>NC_081563.1:100897975-100913912 GCF_022355385.1 Mustela nigripes
ATGGTTCCCCAACTCCTTGCTCTGACTCTATAGAGCTCTGTCTTTGGTCTCCAAACTCCACCCTATTTTTAAAATGTCTATGAAAAAAATCACAATTTAGACAGGCAGATGCTTCTCACTAAGCCAGAAAAGCACTTCCAGTCAACTAGGCCAGAACTTGAAAGGCATCCAAGTACCCAATTCTTTTCCACCCCAGATTTTGTTCACTAACAAAAAAACAATTTTACCTGCCTTCTCCAACCCCACTTCCTCTGGCCAAATTCAGGCCAAAATTTCTTACCCAGAAGAATTGTTTTATATCCCTGGTCTCTCTGCCCAACCTACACACACACACACACACACACACACACACACACACACACACCTCTTAGAATAACCTCTATAAAAAGACTAATAAGTCAGGTTCCTTCCTTCTTAAAACACTATAGTAGCTCCACATTGTCCATAGAATAAAATCCAGGAATCTGACACAACATGTCCTTCCCTGACCAGGCCCTTGCTCCTTCTCCAGCCACATTTCACCATTCACAGTACTCTGACATTAGTCTTATCCTCATATGGTTAAAACCACACTTGCTGGATCATACTTGGAAGTCTTTTCTTGGGTTTTTCCACAGCTGCTTAGATAAGTCAGACCTATCTTTCAAGACTCCATCCAATTGTCACCTTCTCCAGAAGCCTCTGAAATGCCCCAAGTTGTATTAGATGCCTATCATCTTTACTCTCATAACCCATCAACCACTCCTCTGCTGTACTAACATTCATCAGATTACAATCAAATGTTACTTGGGTTTCTTGTTTCTCCAAGAAGATTGTGTTTCTTGAAAGCAGGGACTTCTTTTAACCATCTTGTAGACCTTTGAGCCAAAGCAAGGCTTATACAGAGTACTTCAGGATAATTTTGCTGAATTTAACAGTACAGAATTAAACTTGACCTGTGTAAGGACATGGGTGCCTTCCCAACCTAGAGCATTTAAAATGCTAAGCAATGAAATCAAATTTCTGCCAAAATTTTCTCTCCAGGTGGACATATGATTTCCCATCACTCCCCTAGTTTTAAGTTCCAATCAGGCTGACATATGGGAGTTCAAGGGTCTTGTGATATGGTACTTCAATGAGACCTCAAGTTGGCATCCACAGAATGTGAAGCCTGCCACAGAACCATGTCAGGGCACGTTCCCATATCAAATGTTACTATAGGTTCTCCAAGCTGAGGATGCTATCTGGGAATACAAATGTACAAAGTTGACAAAGCCACATGGCCTCCTTCCATCCCTTATCAAATTCTTGGAAGAGTGATCTACTTTCATGTCTCTTTTCTCACCTTTTATTCCCTCCTCTTCACAGTGTGATTTTTTTGTCCCTCCTCTATACCTCAGCCCTACTCTAATTAAGTTGTTCTAAAAACAGTTGTTGTTGTAGAAACAGTTATCACTGAGCCCAAAATCAAAGTGGCTACTGGGGTCTTTTTAGCTCCACATATTTCTTTCTCTCTGAAGCTGACTACGTACTTTATTTATGCTTATCAAATAACATTTACCACAGTTTACCTTTTAACTTTGTCATCTTTTTACCCATGACCCTCAAGCCATCTTAGTTAAGGACAATCATTTTCTTTACATTCATCTTAATACCCTATACCTCCTAGCACAACCTTACTTTTCACATATGAACCATGAAAAAATGTCTGTTGACTCAAATTAACTCTAGAACAGTTGATCCAAAGATATAATTTTATACCTCCATGGAAACAACCTACCAACTCTCAACTTTAATCTGTAAATGGGATGAGGGGAGATTAAACAGACTTTGGTAAAATTCCCTTAAGTTCTTGAAACTATCCTTATATTCCATGGTAATTGTTCTGTGCTAGGGACCTAAGTTCATTAGCAACTAAAGTAATCACATCTTTCCAGGAGCTAAAAGCTCAAAAAAAAGGTAAAACCCTTATATGGTGTCCAACCTCCAGCTTGGATGGCTCTCCAGGGGGAATGGAATCAAAATGTCCAAGAAGTTCCAAAACTAAGGAAGTTATGGCCATAATCTTAAATTTCTATAGGAAAAAAAAAAAAAAAAAGCTATTCTTTTTTTAACTCTTACTCGGAATGACAACTTAGTTCTTCATCATTTCTGTTGCTCTCATAGATACAGTTACTTCACTTCCTTTCCTAGCAGAAAGCTTTTTTTTTTTTTTTTAATTAATGTGAGACCTTGTTTCCCAATAGCATAGAGGCAATGCATGTCATAACAGTCTTCCATTCAAGGTTTGACTATCACTGCTATGAAAATGATAGAAATTGCAAAATCTGGGCTAAATTCTTTTCCTCTTCCCCACTATTCCTCCCTCTCTAAAACATTATTTTCTTTCTATGAATCATCATTGTTTTCTCATCTCTTCCTATGTTGAGGTCCCGTATCTAGTAACATCTTCACATTTTAATACCTACCAGTCCAATGTCTTCCATCCTAAGATACTTCTATATGTATATAGATCTAATTCTAACTAAGACATACTATGCTATATGTAGTAATCTCTTCAGTATCTTAAATTACTTAAATTATTTCAGTATCTTAATTACTTAAAGTACTTAGAGATTCTAGCTGCATCTAAGAGCAAACTTTTCTAAAACTCATCCATCAGCTTGAGGGGTCCTGGATAATCTTATCTCTCCTTAATCAGGAAGGGGACTAATTAGCTCTTAAAATGGCATTAGGATGCCTATAAGATACTCTACTTACATCCCTGACACAACAGTGGCCAATAAAACTCAAATATTTAATGTTGGCTGCATGCTGAATCTTTTTCACCTAGAGGAAGTCGATTTGTATATTCTTCCCCTTGAGTGAAAAGCATGAAGTTCTAAAATTCTGAGAGTGAATGCGTAAATTGGACCTGCACCAGCCCAACTGATTTGCATATTACCATTCCAAACTCTATTTGCATATCTTCAGGAATATTCGTTAGAATGTTTCATACTTTATTAGGCTGGAGTTTAGAATTGTCATAGAGCTTCAAGTCATCTACATAATAGAGGCATAAGATGTCCATCTTCCCAACTTTGGGTTCCTTTGTTTTCTCACATAACAAATTGCAAACAGGGTGTGACTGGGTGGCTCAGTGGGTTAAAGCTTCTGCTTTTGGCCCGGGTCGTGATCTCAGGGTCCTTGAATCGAGCCCTGCATCAGGCTTTCTGCTCAGCGGGGAGCCTGCTTCCTTCTCTCTCTCTGCCTGTTTCTCTGCCTACTTGTGATCTCTATCTGTCAAATTTAAAAAAAAAAAAGGAAAGAAAGAAAAGAAAAAGAAAAAAAAATTGCAAACAGAATTGCAATGTCCATGATGACTACAAATACTCTGCACTTTTAAACCATGGCTGTAAGAAATCTAAATTTTGAGAATCCAGCATAGAAGCATACCTAATCTTTGGTAGATTTGGGGTTAGGATTTTTAAGTGATAGGTCACTTCAGGAATAAGAGAAATTTCCTTTTCTTCGATTTTTTTTGCATCAGATATGCTATGATGAAACACAAATGCCAGAGTAGGGGCCAGTAGCTTATTTTTATTGGTAATGGAACTTCTAGCTACTACATCTCCTCTTGCTTTCAGATGAGAGAGTTACTACCTGTCAAGAGAGCTTGAGCAAGAACATCAAATAATGCCTGATGTGGGCCTACACTTTGCTTGCCACTGCTGCAAGACAGCCCCAGCACACCAAAGTTAGAGTTGCAATGACAACACATCTTCAATTTGAAGATGCCAATTTATTCATTAGAAAATATTTTCATACTCAAGTGGTTAAAACATGGTAAGTTCAGGAGAAATACTTGAATATAGTTGGAGGGATGAAATATAGATGGCAAGAATGGTTAATTGGTAAGGAATAGTCAGGAAGAGGCTGAATCCTGGTAAAAAGGGCATTAGGAAAATTTAAGAGAATACTGTAATTCATCTACTCAAAAATGCCAATATCATCACATCTTTGGATCATCTATAATCTGAGGCTAAAGATAGGCTGGGATCTCGCAGATCTAACCAAGTGGTCAGACAGATCACCTAACTTTGGAGGAGAGGGTTGACCAGGCCAAAGTTGAAAAGTATGTTTATTTCACTTGTTAACTCTGGTCCACAGGTAGGGGCTGACGGGATCCGAGTGTTGAGAATTCTGAGGGTATGTCTTAATATACAGAGTGCTGGTTCTTTGAAGAAAACATTGTAACTGATGTCTACCTGAGAGCAAGGGGTATCCACAGGATCACCATGAATTTGCCAACCTTAGCTCAGGCTGTCATAAATAAATGGTTCAACTTCAGACAGATAATTCCCCCCACAGGTAGAGTTTGATTTGCCTTCAACCTGAAACTCTGGCTATATAATCTACATATGGAATTTAAAGAAACATTTTAAAAAGTGGATGTTCAACTTACCAAGACATGCTACTCTAAAGATAAAGGAACAACTTTTTCTCCTGCTTTAATCTCTTCATTGTTTGAACTCAGAAGATGCCTCAAGGAGATCTAAGAGGAGGAAAACCCTGGTAATTGCCACAGGATAACTAGGGAGAAAGATAAAGCTTTATAAATGGACTACCATGTCCAAGATTATACGCATGTAAGTGTACTTAAGAGTGTATGTGTGTAAGTTCTTCATTCAAGCCCTAGAAAGTCCATTAAGTGGAATAAAAACAAAGAGTTGAATAATAAACCATGAAGGAACATTGTTTTAACAACCTTAGTAGCCTTATTAAAATATCCATCAATTTTAATTTCACTGCAGTTAGAGAAGGCAAAAGCTCTGGTCTCCTGTGTGCTTAGTGGGATGAAAGTATACCCAGTATCAGTAATTATCAAATCATTTGTTTAAATACCATTTCTCTGCATTCAGCTCCCCATCTTCTTCTTGCATAAGAATAATGTTCCCTGAGAATAGAATTTAGTGATATATGCTTCTAAGAGAGCCACAGACACCCCGGAGCTCATTAATCCTGCAACCTTCTGTGAGCTGCTGGCCTGAAATGGTTGGAGTTCACTTTAAACTGGACTGAATTTCAAAGCAAAGGGCTCAGAGGTGGCAAACAGCTCATTAATTCAGAGTGTAATTTAGTGACAGAAGAATTGTTTTAAATGCACAATCTAAAACTATTTAAATTCACATTATAATTATAAGCAAAAACTATGCACTTCAAATTTGAAATCTGGATATGTAATCTACCGATAAAACTAATGAACAAAAATTTTAAAAAAGAGGGGACTGTCATCTTACCAAGAAATGCTAATCAACCTGCTTTTTGAAGTGTTCTTCATTTGCATCACAAGCATTATTATGAAAATTCAACATTATGCTTCTATGTATTGCATTGTACTGCTCTGCTGAACATCAAAAAAAAAAAAAAAAAGAAAGAACAAGCAACACTTCCTCAAAGTGAATAAAAATCGAATAAAAAATCAATAAAAAAGTTATCAAAGATAACTCCGAATCCTTGTTAATTTTACCTTAATTCCACTCCTGGGATAAAAAGTCTTCTTCATAAGTTTTCTTTCCTATAACAAATTCTCCAGTAAGCTTATGGTCCCTAAATATACTCCCAAATGGAATGCATATATAAATAAACATCACTCAAATTTGCATAGCCTCTACCATAAATATGGCAGCACGTTTATAAACTCATTAGAGTTCACTGTGAGAAAAACTCATTACAATCCCATTAGAACATGGGAATTAACTTTTTAAAATTAATGTTACAAAAGTAGTTTTACCCTTTTTAAAGAGTAACCAAGAGCAATAAAAAGATTCACTAGTGCTTTGGGGTTTTTTTTCCCCTTTGTTTAAAAATTTAAAAATAAATAATTATTTTGGCAATATTCATGGCAAAAAATTACAAATAGATATTATATATTATATTATAGATATTATCTGAAGTATCTGTGATTATAAACCAGTTTATTTTTTATAAATTTTAAAGCATTATTTTCCTGAAAAGTGAGATAAGAAAATCAAACATGGAAAACTTTATTAATTATTTTAGCTGAAGGTTATGTCAAATAGTAACAAACTTAACTGAAATTAAATTCAATTAAAATTTAAGTGCTGGGGGAGCCTGGGTGGCTCAGTGGGTTAAAGCCTCTGCTTTCAGCTCAGGTCATGATGCCGGGGTCCTGGGATCGAGTCCTGCATCTCTGCTTTGGCAGGGAGCCTGCTTCCTCCTCTCTCTCTGCCTGCCTCTCTGCCTACTTGTGACCTCTGTCTGTCAAATAAATAAATAAAATCTTAAAAAAAAAAAATTAAGTGCTGGACACCTGGGTGGCTCAATGGGTTAAGCCTCTGCCTTCAGCTCAGGTCATGATCTCAAGGTCATGATCCAACCCCACATCAGGCTCTCTGCTCAGCAGGGAGCCTGCTTCCCCTCTTTCTCTCTCTCTCTCTGCCTGCCTCTCTATTTGTGATCTCCCTCTCTCTCTGTGTCAAATAAATAAAATCTTAAAAAAAATTTAAGTGCAAAAAAAAAAAAAATTTAAGTGCTAGAAAATCACACGTTGAAAAATAATGTGTAACTTTTTCCAAGAAAGTGTAAAGTCTACCTTATATAATAAAATATGTATGTTTTTAAATGTTTACATTTTTAAGGCCTTTTTTTTCCTTTAATTGATTTTCTCTACAAAATATTCATATATTTGTAAGTAGAAGTCTAATGACATTATTTCATATTTTGACTGCATCAAAAATATTCTCAGGGGTTCCTGGGTGGCATAGTTGGTTAAGAGGCTGACTCTGGGTTTAGGTTCAGTTCTTGATCTTAGGGCTGTGAGATGGATCCTGGCTGGCTCCACACTCGGTAAGAAGTCTGCTTTAGGGGGAACCTGGGTGGCTCAGTGGATTAAAGCCTCTGCCTTCGGCTCAGGTCATGATCCCAGGGTCCTTGGATCGAGCCCCGCATTAGGGTTGCTGCTCAGCTGGGAGCCTGCTTCCTCCCCTCTCTCTGCCTGCCTCTCTGCCTACTTGTGACCTCTGTCTGTAAAATAAATAAATAAATAAAATCTTTAAAAAAAAAAAAAGTCTGCTTTAGACAACCACTCTCCCTCTGCCCTTCCCCCTAGTAAATAAGTAAATAAATAAATCTTCAAAGTGCTATTACACTTCCCAGATGAAATGAACATTGGCCATAGGATACTTACATGTATTAAAAAAAAAAAAAAAAAAAAAAAAAAAAAAAAGGTTTTCATGCTCCAAGTATGACAGCAAGGTTTAAACTGACAAAAACAAAAATTATTTCAGTGATAACCACTTCTGTGAAATTCTCAGGTTCTTGTTCAGTTACTTGGTGCCAAGTGTCTCCATTATAATTATAACTAGGGGGAAAAAAAGAAAAAAAAAAAGGCCATTTGGAGGGAAGGGGACTCTTTAATAGCCCAAAGTCAATCACATCTTACTGATCGTGACTCATTTCTATAGCAAACCTCTATAACTTCTCTGACAGATCAAATTAAATTCTGCTTGGAGAAGGTATGGGACACTCCTCTTGGTTGAAGCAATGCTGTACTTTTTATTCCTGCTGAGTAAATAGCCTCAAGTCAAACTACTTGCCCTGACTAATGATCAAACATATCCAGGAATTCTGTACAAGAAATGCATTCTTCCCTCCTTTGAAGTGCATTGCTGAGAGAGTAATTGGGTTTGCTGGAGATTTTTCCTTAGAACTGCAAAAGAAATTTCTTGGCTAAGCATATAATCAAGCTACATATTTTCTTTCTTTATTAAATATCTTCTTGTAAGAGGGTGGGCACTGAATAAACATGTGCCTCAAAGGAGTTTCACAATGATGCACTACTATCTCTTTGCTGACTTGAGGAATTCTCAGCAGTGTTAGGTTAAAAAATTCCATGAGAAGAATACATCATTGTGAAACATTTCCTTCAGTCATGTAATCCCCTCTAAAAATACAATGGTGCCTTTCATATATTAATATAACTATAACTAGGCAATCAGGAATATAAAAGAAGAATATGACATAGAACTTGTCCTCAAAGAACTTACAAACTAGCAGATTAGATATTATAAAATATATTCTTTAAAAGCTATAAAAAATAACCGTAAAGTCAGGATATTACAAGGCTATAACAAGAATGTCACAAAATGAATGTCACTGGGCCTCTGATTAGAAAGAAAGAGGTTACTTTCAGTGAGGGGGATTAATAGAGGCTGTTTGATGATCATCACCATTATCTGAGCTAGATATGCAATGATGGATATAGGATTTCAACAGGTAGGTTGTGACTGGAGAGGCATTTTAGCCTCAGACCACCGTAAGAACACCATTTTTTAGCACCTAATACAAGAACAACTCATAAGCAATGTAAATGAACTATGAAATAGAAAGCAGGGAAGTCTCAGAATTAGTACTGAGATCTCTATGTTATGGAGGAAGTACACGAGAGGGGAAAGTAAATGGGTGGGGGCAGGACAATTTGGTGATGGTGGCAATGGTGGCCATGATGGAACCAACAGCACCAGATGACCATGGAATGCCTGAGTTTTGAAAACTACCTACAGGCTGAAAGAATCCCCAACATAGTGCTGTAGGTTAAGACTGCAGGGAGATAATGGCAGAATGAAAAAGAACATGTCCAGACAGGAACATATATAGAGAAAACAGTAAAATAGTAAAGGAGTTAATAAGAATAAGCAAATAAGAGCCACTCCAGGCCAAATATAAGAAATGGGTTGGTAATACCTTTGAAACACGCCCAAGAGCACAAGAGTGGTCAGAAAGGAAAAAAGCAAAAAAATGGCTCCACAATACAGGCCAACTACTTTCATGTGAAGAAAATGGTAAGCAAATCTCAACTCCTACAGCAGATTTAGATAATGTCTCTAGATTAGTGCTGGATCTACCAACAGAACAGATTTAATTTACCTGCCTGGCCAACCTAGTGGAAAAGGAAAGAGGAAAGAAAGAAGTCACCTCACTGATCTATAATGTGTGTGTGTGTGTGTGTGTGTGTGTGTGTGTGTGTGAATGTGTGTGTGTGATTTATTTTAAATGGTATTCTTTCAATAAAATGCATTTTGAGCATACCCTAATACATACATCTCCATCAGTTATACACTACTATATTGGTAAAGTATATATGATATAAAATATACACAAACATATAAATTGAGGAGGATAAGAAAAATAAATTTAAAGAGAAGTTCTACTATTTCTTTCAGAGGCCATTAAGTTGGATAATTGCTTTATCTCCTGGCCCCAATCATAATGCAAAGAAAGAGCTTAAATTTTTATACTCTGTAAGCAATAAAGAAACAAGAAAAGTTTATGAACATGAAATGAGATGATCAGATGGTTGTTTTAGGAAAATTAAGTAGGGGATCAGAATTAGGGATGGTAAAAGGGGAGCTAAGACAGTAGAGCAGAAGCCAGAGAGAAAGCCATATTGACAGTCATGGTATGAAATGATAAAGGCCTTAATTTAGGTGTTGATGGTATAGATGGAGGGGCAGGGGAGGTTGGGAGGGGAATATAGTCTCTGACAGTTAAACTTCACATGAAACAATCATATAGGTTCACTCCAGTAAAGACAGGGAATGGAGCCCAAGTTTGTCTCCAGTCATGCCTCCTAGGGTTCATCTCATTTCATCTTCTGTTCTGATTGAATATTGTACTCCATTGCTTCTCTGAAGAGATTTCAACATAATATAAATGGTATTTTAAGTGATAATGTTTTCTTGTATCTTAGTGAAACAATTAATCCAAAACTAAAATAATTCTTGAGATGGAAAAGATCAATTTGGAGAGGCAAAGAACTTCAAAAATGTCTCATCAAATGTAGGGTGTCATTTCCTACTTTAATTGCACACAAATATTTGCTCTGACTGTAGAAATCTATCAGAGCCCTTAGAAAGTTATTATATCTGCCTTAGTAATAAAGCATTACAAAGAATAACAGTACACATTTTTACTTTCCTAGATGTATTATAAACAGAGCAGAGAAGACTACCACTGTATCTTTTCTCTTTTTTTCTTTCTTTCTTTTTCTTTCTTTCTTTGTTTTTTTTTTTTTTTAAATAAACATAGGTCTCAATTTTGAGAAACTACCTCTAAATCTGAATGTTTAAGTGAAATGCCTAGAGCTAGTGATTACTACCCTGGGGAGATTATACAAAAGGTAATTAAAAAAAAAAGTAGAATGTCCAAGTGTCTAGGGGGAAAAAGTGACATGGTCTCTATTCTATAAAACTTCACCTGAAGGAAAAGTCTTAAAACCTAACTTGGTGTAAGTAATAACAAGATTATGGAATATTTATCACCTAAGAAGTAATTTCTTTTATGGTGCTTTACTATGTTACAAATGGCAAGTGATAAGACAAACTCAAGTTTACTTATAATTATGTCATTTTTAGCTTTCATTTATAACATTGTAATGTAGTAACTGCCTTGATGAAGGATGTTAAAGCTGAAATTCAACTGAACATCAAGACACATTTATCTGATCACCTAAGAAAGCTGCATTATAGTGTCATTCAAATATATTATATGTGACAATGGCACACTTTTCCCCTCGCTTTCCTTTTTTTTTTTTTCGAAAATATCTAGTGGGAAGGTAAATCTCAGGTGGTCTCCAATACTTTAAGCTAAGGTGTTGAAAGCTGGGGGAAGACTTCAAAACCTCATTATTTCTTTGTCTTTTTTTCATGACAGTGAAGATGGTGGGCCTCCCTTTGCTCCCTTACATCAGTGGAAAGTTCCTACTAAAACAAATGACAAAGAAATTAGTTCACTCACTCAATCTACATTAATTAGGGAATTTCTCAATCAAAACCTCTTATTTGATTGTCAGAGGAAGTCTCAATGGAATGCCTATTTAATTTCTTTTCTTCATTATTTTATCTGCATGATAAAGTTATCCTATGGAACATCAGTAATTTAACTATAATCAAATTCTCTATTTTCACAATTATTTCAATGTACAGAAATTTTGATAGACATAAATTGTAATATTGATTAAAGGAAGATATTTAGAAAATCAGCAATGGAACAAACATTAAAAGAATATTTATTAAATATGTTTGAAAACATTTAATGTCATTCATGGTTTTGGTCTAAAACTTACAAATGGATGTTTTGAAATAATATCACAAGATTTTATTTCATGCAGTAAAAGAAATAAAACATCATTATGGAACATTTGATGAAGACAAATCACTTTGGCTTATTTCAAAGTGCAATGTCATTGCATGAGCCCTGTATTCTTTAAGACATGTTCCATTCTTCATTCTGAAACCTATCAGAATCATGATAAAATATTATAGGAGAACTGTGATGAGCTTTCAGATAAGAGCAAAAAGTACAGTTAAGGGAAAAAGGTTTCTTAAGCTTCCAAAATGACCTTCCTTTGAAAGACCTGTCAACCTTTCCAGTGATGGAACATCAATATTTTTAGGGCTGGTTTAACTCAACCTTCCTTTCTCTCTTTTAGTTTTAATGTATGTAGTACTGGCTGATAAGAGAACTGATTAAAGTCCTCCCCAGTCTCTTAGACACAAATGGACAAGTACACACAGAGGAAGCCCACCCCTCCCCCCAAAAAAGCAGAGGAAGGTTAAGATTTGGTTATTTTACCACTTCAGGAGGCTAGTTTGAAATGGAAAATTTAAGAGACATTTTATATCCCATTTATCTCAAGTCACGAGCTCTATAGAAGCAGCTAGAGGCCTGAGCAACAGACATCCCAAGAAAAAAGGGGGAGGGAAGAAATATTTTCATCACTTTCACTATCACCTTCAATCTGAGAAAACAGCAAAAGATGAGTGATAGTTTGGAGATTTATCAGCAGGATATTGGGAATTTCTGATAAACCCTTATCTAAATTTTAGAAAACACCTGCTTGTATTTATAATCAAAAGTCAGCAGTGGAAGAAAAATTTTCTTTCTTAGTACCAATACGTATGTACATACATACATACAAACATACATTTCCCTTCCTTTAAATGTGGGTCACACCAAAATACTGGCCATCTGATGACAGTCTACCAGCAGCATTTTAAATGGCTAATGTCTCTTAGTCACTGTCAAATCTGGGGACATGCTCACTGATCACTACAAGAGACTGGAGCAAAAATTACTTAGGGACCAATTCTGAGCCCCATTAGGCCATGATAAACATTATTTTATGGGAAATGGGAAACCTCAAGTGACCCAATCCATATAACCTACGTGTGTGTATCAATTGGAGAGGGGCCAACAGCCATTACAAAGATCATGTTGCTTCTTTGTCTTACATGCTGGCATTCCAAAGGCAATGTAACTTAAGACAATGCTGGTTTTCAAATGTCTACAAAGTACTCAGCTTAAATCAAAAATTTTATGCTCTCTCTCATTCCATCAAACTTGTGTTTTTAAGTATTAGGAAAACAAAGGAGTTTAAAATCACAAAGCGATATGCAAATCAATCTACAATAAATCACCTAACAGGTCCTCTGGAAGAGAATTTTATTGCTACTGACATTAACCATTTGCTTATCACCAAAATTATCCTCTTAATGGATAATATGTGGTTAAACATCTCACAACTTAGAGTAACATAGAGGGAAAACTGGCCCAAACAATTCTTACATTGCTTCAAGGAAAAATGCATTAAGATGACTAACCTTTCCCAAGGTCATTAGGCCAAGAGATGGGTTCTTCTGTTTCAAGATAGCTTTCCTCCTGACCCAGCATATGGTTTCTATTACTGCCAGACCATGACCACAAAGACATTTCAAATCCCTGTGAAAAATGTGATTCTACGTCTCCTGCTCAGTTGTATGTCATAGAGGACAGTTGAAGTTCTGGTAGATGAGGGGGAGAGAGGGTGGCAGCAGGGCTTTAATCCATGCCATCCCTTTATATGATATGACTAGGTTTGTAATAGAAACCTTCTCACTTCTGGTTTCTCTCTTTTATCTTACAAACCACTTAATGCTCACAAGGGACAGTGAACACACTTCACTGTATCATGTTTAAGCTCTCCAAAGATGTGAAACAGCTTTATCAAGGGCGACAGCCATCCACTAATCTGCTTTTCAAAACTTGTTTTTTTAAATGGAGATAAAAGTAAATTTATGCTATTTAATCTGCATTAACACAGCAAACAGTATTGTGTCTATGATGATTAAGAAATGTTTATGAAATTATTTTGAATAGATATTTACTTGCAGGTATTACAGTTGGCTCAGAATATTAATAATGAGGACAAGAATTAGTCAACTAATACAAGATATTCTACAAGGCACCTTTAATCCATTCAGATTAGTCAGACTTTCAAAATGAACGTAATAATGTTCTGCCTTATTACATTTCACAAATAACATTTTCTCAGTTTTTAATATAACATAAAATGTAGAATCACTGTCTGGTCTTGTAAAAGAATTTTATACAATTAATTATGAGTTTCTAGCATATCCTAATTTTATAGTAGCTGATTTATAACATCTCTCTAGGCACAGAATTTAATAGTTCCTGATGAAAGAGATGGGCAAAAGATTATACACACACAGAAATATTAAAAGAAATCGGAAAAAATAATCCAACTAAACCATTTCTTTACAGTGAAATCCTACCAAGTAGAAAAGAAAGCTTTGAGCAATATTCTTATTTTTCTTTTACTTATTTTATCCATAGTATGGAATTAGTACTTTCTCAGTCTGTCCTTCTCATTCATTTATTTTGGCTGTGCTTTACAGTCTATTTTTCCTTCTGTGGGCATGCCACCATTTGTGATAAGTTTGAAATGTTTCATGGAAAAACAAAAACAGAAACACACCATGATACCTCCCCATGAGGTCCTGAATGTGTCCAGATAGAAAAATTATTTTAGTATATGCAAGACACTAATCAAATCAAATTCCCTGGTTGAGCATGACTTGGGTAAATCTACTATATCTTGTTTCCTATGTAAGATGTAAGAATTTATTATACTAAAATATGGTTTTGCTAGTCAGTGGGAAAAATTGATTAAAATGATTATTTTATTGAGTTGGCTGACCAGTTCCATAAAAAGTGGTTCCTCTTATTTCCAGCACCCTTTTGTAGTAGTATATCAGACATTGGATCTTGGGAATTACGAAAACAGGGGCTTTCAAGGCCAGTTAGTTTTAAGGTCAGAAATTTACAAAGAAATACAATTACTGGGAGGAAACACATTGCCAAGGTTTTGTTATATACCTTATCACTTCTACTCCAACTGGTTAAATAACAAAAATATTAAAAGGTTGACTTGTATTTGTTTTCTTAGATATGATTCTCAGATATGAACACACTTCATATTCTCAGATATGATTTCTCAGATATGATTCTCCTCACTGGGAGGAGATATTCTCAGATATGATTCTCCTCACTGGGAGCTTTTAAACACATATGAATTTTTCCATTGATGTGGCAAGCTTATTTGTTTGTTTAATCATGTAACAATTTTTTGTCTGTTAGACAACCAACAATGTCCCAGTGGTAAGTGTGTGTCTTTATGAAGAGATTCACTCATAGCCTATCCTCTGGTCCTTGGGAAGACAAAATTCATTCTGAAGATTGAACTGTGTTTTCTAGATATTATGAATATGTAATAAACACTTTCCACTTTCATCTTTAGGAATAAAAATTTGCTTGTAAAGAGAAATAGGCTAATGAGCAAAAAGGAAACCTTCATCTATCCTTAATTTACAGAACAATCTATCACACGCTTCTAATCATCACAGAATTTCTTCTTATAATATCTTTTTTAAAAAAACTTTTCTGAACTCTATAAAGGATAACTACTTTCTTTACAATCTATTTCCATCCATTCTTTCATCAAATATTTATGGATTATCCAATATTTGTTATCAATTGGCTTATGTACAGACATGCCTCAGGAGAAGGAAAAGCTTTGATTCTTATGCATATTTCTGCTGAACTGATTCATTCAGTTTGCTATTGTTTCACTGCCTGTCATCACTAGAAGTTAGAACATAGCTCTAAGATCTTCACTTCCCATTAACCACCCTCTGTGGACATCTTTCCCATAAATTAATCCTCACGCTGCAGGTAGGTAAGGGTTTATATAGTCAGTTCTGGCTTCTGGAATTTGATTAAATATTATGGGCAACCTGTGGATAGCATTTATAATTTTATAAGTTATAAAATTATGTCCCTTCAGAGTCACTGCCATTGTCTATCGAAGATTCCAGCTTCACATACAGTCCTCATGTTCCTTCAGTAACATTGATCCTTGATCCTTTTGGGGCCTTGATGTGAATCCCTCTTTGTCTTTGCTTCTTCTTTTTTTTTTTTTTAAGTTCTACCAGTGGTCCCAAACCCAACATCACTCCCTGAGTTTTCCTGAGGATAGCTTCTCTTAGTGATGAATGAAACTAGGACATTAAGATTTTAAGAAACTGTACTATAGAAGACTAGTCTCTTAAGATGATTCCATATAAACTAGTCCTAGATCAAATGACTTGGGGAAACTGCAAACATTATTCTCTCTGAGACAGTATGCTGCCTATTAACAAATTTAAAGACTCTGATGTATGGTGAAGTAAAGGTAAGATAATCTGCTTAACTCTGTTTAACCCACCATTTCCTAAATATTTTTTAGTAAAGAGCCCGCATATTTATTGGTTTGGGGCAATTTTTTTAGTTTTTGTTTGTTTGATTGTTTTTGTCTAATAATTATGAACAACCAATCCTTTGCAGAATTCTGCTGTAATATATTCATTTGAGAATTTAGTCTCATTTAGTAAATATTGGAATAAAAAAGCCCATGGTAGATGTTGACGGTCAAGATGGCGGAGAAGTAGCAAGCTGAGACTGCTTCAGCTAGCCGGAGATCAGCTAGATAGCTTATCTAAAGATTGCAAACACCTGAAAATCCATCGGCAGATCGAAGAGAAGAAGAACAGCAATTCTGGAAACAGAAAAACAACCACTT
>NC_081563.1:100918912-101065791 GCF_022355385.1 Mustela nigripes
TATCTAAAAATTCAAAAAAAAATAAAATAAAATAAAAAAAAATAAAAAAAAATAAAAAATTAAAAAAAAAAAAAAAAAAAGCCCATGGTAAAATTTTGCATTGCAGGTTGCTATTTTAATACATTAACATTTTTAACTATGTCTGTAACACATTTGTCTCTTTCTGAAGAAAGTAGGGTAGTGTAGACAAGAAGAAGGAATGTAGCACCAAGTAGTACCAAGCTATTATGTGTGAAGTGGCCTGGTACAGTGTCAACCATCTACTAAGAAACAGGTAAAAATAAAAATTCAATTATAATAGCCAGTGGCTTCTTAATTTCCAGTTTCTAAGAGGATGGCATAATGACCCCTTCTCAAGGCAATGACAATAGAAATTCCTCTGGTCCAGGATGTGAGCAGGTGACAATTAACTCTTAGTGATACATTGACCCTAGACACCTGCACAGGTCGGTTTATATGAGTCAGTTCCATAGCAACTATGTTCCTGCGTTATCCTCTCTGCTGTTCCTTCACCTTCTCTTGGACTTTTAATGCCTGAATTTCTAGATCTTATTCCCTAGTGGACCAAAAACTGAATGGCCTAATACATACCTGTTTCCCAATGGCTGAGCCCCAATGATGACTACCAAACTTCTTTCTCTAAAAAAGGTCTTTTAGTGGCCTTAGATCTTACCATCTGTCTGCTCAGTATGAAATCCTTGACTAGGTATGGACACGGTGTTAACTTATATTTCATGCATTCTTTCATTTATAAGCAGAACTCCTGCCTCAAATACATGGTTTTCATGTGTCCACCCTACCTTATGCTCTGATTCCTGAACCAAGTAAAATGGTCTGGCATTCTGAGGCTGTCTTTTTCCTCATGTGTCTAAGACTCAAGTAATACATTAAAAAAGTGACAGCAGGAGACCACCAGTACCAAGGAGCTGATTCAGTTTAAATAAAATAGTTGTTATAGAGTAGTTTACACACACACACACACACACACAACAGCAAAACTAAATTCAACAAATGTTCTATTAGTTCTCTGTCACCATGCTAAGGGAGAATAGGCTTTAAAAATATCAATCTTTCTCTATTGTTCACCCATTCAAATAAATATATATTCTCATAGACGAACAACTGGTTAATGCACAGAGAGGAATAACTTAAAACATATTTAAAATTTATGCCTCCCTAATGTCTATTACCCCAATCCCATTGAGTTTTAACAATGGCCAGTATAATTCGAAAGAGAGGAGAATAAAATTATTTCAATCAGTGATTCTGGTTGTTCATGGGTAGGTGTATCATGATACAAAAGACTCTGCAAATATAAAAATCTTCTAACATATTTTGAAGTGTCTTTAAGAAAAGATAATTATTTATTTATTTGACAGAGAGAGAGACACACAGTGAGAGAAGGAACACAAGCAGGGGGAGGGAACACAAGCAGGGGGAGGGTGTGAGGGGAGAAGCAGGCTTCCCACCAAGCAGGGAGCCCAATGCAGGGCTCCATCCCAGGACCCAGGGATCATGACCTGAGCCAAAGGCAGAAGACAGACACTTAAAGACTGAGCCACCCAGGCACCCCGAACTATCTTCTTGAAATTTTAAATATGTGCAGTAAAATACAAAGGATTAAGAAATTTAATAACCTATGGTCTCCAACATAGCTAGTCTCTTTTTATTTTAACTTTTTACTTCTACTGAGTCTGCATGATTATAGCCCTTAATTTATGCCAGTGGAATCATTCTCCCACTTTCACTGTCAACTATGATTGAACTGATTTATGGCCAAGAGGTTTGCCCTCCCTATGGGGTGTGCAAATACTACTCTAGAAAGTTAGTCATGCTAAGTATTTTCTATCAGTTTATTTCCATTTCTAATGTTTTTTCCTGAAGTTTGATTCTTCTACCTAAGAAAAAAAGAAAAAGAAAAGAAAAGCCATACCACACTAATGGCAAGGGTAAAGGTCACAAAACGGCATTTCTTCTTAAAATATCTCCATTTAAATGCAAATTTTGGCCTTTATTCCTCACCTTTAAACAGTCATTTCATAGAAATGCAAAAAGTAAAAGTAAAGTTTGTGTTTTAATATCTACAGAGAAGCACACTAATGTGTTACTTAGCCTCATTTATGCTACATGAACACTACTGTCTTAGCGCTTGATGGATTTCTTTTCGGATAAGCAGTATTTTCTCAGAAAATTCAATTTAAAAAAATTAAATATGCACAGGATGCTTAAAATCCAACTTTAATAGATAAAGTCTCATCATTTTTCGTAATTTGAATCACTAAAAGTTTCCACATTGTTTTTGTTATACTTTTTTTTAATTTAGCTTATGTAATTTACAAAGCTATGGCATTCATTAGTGACAAATAACTGGAAATAGTCTTTATTATTATTGAATCTGACTTAAATGCACTTCTATGAAAATAAAAATGTAAAGCTGATAGCATTTTCAACTTGCATGGTGATGATTTCGTCCTAGTGACTAACTTAAAGTAAAATAAAAATGATTAAAGTTTTAAAAGAAAAAAATCCAGCTATTTAGAAAACATTAAAAGTTTCAAAGCATTAAATCGACTTAGAAATTTAGGATTTATACCAGAATTAAATGCTTTGTGATGTGAACTTTGATACAGAATCAGAAAAATATATTTGAATGTACCAAAATATTGCTTTTTTTCAATGTCCTACAAGACACATAGTGGCCATTTTATGCCTCCAGCCTAACCCAGTAGCCCCTCTATGATTTCCTCTGCAGTTGTGGGGAGCAGTTTCCTTATACCACGGCAGCGTTCCTCTCAACTTTTTTTCCTCAGGGATTGCTCCCCAACCTGGGCAGATACTTTAGTCTCCACGTAGGCTAGGATGAAAGTATGACAGTTAAAACCCTTTTTCCCGGGCTTCTCTGTTGGGATACCTCTCAGTCTTGAGAGCTTTTTCTTCACTTAATAAATATCTATCCCCTTAAAAAAACAAAACAAAACAAAAAGCTCTTTTTCCCATAAACCTTGACAAATGGCATATGAGAATGAGTTATTAATGCCTGAAACTTTGATGCTTTACAGCTGAGCTGTCCAATTGAGTAGCCAGCCACATATATGACTATTTATACTTAAATTAATTAAAATTAAATAAAATTAAAAACTCAATTCCTCAATCATACTAGCCATATTCCAAGCAGACAATGTGGATATAGAACATTTCCATCATCAGGAAGTCCTGTTGGACAATGCCGTTTAAAGGAATGCTTCTAAGGCTGTGTGTTCTATAATTATTCATCAAAGAGTCCTCAGCAGGATTTAGCCTCAGTTGCCCACAGTTTAACTGGATCAAGAATGTATCATTTGGGGAGTTTTGCTCTTTTCTTTAGCTTATTCCTTGCTTCTTCACTTCTACTTCTTGGAATAACAGCTAAGTAAATTGCTGGTACCCAAATCCTTGTTTCAGGCTCTGCTCTGTGGGGAACCCAAGCTGAGAAAGGTAGTATACTAATACTTTTGGCCCTACTTTAGTTCAAAGAATTCCGTGATTAGCCAAGATGCAGACAGAAATAAAATAGTTATAACATTTAAAATACATGTATTTATAATTTTTTCCCCCTTCACATCCTTGGCTTTCATTCCTTAACTAATTCTATAACTGCATGGTCTTCACTGAATTGATCAGGTTGAGGATGGAACAAGGCAGTGTCAGAGGCCAAATATATACCAGAATATTGCATTTTAGAAGTAAGGACAGTTGAAGAATAAGAGGGGTGGAAAGGAGGGAGATAGACAGGACAGGCAAAAAAGAAAAGGTGCCTGTAGGTATGAAACTCTGGAAAGAGAGTTATCTAAATGGGATTATTAGGAAGTTCGGTTCTACATCTTCTGATGTAATTCCCTCAAAGGTTGTATCTGAGAAAGATTTTCAGGAAGTACTGACATTAATTTTCAATTGGAGTTAAACTTTTTGGAGTTAGACTTCTATACCTTTCAATTGTGACAGTGGTCTCAAAGGGACCCAATGCAGCCAGGAACATCCCCACAAATAAAGCAATCATCATATGTGAAACTTATGGTTGCACCATAATGGAATGACTTATTTAATGCAAGAAAAACAATATGTGAAAAATACAACAATTCTTAACAAGGTGACAATGTGACATTAGCAAAACATTTCCCATATTTGTGAAATTAAAATTATCTTCATTTATGCATGTTTTGTTACTGACAGCACTATGGAAGTTAAAGGGGCAACCTAACTTCTGAAATGGTTTCTATAAAGTTTAATACTGTCTTTAGGTGAAAGTCACTAGGGATAGAGCTTTCGGATTTTTATCTCCTTTTTAAGATTAAGGTAGATGATGAAACTTATAAAAATAGTAATAATACTCTGAAAATGTGTGTGATTCGATCATTTCCTTTTAAATCAAATTATTCCTGTTAAACATACATCTCTCAGCTTTCATTAACCAAAAAAAAAAAAAAAAAATAGCTTTCAAAGCTCAAAACACATTATCAATGAAATTAAGAGATACACTGACCAGGAAAGTGCATTCTACATTCTCCACAGAAATCCCTGTACCGAAATAACAAGTTTTAATTAATTGAATTTTACTGCTCTTTTTTATATTGGGGTGTGGGTGGAATAGGAATGTTGGAGAGTGATTGTCAAAAAACAAATCTTACATTGATATTCTGAAAGGATAACTGAAAAGAACTTTTCTCTGATCTTATTTTTTTCTATAAATGTATGTATACATGTATCAGTCATGTCAATAAAATTGGAAATATTCATCAAATAGTAAAGTCATCCATTCATACATCCATTCATCCACTCACTCACAAAACATATTAAGGATATACTTTTGTCAGCCATTGTGCTGTATGGTAGGAGTCAAGAGCAGTTAGATCCAACAAATGTGAGGTTTCCAAAGCTGTGATGGTAACCAGCAGGTCAAAATGTGCATATGAAACAACAAACATTGAGCTTTGTAGAGAGAAGCACTTTACCAGTTGGGACTAGGTACACATAAGGCTAGTTTAAATTATTTTTAACTAAATGTTTTTACAGGATAAATTTGTTACTTATGACGGCATTTAGTTTCTAGCCAGCAAAGTAAAGGTTTGAGCTTTTGGGCTCATTCTGATAAAACAAATCTTTCTGGCTGGTCTAATTATGGAGTATTTACTGGTTCTCAAGTGCCTGAAGACAAGTTTCTCATGTAGGTTAAACCAGTCCTTCCCCCTGTGGATCTGGCTATGATATGCATCTGTCTGGTAATTCCCTGCCAATTAATAATTTTACCCTTATTTCAGCCCACTATAAACTAAATTATTATATTTTGAATATGGCTTCTCTCGATCTGTATGTTGGACATTCAATAAATCAATATCGAGATTACTTATTGATTTTCCTAGTGCTATATGTGCATACAGTCTATTCAGTTTGAGGAAATTAAATAGAAATAAAGATTGCACTAACATGCTCTTTCTAATAAGTGAAAAGCAAACCCAGCATCATATTCAAATTTGGCATTCAAATGGTTTACATAAGAATCTGATTTTTTAAATCTCAATTCATAAGCAGAAAAATGCCGTCCCTAAGAAGCTTGCCAATGTATTATAGAATGCAAAGCTTAGCCATTAAGGTTAAAAAGGAAAAAAAAGAAGACTAAAAACCATTGCAGAAGTAAAGCACACAGCATAATGTTGCCTGATTACCACTCAGAGAGGCCTGGCCATCAAAGCATGGCCAATTCAAATTTCAGTGATGCCTCTTTAAGCCCTAATGAACCGTAGTGCCCTAATGAGAGGTTTCACTGAATCCTAGTCAACCAAGCATTGGTTTCACAGAGAAAAGAGAAAACTAGGAACCCGCTGCATCTTAAATGGTGATATTTGTATCAACAATATTTATAAGACATTTTTCCCTTGAATAAAAAAATACAAAAACAAATAGCTACTGTTCTATGGGAGTCACAAACAAGGATGTTGGCTTAATTTAGTATGAAATCATTTCACATCATGAAGTATTCTGCGTGAATTCACCAACGTTAAGAATTAGGTCTTTAAATGAACTTCTAAGAAAGTAATACCTGCATAGTTTTGTATAGTAAGGAGTACATTCTGAGATGTTTAAGAAAGAAACAAAGATATTTTGTCTACAGAAGATTAATGCTGAGACTAACAAAAAATGATTCACTAGAAACAAAAATGCTCATTTAAGTCAATGCATAATATAGGTCACAAACATTTTGGGCATCATATAGGTCAAATCGCATTCGAAGTCCACATTTTTCTGTTCCCTTTCTAATGATTTTGGCAAGTGTAGACAGGGTACTGGGTAACATACATCCAAAGAGAGATGGTCAGACTCAAAGACATTGCTGTTCACATCTAAATATGGCACTGCTGTGCACTCTCATTTTTGCTTTAAGCCCTTAATGATAATTATTAAACAACTGTGACTAGAATTTCACCTGGCCCTAAGAATGGCATTGAGTAACCTGAACACATTACCAGTAATAGGAAACCCCGTCTCTTGATGCACAACTCTTTTGAAGATTCGCATTACTTTTTCCTTTAAGAAAGAGCTCTGGATCATCACGAGTTAAGGACTGTAATTGTGAGAAAAAAAGACAAAGAAGTGGAATGGAAAAGAGACTTTGTTGACCATGCTTTTTAAAATTAGTAAAATAAAATAGAATAAAACAACCTGATATAGAATATATCAAAATACACCTAGAATCCCCCAGCAAGAATGTAGTGTTTAATCATTGTTAGCATGATGTGACGCAGTATATATTATATTCCACCTACAGACACACCTTTCAAGTGTCAAAAAGCATTTCTTCTGGGAGGCCCTTCCTGACTCTCCAACACTATATCAGATTCAATGTCCCGGAACTTTCTCTCCATAAAACAAGTTCCACCAAAAAGGCATTTACACAGTTATTAATCTCAGATTCATCTCTGTTCATCACATGGTAAGTTGCAGGTGAGCAAGAGCAGGTGCTATTTGTTTCCTAGCCCTGTTGTATCTTGGGCCTAGCACAGTGCCTGATGTGTACTGAGCCCTTGAATGGTTCTGCATCAAGGGATGAATGACCATGATGCCCCAGATAATCCTAAAAGTAAAGTGAGGATCAGGCAACATCCTACACAGGTGTAGTCCTAGAGGGTATTTTGGTAATATGTCTGAATATTAAACACACAAACCTTTTACCTTAAATAGAAGCAGTATATATACAGGAATGGTTAAAGGAGTCTTGTTTAGAATAGTAATTTTTCAGAATAAAATTCCAATGGCAGGTAATCAACTAAACAAATTACAGCATATCCTTAAAATGGTCCAGTACAAAATCGGTTGCATGGACTAGCTATAAGACAGTGCACATAAAGCACATATGGAAAAATTCCATACATAGGAAAATATATGTGAAAAATTCTGAAAGAATACCAACTATTAACAGGGCTCACCTTTAAGTTGTGAGACTACCTTTATTTTCTTCATTATGTCTCCCTATTTTTCCTAAACTTTAGCAATAAGCATATATTACTTTCATTAAGAAAATTAAAACTATTAAAAGAAAAGGAAATCAAGATGACAGCCTGTGACAATAACATGGACAAGGTGCAATGTTTCTTGCATATAATCCCTTTCTATCTCATAAGAGCCTACTGAGTCTCCTATATTAGATATTATGTGAAAAAATAAAGTTACATATTTTGAACTATTAATAAATACTGTCTATTCATAGCAAAGCAATAATTAGGCCAGTGAAATTAAATATTTAACCTCCAACACTTTAAATAATAAAAACTAATGGTTTGGGAGAGGGACCACAGCAAGGAATATGTCTGGCAACTTTTACTTTTGGCAAGGAGAATACACGTATATGAAAATAAAATGAAATCAAGAATTAGTAATACTATCTGTAAAATGCAATTTCTGAATTCTATCAGGGTGCAAAACCTAGGCAAAAGGAAATTTAAAACTTCTCCCCTGTAATTGTGGTCAATGGCATGGCTATTGGTTTTTGACACCAGATCAGTGATGGAAATAACACTCAAAGTCTCACTGAGGAGATAATACCTACCTAGAGGTCCCTGTGAAATAAACTCTGTCATACAGAAAACGTATATGCCATGCCTGGAATATATTTTTCATTAAAATGACTTTTATTGCCATTGCTGTTCCAGTGGGGTGTGTGGAGGGAGGTTAGGTAGAGAAAAATAATTTGTTCAAATGATCAACATAACTGTTACAACTTCCTACTTAGTGTAATCTCTGTGGAAGGAGACTAACCACGGCGTAGATTGACAAGCAAATCCCAAGGATATCAATAAAGAGTTCAATAAGTCATTTGATGCTAACTTAATTTTTTTAATGTAGCTGGAGTAGTCCCCAAGGGCCCTGTGGCTGCCTTGAAGTAGTTCTGTAACAGCAAATGTCACAGCCATCCAAGGACGTGAGGATGCTAATGTAGCATTCTTCATAAAATCAAACCGGGTTGCTGCTCCCCCTGACATCATAACAAAGCCCTGATGGATGTGCACTCTGCGTGCTGAATTGATTTTTGTTAAGTCCGAGCTCTCATACTATTTTATCCTAATGTGCCTAAATAAGCAGTGTTGACTCCTTAATTTACTCATTTTAACACCAGCAGCTTCCAGGACTCCATTAACATGGCGCCGGATTTAGGTTGTCTGCTGAATTTGCTAACCTCAAACGTATGAAATCTGAATTCTTAAAACTGATAACACTGCCAGGAAAAATCATTTCTTTCCAGACCAATGGGAACGCATGTCTCAGCATTTCAAGGAGTCGCACCCATAAATACTTAAACCAGAGGGTACACCGAATTAATTAGGACACTTGGGTTATTAAGAGGGTTGATTGTGGGTACATGTTACGAATGGTAACCTGAAGGCCCTAAAGAAGTAGTTTAATGTTTTGCCACCAAACGAAACAATTGGAGAGACATTCACTGAAGGAAATTCAACAGAACAGAATGCAATTCAATAGATACACGAATTCTGCCAAAAGCAAAATAGACTATTAGGGTCTGGAGTAATTTGGAAATAAACAGTAAATTCTGTAAGAAAATAAAATAAAAAGAAAGAGAGGAAAAAATTACTTCAAGTAACACAAACAGTGTTTTAAAAACAAATTGAAACAACGACAAAACAGAAGATGATTTTAACCAAGGCGAACTCAAAAAGAACTTCTGTTAGGGACATTTGTATGATATACAATGATGATGCTAAACCCTTGGGGATATAGAAATACATGTATTTCTTTGGAACATGAGAACATTATTTCCTTAGAAGCCAATGAGGGGTATTGTGGGCTCAGATTTGTGTTTCGTTTCTTTTTTAACTGTGTAGTGTTTATTTCTGAGTGTTTGGTGGTTGTACTTTTATCACTCAGGGAACTGAGCTATTGCGGGGTGATATATTCAATGAATTTCTCCTTCCATCAAGTTCAGTGTTTTACTGGTTTTAAAAGGAGCCATTACTTTTATTGTCTCCGGCAAAACCAAACACATGCTTTACTTTAGTTCCACATCTGTATTGATAATGATAGGTCACCAGCTCTTCAGTACAACCCAAACTGTGACATTATAAAAGCCTGCCTCCTTATTGAAGCTTAGCCTTTGCTTGTAAAAACAAGGCGAAGGTCCAATTAGCGACTCAGAGGAAAATGGGAGGGCAGTCTTTTGTGGATAGGCATCCCCATTCGAAAACCTATAATCCATAATGAGCCCTCCTTAACACGACGGATGCTTTCCTTTCAGACAAGTCTAAATACCAGGTCACTAATGAGCAAGAATTTAAAACGCCGAGGCCATGAATGAAACAGGTTATTGTGAAAATTGGCTCATATTAAGAGATTTAAAAGACTTGGCTAGTTCTGTTTGGCCTGACAGGTCTAACTAATTAATCAAATACTTTGATAAGTAACTAACTTCTTGCATTTTAAAAGGGAACTTTGGTCTGCCAAATAGTGAAGAAAAGAACAATCTTGATACTACTTAAAATATAAAGAATGGAATCTCATGGCCATGTGCATGATCCATGCTTATTTTAACAAGAGTGTTCTAGTAGAAGCTGTGATATCTGGAACACACCAATTAGAAAGTATTGGAAACTAGCATATTGCCATGTCCCTGTTACACAGCTTTATTCCAGGAGAAAGGTACCAACATGGAGAGCTTTCTAGAAAAGACGTGAGAGGCTGTTCTCACTGGTGAGGTTTGCTGAGAAGAAAGAGCTTGCAATGGCCCAGAGCACAAAGGGCAGGCCTCTTGTCTAGTCCCATAGCCAGTGTTTTCCTTCTATAGCTTTCACCATTAGGCAGCTCTGTGACAGAAGCTGCTCCTGGTTAATTAAAATATCTAGGAGGCTCTTTCCCTTGCCCTCATTTGAGGGGGAAAAAAAAACAAACTATCAGGAGCAAAGGCTTTTGTTTGCTTGGAGTAAAACACAGAGGGCAGATATGTCTGCAGCAGCTACTGGTTAAGAAGGTTGTTGTGGAAAAAGGAAAGGCATTCAGAGCTGGCCAGAAACACTGGGCACCACTACTTAGACTGTTGGGATCTCCTAAAAGTTAATCAAAACATTTGAGCCTCAATTTCCTATCTGAGAAATATAACAGATCAAACCTTCTTTGCAGGGCAATTGTGTGATTAAAACAGTAACTGGCACATGGTAGTAAGTCAATAAATGGTGGCTTTTAGAACTAACTGTGGCAGGTGGATCCTTTGGAAACTCCCAAAGAACCACACCTCTTGCTATTTACACACCATTTGTAGTCCCTCCCACTTGGACTCTATGATCTGTATCATGGGGCTAGTTTTGGCCCATGGAACATTAACAGAGGCAAAAAAACAAAAACAAAAACAAACAAAAAAAACAAACAATTGCTGTTTTAAGCCACTAACTTTTGGGGTGATCTGTTAGTAATAGACAACCTAGAACACTTACCACATTTTCATGATCTGTTACTGATTATGGACTCCCAAGAATTCTGTATAATGGTTAAAGAAGTTACAGTCTTTAATACTTGTAATGAGCCTATATTTCCTGGAGTCTTGAGAATTTTATAATTGTTCATAAACTCTGGATTATCCTTGAATATTGGCTAAATAACTCTAGACCAAATACACAACCTCACCTCCTTTTTATAGATGTTCTGAATAAACGGAGTTGCCAAACAAGGGATTGGTACGTAAACTAATTTAAAATTTTTTTGATATAATCATGTGATATTTTTATGTAAGTATTTAGCTCTGGTATTTGTACTTTTGTCTACTTTTTTGTTGTTTTGCTGATTTAGATTGATTGATTTCTATACATTACTCAGTGCTCACCAAGACAAGTATAGTCACGACCTGTCACCACACATTATTACAATATTATTGACTATATTCTGATCCACTTTTTTGAATCATTTTTTTTACATAAAACCTCACAGCTGTAAATAAAACAAGCTGTTTGCTAGCTTTATTTATATCATTTATATTATTCTCTGTTAACATACAATATAAATAATTATACTTTTAATCTGAGTGTTTTTAATTTGAGCACACGCTCCAATAATACAATCTGAAAACTAATGTGACAAAGATTGATATTTTTTTAAAAACTGCTATTATTTACCTCAGTATCCACTTCCCTCTTCCTCTTTATTAAAGTATTAAAGTGTATCTAAATATATATATGGGATGGGATTACACCAAAGTACAGTTCTAGAATCCCCAGCTTCCCTTTCTGCAAGGTACAGCCATGTTCACAAGCTCTGACAATGAGATCTAAGCAAAGTGATGTCTGGGATTTATCGAAAGACTTTTTTATTTTTTTTAATTTATTTGACAGAGATCACAAGTAGGCAGAGAAGCAGGCAGAGAGAGAGGAGGAAGCACACTCCCCGCCATTGGAGAGCCCTACAGAAAGACTTCTAATAAAAAATAAGGTAACTTTTCTGGCATCCCACTCCCTTTTTCGAGCCTCCTTTCTACTGGGGAGCTGGTGACCAATTAGCAGTCTTGGAACACTGAGGTGCTTGGGTGACCTTGAGGGTGAAAGTCATGTGTTAAAAATACAGAAACCCGGGACCCTGATGACGGTTGAGCCACCATTCCAGCTCTAGACACCTTAGGTCTACATTTATTTTAAATGAGGATAAAAATTAACTTCTACCTTGTTTAAACCACTATTATTATTTTAAGATTTCTATTATTTTCAGATAAAGTTAGTCCTAACAAATACCAATAGCCTAAGTGTCACTACATAGGAACACAAAGAAGGATTTGGTTATAGTCTCAAGTTAAAATACTTTTAAAGGAAAAAAAAAATGTCTGAAGAAGATCAAGAGGTTGTTTGTGGCTAGAAAATCAATACATACAATCTAGCATCCAGGAAGAATGCATGCCTTTTTGCTAAAATTTGTTTTGCATATTCAAAGATAAACTACAATAACAACTAAAAAAAAAAAAAAAACATGGAAAAATGCAGGAAAACCATCCAGTACTGTTGAATTTCTTCAGTGGTTTGGCTGTGTCACTTAAGTACACTTTGGGAAGATCCGGTTAAAGAAAACTAAAGTTCAAACGCCGTGAGATAATTTGACATAAGAGTGAGATAATTTTCACTTTAATATAACAAAGTGACAGCAGAAGTTTTGAAATAGTTGAAATACAGAGATTCTATACACTAAAGTCTAGCCTACATTAATTCACAACTCCACTACTGAAATGGATGGGAGATGAACATAACAATGGGTGCATGTGTAATCACAGGCATATGGTAATAAACTCCAAAAGCTCTATCAAAGCACATTTTTATGTTTCAGAGGAAAACCGCAATAAGGATCTTAATTTTTTCAGTGATTGAAAAGAGCTTATTCTACATTGAAATCTAAAATTCTCTGACAGACTGAAACAGAATTTCACAATGAAAGATTATATTTTTAACAAAATATTCTAATACCTCAATTAAATGAAAATCTTGCCTAGGTAAAGGTCAAGGTCCAATTGTTTTCCCAATAATCATTGAAAGTACCAGAGGAGAAGAGATTTTGACTTCTCCAGGCCCTACAATGCCTGGCCAGAGCTCCTAATAACATTTTAAGCCCATCTACTGGATTGCCCAAACAGTACCTGGAAGAAAGAGTAAGGGTATATTGTGAATGACAGAGTTTACCATAAGGTAGAACACTATGTAAGTTATTAGCTACCCTAAACAGACTCAAATACCATAAAACTTATTTTAAAATAATGTGATTTAAATATTACTCATACATAGAATTACTTTATTTTATGATGAGTGAATGTTCCCAGTCCTTCCATTATGTGTTTTTAATTGGGGATATTTTCTTAAAACTGTAAGGCAATCTTCTGAGTGGATGGTCTTTTTGAAACTGTTATTTGTTTTAATTGAAAAGATATCTGAAGGGTTTTCAATAACTGGAATGGTTCTCACCATTTTTCACCAAAGCTTTAAATTCATGTACCATTCTTAAATAAGATCATCCAAGGATAAGTAATACTACATGCCTAACCAATGTCTGTCAATATTTAGAGGAATAAAGATTCTTGTTTTATATAAGAAGGTAGAAAATAGGGTTCTAAAAGCACCATAATACTCATAACTCCAGCATATGTTTTGATGTGACACCTTGTTAAAAAATGTGAGAGGCCAAATACCTGCTTTCTGTATTGATTAATAGACATATGAATCCTAAAACATATATTAAACATCTATTTGAAAGCATAAAATAAAACAAATATATTTTTAGTAAAAAGCCAAGTCTGGTATGTAGAAGAGGAGATCATCCTTTCTAGCCAGAGTCCTTGTCAATGTTAAGTGTCTATGTGTGGGTCTTTACTCATGTGTGTGCCCAGGAGAGCTGGGAAGTGCCAGAGGGCTCTCACACAACTTTCACAGCGCTCTCACAACTACATGGTAGGGTACAGTGACCGACAGTGTCTTCCTTAAACTTTTATATGGGCAACCAGAGCATAAAACAAAATCATCTGAATCTCCCTGGACCACTCAGCAGGTTCCTTATTCTGCCAACCCTCAGGGTACTCAGATCCATAACCTGAGATATTAGCCAAACTTAGTGAAGACAAAAGAGAAAGGAGGAATAGGGAGAGTCACCTTAGGGAAGTGTGTTGTCACATGGGAACACTGGCTGTCAACCTTGGTTGCACATTAGAACCACCTGGGACCTTTAAAAAAATCCAGATGCCCAGGCTGTGCCCAAGACCAATTAAATCAGGATTTGGGAGAGATGGAACTCAAACATCAGGACTGTTTTTGAAAGCTCCCCAGGTGATTTCAATCACTCTGTCTGACCAAGCTCTCTCTCAGCTATTGACATTTAGGAAGGTCATCAAGAGAACAAGAAAAAGGAAACATGTAATTTCCCCTAGTGAAATTGTGTGATTGTGGGTATACAATCTAATTCCTGACTGCCAGATTAAGATATTAGCCCAATCATGCTCATTTTATTACACTGAAAAAAATGGAGCCATCATTTTATTTTAATTTGTTCAACTACTAAAAAAATAATGTATTCCAGTGTCAATATGCCGAACCTAATACATTTCATATGAAAGGCAGCTATTTATGACTTTTAGCAAGACTGGAAAAGTGCCAATGCACGTTTTCCAATAGATGTAGGAGGCTTAGCAGGTAGTAAGCTGAGCTGGCACGTAGGACCTTGTGTTAATGAAAACCCAGAACTCTGGTTTCCTAACTATTCATGATTGGGAAATTAGAGTTTATGGTTCCGGAAGCTTTCCACATACCTCACATCATCTGAGCATAATGAAAAACTGACACCCAAGCATCATGCGAACACTGTGCAAATGGTATACAGAAGAGAAAGGCACAGCAGCTTAGCCCACTGGAGAACAAAAACACAGCAACACACAATGAGGAAGTAAAATCCCTGTGAATCAATTCACTCAGGATTAATACCCTAAATCCTCAACGCGCACACACACACACACACACACACACACACACACACATCTTTTTCCATAGTACACCCAAGGGTAATCCATGTAACAACTTGGTTAATGATAATACAAGATTAAAGTAAACACAAAAAAAAAAAAAAAAAGAAAGAAAGGAAAGAAAGAAAAAGAAAACCACTATGCCTGGATTCATATTACTTGGATAAGAAGTTAACTTGAGATACTCTAGAAAAACTCACTTAATTACACTGGTGATGAAATTATCTTTTCATTGACTTAGCAGTTATGATTTGGCCCCAACTTTCCTGACCTTATAAGTAAGTTGAGCCACATGTTTACTTGAAAATATCATAGTAGCTGTATTTTTTTTAATAAGAAAATCCCCCTTTCAATTATAAAGGCAAAGAAAAATAAGAAAATAGAAGAACAATTAGCCCTGATCCTACCACTTTCAAATACACAAACAGTTGCATTTGCCTCTGTCTCATTTTAGAATTAGAGGGTGGGGCTCCTCCAGTTTTTGACCAAGATTGAAATCAACTTTATCTAGACGACCTTCCTAAAGGTATTCAGAAGCTGTTCACTAATACTCACCCCACTGTCCAAATCAGAAATCAAGAATTTTAATTTCCTGATGGACCAGTTTTATAATTTTAGACAAGTTAACTTCTCTGAACTTCAGTTTCATTAATATATAATGAAGTTGATAATCTGCCTTGTAGAACAGTTGTCAAACTCTTGGATATAAGGTATGTCTGGTGGCACATAACGGGCATTCCATGAAATAGTAGCCATGGTTATGACTGTCATGTCTATAGCCACCTCTATCATCTCCCTGAAGAAATCAAAGCAAAAGAAATGAAAAGACTCTCTAAATATCAATACTGTTTTAGCTAATCACATCCTTCCATGTATCTTACAATTGGACCTCCCATTCTGGATTAAAAATATATCTATATATATTTAAATATTAAACTTTTCAATATAACTTGGATTCATAAAAAAAAAAAAAAAAAAAAGGTAAGAGCACCTGGGTGGCTTACTTGGTTAAACATATGCTTTCAGCTCAGGCCATGATCCAGGGTTCTGGGATCAATCCCTGCATGGGGCTCCCTGCTTCATGGGGAGCCTGCTTCTCCCTCTCCCTCCATCCATTTCCCCTGCTCGTGTTCTCTCTCTGTCTCAAATAAATAAATAAAATCTTAAAAAAGATGTATGCTGGCCTTCTATATTTGCATGGCCCTTAGCAATAGTCATCTTTTATTTAAAGCGATTTTTGGCATGCAGCAAGTTCTTTTTCTCTAAGTGGACTCAGAATATTCTTATTTCAAAATCTTGAAAAATCATCTCAAGATTTCAGCCAGAGAACACAGTTACTAATATATTCTAAGAGGAATAACAACATATTGCTACTCCTCCTTTCCTAGACACGTGTGCCTTCAGCAGGGATACACTGAGACCAGTGGAGTAAGGCAGGGCCCTGAAGAGATGGAAAAGAAGAAGGAGAAGGAGAGAATGGGAGGTAGGGGAGGGGGAAGGGGGAAGAAAAGAAGGGGAACAGGGGAAGAAGGAGGAGAAGAAGAAGGAAGAAGAAGGAGGAGGGAAGGGGAAAGGGAGGGGGAGGGGGAGGAGGAAGAGGGAGGAGGAAAAAGTGGGGGGGAGAGGAAAAAGGAGGGGGAAGAAGGAGGGGAAGGAGGAAGAAGGAGGGGCAGAAAGAGGGGTAGGGGGAGGAGAAGAAAAAGAAAAGAAGAAGAAAATAAAAGGAAAAGGGGGAAAAAAAAAGAAAAAGTCCAAAGCCACTCAGGAAGGCACTAGGATTCTGTACTTTCCCATAGATGGAGTAAATGATTTAAACTTCTGTGCCCTCTGAAAACTTTCCATGGCTCATGCCCCCACTCACTCATTAACCTGACTGGTGACTATATGTCATATTCTTCCCTAGTGTCTGCCTTTATGCATAGAACAGGATTACCTAGCAGGAGAAATCAATGAATACGTATAACCTAACAAATTAATGAATACACAATTGAGAAATGATTCCTTTATCTTTCTACAGATGGAGGTACATTGAGTGGACACAAGCACACAGAAAGTCGGGCAGATACTTCAGGTGGCCTTCCTAGCACTCCTAGCTATATTGGCTCTAGTGTTTTCCAGCTGACCCCCAACTGTCTGTATTCTCTTGGCCTTGGGGTGTCTTCTGAAGTTTCAAAGACCACTATTCCTATTTGCATGGCAGGCCAGACCAGTCAGGAAAGTCACATCTTCTAACCTTGTGGCATTCAGCTGACAATATAAACACCCCACCTTGTCCTTTGGGTAAGATAACTCTGAGGGGCATTTGGGTGGCTCAGTCGGGTAAGCATCTGACTCTTATCTCAGCTCAAGTCTAGATCTCAGGGTCATGAGCTCAAGCCCCAGATAACTCCAAGAGATTTTAAATCATTCCAAGAATTCTCCTGAATGTTTCCTCTTTCTTGTCTCATTTCCCACTCTTCTAGTAATTTATGAGCTGTCCAAACAGACTACTCCTTGACATAGGATCTTGTTTTTAGGGAAACCTCACTTCTTATTGGGGTTTCCCTAAGATATACATGAAGAATTTAAAATGTAATCTAGCTTTGATAGTCCAAGGAAGTCATTAAGATATTATCCCAGGTTGCCAAAATGTACAGTTCAAAATAAAATTTTCATTAACTTCCATGTATTATAATTTGCTAAATTGTATGCTCTGATATGACTAAAACAACTTAGTGTACACATCCCTTTCATGCAGTTTTCAACATTAGACATATATGAGCCAGAGAAGCAATGAGCATTGTGGAAATAAGCCAGTGAATTGGTTATGGGCAATATGTTCTTAATGAGAGAACTGGCTTCCTGCCACAAAAATGTTTCTTCAAGCATGATTTCAAATGCAATATCACTCAAAAAAAGAGTGCAGTTTCAAAATAAAATGCACTGATAGCTCTATTTGCATAGCAACAAGTATATCAGTTAAGAAACCTAACATTAATTAGCACTCCCACATCAAGCCTTCAAAACAAGAGGATGAAGGAAAAAAGAAACTATAAATCAGCAATTTAAAATTAAAAGACTTAGGAACAGCCAAGTTGTCTTTGAATGACATTCTGGAAAACATATTACTCAGTGGTAATCATTCAGTTACACGTATTTTTATAGATTGTTAGTATATATGCTTTAAATGTTTAAGAAAATATTATTTAGGTGAGTAGTTTTCATTTTATCCCGTATAACTAGTGCTGTATCTTTCACTTTGCATACTGCAATTATTTATTTTTTAACATTTACACAATTCAAATGCAATTGTGTTTCATCAGAAGATCTAACAGAATGACAGTTTTAAGGCCAGCACCTCATATAATATAATTTAGTTCCATTACCCAATTTGTCCAACTATTTTGCCTGAATACACTCAATAATGAAAAGCACTTCAATCCCTCTCCTTGCTGAATCACATCATAATTTTCCATTCCTAATACTAGTGTTGGGTAAAAAAGAGAAATATTTAGATGATCTTTAATAATAAAGTTTATGTATGTATACTACAAGTGCATATAAAATAAAAATATACAAGTGACTCTGTTATAGAAGAAATGGCTTTTTTTAATGTGATATATATTTACAGATAAAAAAACAGAGTTTAAAGCAATTTGTACAATATTAAGAAATACATAAGCTTCAAAAAACTTTGAAGGTCTTCAGTAATGTAACTGCTTTAAGTGCTTTGTACTTTCAGGGATCTGGACCCTTGCCTCACACTGGTTATCCTACTCTAATTTGTTCCTAAAATGTTGCGAGCTATTGACATCATAAGCAACATATTCAGTTATAAAACAACAGGAGAAATGCAGATGTTTGGAAAACAGAGAAAATAAAGACAGACTGGGGCTGTGGGTTTTCTGTGTTCCATATCTGGGAACTTAACCCAGCAGATATTCCCTCTTTCTTCTACATCTTAAATCCTTCACCTATTTATATTTTCCCCCTTTGATAAACCTTCCTTATATCTTATTCCTCCACAAACCTACCATCTTATCTGTCTGTACATTCACTGAAAAATTTCTGGAAGGAAGAGTAAACCTAGACTCAGTTTATTATTCCTTCCATTTTCTACACATCTCCCTTTAATGTAGGTTCTAAACTCTTACCACTTAACACCTTGTGTCTACAAAAGACAGAAGATGAACTCAAATGATGTGGTTATAAAAGAAAATACACTAGCTGATGCAACAAAGAAAAGGAGCTATAGGTCCAGCCATAGGCTCTACCGGATTAAGGCCTTCAGTGTCACCAAAAGAATCTATCATTGTCTATTTCTTGGCCCTGTTTTCTTCATTCAGTTGATCACATGAACTGAGAGTAGATGAAAGATTGGTTCCCCAAAGAAAAGTTGTGGTAGTTACTGGGGGGGGGGGGGGGGGTAGGGTTAAACACTCAGTAATTTATCAATGTTGGTTTTATTTTGTTTTGTTGTTGTTGTTGTTTTTGCTTAAGATTTATTTATTTATTTTAGAGAGAGAAGTAGAGAAAGTGTTGGAGGGGAGAGGAAGAGCAGAGGGAGAGGAAGAGAATGTCTCAGGTAGACTCCATGATGAGTGTATAGCCTGACACAGGGCTCCATCTCACAATCCTGAGATCAGGACATGAGCTGAAACCAAGAGTCGGATGCTTAACCGACTGTGCCACCCAGGCACCGCAAGTTTTGTTGATTTTTTGTTTGTTTTTCAGAAGTCACAAACCCTTGGGCAACTCTAATGGTTGCCACTCTGCTTCTTTCCCTTTCTCTTCATATTCACCATTGGATAATGAAGTCTCTGCTGAATTCCAGAATATAAATCAGTTCTGGAATCCCTCCTTATTTATTTGGCTGATCATTTTAGATTCTCCTTTGGAGGCCTCCCTTTGACCAAGTTCTTAAATGCATACATTCATCTCAGTTCACCCCTTAGCTGTTTTTCCTTTCTTTAACTCTTGCAGAGCAACCTTGCTTCTACATAGGTTTTTATTATCATCTCCATGCATAAGACTCTCAAGTATATATGTCAAGCTGCAAGTCTCCTCCTGTTAGGACTGAATGGTGTCCTTCCCAAAATTTAACTACTGAATCTCTAACCCCTAATGGGATGATATTTGGAGATGAGGTCTTTGGGAGATAATTAGGTTTAGATGAGGTCATGAGGATGGGGCCCTTAAGAGAGCATTATTGCAATTCAAAGAAAGAGATACCAAAGTGCTGGCTTCCTCTTTTTCTCTCTCCACCATGTAAGAATACAAAGAGAAGGCAGACAACTGAAAAATAGGAAGAAAACCTTCACTGGAGAACTAAATTGACTGGCTCCTTGATTTTGGATTTGCCAGCCTCCATAAGTGTGAGAGAGAAATAACTATTGTTTAAGCCTGAGCAGCAAGGACTCCTCTCTACTCCAAATCTTCACATCCAGTTACCTGTGGAACATCTTCTACAGTTGTCTTACTATTGCTGCAAATTCAATGGGACCACAGTAGTGGTTACTTTCTTTAAACAAACTATGGTTCACAAACCAAATCTGGCCAGAGGCTTTTTTTTTTTTCGGTGTTCAAGATTCATTGTTTATACACTACATCTAGTGCTCCATGCAATAGGTGCCCTCCTTAATAACCTCTACCAGGCCCACCCAGCCCCCCACTGCCCTCCCCTCCAAAACCCTCAATTTGTTTCTCAGAGTCCACAGTCTCTCAAGGTTTTTCTCCCCCTCCAATTTCCCAAAACTCACTTCTCCTCTCCATACACTAATGTCCTCTGTGTTATTCCTTATGCCCCACAAGTAAATGAAACCATATGATAAGTGACTCTCTCTGCTTGACTTCTTTCACTCAGCATAATCTCCTCCAGTCCCATCCATGTTGATACAAATGTTGGGTATTCATCCTTTCTAATGGAGGTATAATACTCCATTGTATATATGGACCAGATCTTCTTTATCCATTCTTCTGCTGAAGGGCGTCTTGGCTCTTTCCACAGTCTGGTGACTGTGGCCATTGTTGCTATGAATACAGGGGTACGGATGGCCCTTCTTTTCACTACCTCTGTATCGTTGGGGTAAATACCCAGTAGTACAATTGTAGGGTCCTAGGGTAGCTCTATTTTTAATTTCTTAAGGAATCTCCACACTGTTTTTCCAAAGTGGATACACCAACTTGCACTCCCAATGACAGTGTAAGAAGGTTCCCCTCTCCACATCCTCTCCAACACTTGTTGTTTACTGTCTTGTTGATTTTGGCCATTCTAACTGGTGTAAGGAGGAATCTCAATGTGGTTTTGATTTAAATCTCCCTGATGGCTAATGATGATGAACATTTTTTCATGTGTCTGTTAGCCATCTGTATGTCTTCTTTGGAGAAGTGTCTGTTCATGTCTTCTGCCCATTTTTTGATGTGATTATCTGTTTTGTGTGTGTTGAGTTTGAGCAGTTCTTTATAGATCTTGGATATCAGCCCTTTATATCTGTGGTGTCATTTGCGAATATCTTCTCCCATTCCGTGGGTTGCCTCTTTGTTTTGTTGACTATTTCCTTTGCTGTGTGGAAGGTTTTGATCTTGATGAAGTCCCAAAAGTTCATTTTTGCTTTTGTTTCTTTTGTCTTTGGGGACACGTCTTGAAAGAATTTGCTGTGGCCGATGTCGAAGAGGTTACTGCCTATGTTCTCCTCCAGGATTTTGATAGATTCCTGGCTCATGTTGAGGTCTTTTATCCATTTCGAGTTTATCTTTCTGTATAGTGTAAGAAAATGGTCGAGTTTCATTCTTCTATACATAGCTGTCCGATTCTCCCAGCACGATTTATTGAAGAGAATGTTTTTTTCCACTGCATATCTTTTCCTGCTTTGTCAAGATTATTTGACCATAGAGTTGTGGGTCTATATCTGGGCTCTCTATTCTGTTCCACTGGTCTATGTGTCTGTTTTTGTGCCAGTGCCATGCTGTCTTAGGGATCACAGCTTGTAAAGCTTGAAATCAGGCAACGTGATGCCTTCAGTTTGGGTTTTTTTTTTTTTTTTTTCAATATTTCCTTAGCAATTTGGGGTCTCTTCTGATTCCATACAAATTTTAGGACTGTTTGTTCCAGCTTTTTGAAAAATGTCGGCAGAATTTTTGAAAATAAAATCCATTAAGAACCCAAATCTTAACCATTCTTTTATGTAGAGTTTATGATGTCTTTAACAATACAAAGGCAGAGCTGAACAGTTGCAACAAAGACCACTTGACTTGCAAAGCTTAACATAGTTATCTGGTCTTTTATTGAGGTTTGTTTTTTCTTTTGTTTTGGTTTTGTTTTGTTTTATTTTTAGTTTTGTTCCTTTGTTTGTTTTTCCTGAACTTTGGGAAAATAATGATTGTTACTGTTAGCTATACATTGGAATTTCATGAGGATCTTTTAATAATTTGGTGCCCTAACCAGCTGAACTATAATCCCTGGAAATTCAACCCAAGGATCCCTTTTTAAAGGCTCCTCAGGTAATCCCAGTCTATAGCAGAAGATGGAGAGTCACTGCTACAGAATCTATTTCCACTCCTGGCTTCCCAATCTGAAGTATTAGTGTCACCATCTCCAAAGGCAAAGTTATCACAGATATCTTTTTCCCTGACCTACTCTGAGAGCTTTTCCCATACACTTGTTATATTCTACTGTGTGTAGATAAGAAAGTTTTCTTGATTTATTCATTCCTTTTGTACCCTGGCCTTCATTGAGTTTCACTCAGCCATTTCAATAACTTCTCCATGAGTCTTTTTTTTTTTTTTTTGCTTTGATTAATCCTAATGACAGACCCCAGAGTTTTACTACTAAAACAAAGGCCTAATCATACCACTCCCATATCAAAATAGGCCTTGACCTTAGACACCTTACTAAACTGTATTATGAATTATAATGGTTTTATTTTTATAAATAAATAAGTAGATAATGATCTGAAAATAGTGGTAAGTTTATCTTTATGTGTTTGTAGGTATATGTGTGTGTTTAAGATATATGTTATTGCATTGACTAAAGTATTTGTTATAATTAGTATAATGTTGAATAATAGTAAAATAGCAGGCATTCTGGTCTTGTCCCTATCACAATATTTTTTCATTATTTCCCAGTGCTGTTACAGATATATCTTTTTTTTTTTCCCCTTGTGTCTTTTCAATGGAATTTTAGTTGAGTTGTACATTATCTGCCACTTTGGTCCACTCCCATTTTCCTTTAAGATATTTGAGGGATAACTCAGATCCAAGGTTTATCTATTACTTTTTACTAACATCTCAAAATTATCTCTCTCCTTTCAAAGTTACCACTGAGAAAAGAACAAGCAAACAAACATGAAATCTCAAGTGTCTCACTTGAAATAGAGATCTCTTTCTGTCAATCAATAACACACTAAAAGAGGAAACTATGAATACATATCATTTGAAACATGCAGACTCCAGGTTTGATTCATAATGAGACTGACATAATTAAGCTACCTGTTTCCTGAAACTCTTTCCTGAAAAAGAGATACATAGGCGATAAATCATTTGCTGCAGTGGAATCAATAAGTTACCTAGTTAAAAAAAAAAAAACAAAACTCTGAAACAGTGAAACTTCCTCCACAGCCAAGCTGACCCAATTAAATTAAATCTATTTACTTAATATGAATTTTATCAGACCTGGGTAAAAATTTGGCCTCTGCTGCTCATTATACATGTAACCCTGGGAAGACATTTAACTTCTTTTGACCCGTGTGTCCTCATCCATAAAACAGGATCAATCAATAATATCTGCCCAATTCAATTCCTTATGACATTAAGAGGATCAAATAATACGGTGAAATTGGACACATTCTGTGTATTATAAGAGTTATGATACTGTTGTTTTAATTATGGCAAAAACAAATGAGAGAGAACTTGGAATGGGAAAAAAAAATAGTCTAGCCTTCAGGAAATCTAGATTTGGACTTGACTAGGTCTCATGAGTTAAGTAAAGAATTTCGTCTCAATGTATTTGCTCTGACCCACCTTCCCAACAATATTAACAGCAGGACTCTCAATAGATATGAAACTGTTTAGGAAAGTTAAAATTCCTATAAAATCGGCAGTTTCTTTACTATATATACCCAATAAGCATATTTGTTCTAAAAATAAAATCAATTCTGTTCATATTCACTGGCAGAAATATTAAGTCAACAGCATTAAAACAGGATTACATTCAAGCAAAGGATTCTGGCTTAAAAGGGAAAAAATAAGAATAAAAATCAAGAAAAGATAGGTTATGGGGACAGTGTCTGACTTAATGCAGGGCTAATTTAATGAACTGAAGAATCAGGGCAGAGCACCACTGTTATTGGAAGCAGAAAAAAATTGATGGAAAGGAACATTCGATGGTCCTAAAAAGAACTGAGTTATTTGAGAGCAAAATTAGCAACTAAATGATGTACTTTAAGTGCAACAATTAGACATAAAGGGTCAACTAGATGTGAAAATGCACACTTTTAAAGAAAAATGATGACTTCTACATTTGGTACTCGAAAAATGACTTCAGATTGTTGATCATAAGGATTAAATGAAATCATGTATGAAAAGAGTCAACAGCATTGTTTGGCACATAGCAAACACTCAGTAAATGTTATGTTAAGCATTGTTAATTATGTTATCATTATTATTAACTTGTGATTGAATGCTTCACTATGCCAGAGGAAGAAACTTATTAAAAAAAAATTAGACTATGATTTAGCTAGAAGATTTAGTAACTGAATTTAGTAACTGAATAGTACCTCTAAGACTGACATACCAATTTCATTTTTGAATTACTATAGAGGGAATTTAGATGTTGACAGAGATCTACATGCTCAAGCACACACACACACACACACACACACACATACACACAAATGATTTCAGGGAACAGATGTAGCGATATATTCTGTTATGGTAAATATTTAGTCGATGAAAACTTCAATGTCATTTAGAAACTTAGATGTGAAAAACCTATTTATAAAAGCACATGTGCAAAATCCTAAGTCAAAAAGCATCTACTTATGATTTTAAGGGATTTTTTTCCCAAAAGATTCACTGCTGATTTTTTTAAAATGTATATCTCTGTTATATAATTTGAATAAGATATCATATGCAAAAACTTGACCTAGACATCATTTTCCCCAGTAAATTACACCTACCTGGGAAACAACAGTATGCAATTTACATTACTTAAATACATGTCACTCAGTTTTTAGGGGGATGTAAGAGCCATAAAGCATCTCCTCTTGCCTTGAGGCCACAGTGCTCTGCACTTGGATTCTGCCCTTTTATTTGCCAAATCCCAGGCAATCTTCTCAGGTAAATGCACAGCATTTACTCCATGAACACATCTTTTTTTTTTTTTTTTTAATGCTATTCATTCATTCATTTGTTTGTTCATTCGTTCATTTATTCATTCATTCAGTAAACGTTCAATGTATTTACTTTCTTCTATGGTTATTCTGAAAGTCCTAGAGCCATCTCCGTCACCTGTACTCTCTCAGCATTCTTTCCCTACCTTTATCATCACACTTATTGTCATGTTTTACAATTATTTCTTCGATTATCTGTCTCCTTTAGCCAGCACTTCAAGGGCAACGATGACAATGATTTAGTCATCTTTGTTGCCCCAGCAAATAGTCATGTACCTGGAACACGGTAAATATCCACAACTGTTTGCTGAGTGAATGATGATCACAAAAATAAATCCTCCTTTAGCAGATACTATAGCTCAAAACTTTCCATTCTTTTAGGGCACCCATTTCTCTCTACTGATGGTTTTTATTTACATCTCTCATTACGAAAGTTTAATTTTTTAGTGTCTGCCAAAAGTGACTTATTATGTGCACAAACACCAGCCAGTGGAATATTTTATTACAAATATATAATGTCTGCTAACTTCCTTCACAACTTATTTCCATAACTGTATAATATCAATTTTATTTTGCCACAAAACCAAGCAATGAAAAGCTACAAGGCTGTTATCTCTGATTCCTTCTCATATGTAGCCCCTGGCTGCCACCAGGGTTGAGTACTGTGTAGTGGTAAGATGGCAAAGTCCTCAAACAAAACTTTAGGTTATACAGTGTGCATAGAAGTATGAAACAACACTGAATTTGAATGCACTCTGTTGAGGCTCTTTCTGGGTTCATCTTCCAACCTCTCCACCTGATATTTAAAAGATTTTATTTATTTATTTGACAGAGATCACAAGTAGGCAGAGAGACAGGCAGAGAGAGAGATAGGAGGAAGCAGGCTCCCCACTGAGCACAGAGCTTGATGCGTGGCTTGATCTCAGGACCCTGGGATCATGACCGAGCCAAAGGCAGAGGCTTTAACCCACTGAGCCAGCCAGGTGCCCCTCTACTCTGATATTTAAGTTGAGTCTACAAATAGAAGAAGAGCGGTTGCAAAGCTGCTGGAGCTGGGGTGTGGGAAAGATCAAGGAAAGGAGAGGTTATATTCAGACCTGCATATCATTCTGAATGAATCTTTGTCATTTTCATGCCCATTTCCATCCAAAGGCATATTAAATGCCTCAGGAAATAAGACTTTCTATTTGAGTTGTAATTAATAATTACAGCTATCTTTTATCAAGTGCCTATTGTGTACCAGATTTTTAATGCTTTATTTGTATAAACTCATTGAATCCTCACAATGGCCCTGCTTTAGACACGAGGAAACTGAAGCATAGAGAAGTTTGATTAGGTGCCCAAGGTCAAAGAGACAGTGGTAGATCCAGGATCTGAGCGCCTATGAAAAACTGAACATGAGGACAACTTATAATTCCAACTTCTGTTAACTGGGTTAATAGTAATATCTTGCTACAGTATACTTTTTCCTGGTTAGGCCATTGTACCTGAAGCCCCAGAAGAGGAACGAAAGGGAATTCTGAGAAGTGAACTCTTACTAGAGGTATCACATTCAAAAATGTGAAAACTGGAGGGCTTTATTCACCCACTGTGGCTGGAATCAGAGCACAATAGTTAAGCTCATGAGCTTTAAAATTTGAGAGACCTAGGTTTGAATCCTGACTGTTACTTCCTAGCTGTATCACCTTTGATTAGTTATTTAACCTATCAGAATTTCACTGCTTTTTACAAGGCTTTGATTAACATACATAAGGTTTTTAGCAAGTTGGCTGGCAGAGAGCAAGCCCCCAACAAATGATATAGTAGTATAAACTGATGATTATGTATTGTTTCCATTAAACTGGCAGATAAACTACTGGCTACAAGAACCTCTGCTAGCCCAGAGGAAAGACAATCTGATAGATGACTATCATATACTAAAGAAGAGAGTGCATTCACTTAGGGATTTCAGTGTATGTTGTATATGTGTGTTTTATGTGGTGTTTTGGGTCTCAACAGTTCTGAAAACCATGTAATCATGTAATTCATCATGTTCTAATAAGTTCTAATAATTCAAGTGCACAATATTTAATGTAAAGAGAAGAGACTACTCTTGAATATGGTACCTGGTTGGTAACCCATAGGAGACTGTCTTTTCCCCACCCCAACCACAAAACATGGGAAAAAAATAGGGGTAAAAGAAGAAAATAAGGAAAACAGATAGTCAAGACATTGCCAGAAGCTAGCAGGAATTTTCTCTAATTATCAGATCATTTGAACTGGACTCTGAAGTACAACTTCAGTTCATACAAGTCATGACTCCCCAAAACTAGACAGGAGAACAGTTTTCTCATCAAAGAAATAGAAAGTATCCAGTAACCAATATGTTGGGCAACCATTATGATACAGGAGGTTCTACAGGATTTTGCTAAATAATTACCTACAAAAGTTAAATGCACTAAAGTTCACATTTTGTAGTATCAAGTGCTAAATATTAATAACCCCCCCCAAAAAATGCCAGTTTGCTTTATTTGAGCCACTTCAGACAGGAAAAATGTTATTTTTTCCTATTTAAATAATAATATTATAGGTAATTTAGTCCTACCATTAGCTAGCAACTTACTTATCCAAGTAACACTAAGAGTCAGACATTAAAATATGCTAGCTTCAGAACTAAATACACTAGAAAATATTTCTATGACATTCTGAGCTAAGTTTGACTTAATTTAAGAATAATCTTATTAACCTAAGCATATAAGAATTTCAAAAGGCGAAAACAGTGGGAAAGACTGACTACATGATTCGTCAATAAGCTCCTTGCTACATTCTCTTTTTAAAAAATGCTGATATATTTCACTTTGTAAAACCCTGTATTTTCCTTCCATTCGGTGCTGCTAATAATTAATTCATTTTGCTTACACTGCATCCAGCTTCAAATCATGGTCCCCATTTCTAGGTAATAGATTCTGCCACAGGCAATATGCCATGCCATAACCTCAATTACAACTTACAAAGGAGAAGACTGCACTTATTTTCTGCTGGAGCCGCTATTTTGTCTTAAGTGAAATTGTATATGGGTACTAGGGAGCACTGTTGTAGTAGGAACTAGCAGGCCCCAACCATATTGAATGTATGTAACAACCTTCTTAACTCAGGGTCTAGGAATGAGAGATCTATTGACATTAAGCAGCTGGTGAAAGATGCAGATAAACAACAGTGGTAGGCACAGATCTGATACTGATCATTAAAAGTGAAAAATTCTAATCAAACAAATCTTTGTGCAGATAGCAACAAACCATAAAACTGGTTACTTCTTTTGAAATCACAATGTGTGTGTGTGTGTGTGGAGAGAGAGAGAGGTAAAAACACAGAGAGACAGAAACAGATACAGACAGATACACAGAGAGGTATTTATTTGTAATAAAAATTTAAAAGTATATCAGATGGAACCATTATTATCTTGTCTTATTATTTACTTCATTAGAGGTAAATCATTTTTTATTTTTAAAATATTGTTATAATTTCCATTTGTGTTAACACTCAGAATGTGTAGCAGATATGAGACCAAATTAAGAGGCAGAATTGTGCATGCGTGCATGAATGTGCAGGTGCATGTCCTAATGGTGTGTGCTAGGGAGAGTGACCATTTAAATGGCATTTCTTGCTTCTTAATTTCCTTCTGAAATCATATAGCAGAAAGGAATATTTAATAATGACTACAAGGTGCCCCAGATCTTTAAGTCTTCCTTCAATGAAAGTGTTTAATAATAAATGGGGGGGTGCCTGGGTGGCTCAGTGGATTAAAGCCTCTGCCTTCGGCTCAGGTCATGATCCCATGGTCCTGGGATCCAGCCCCGCATCGGGCTCTCTGCTCTGCAAGGAGCCTGTTTCCCTGCTTCCTCCTCTCTCTCTCTCTGCCTACTTGTGATCTCTCTCTGTCAAATAAATAAATAAAATCTTAAAAAAAAAACAATAAATGGGAAACTCAATTAATGTAAAGATTTCTGTTAGCCTGTTAAAACCTCACCCAGGTATTTTTTTTTTTTTTTTTTAGTATTTTTTTTTTAAGATTTTATCTATTCATTTGACAAAGATCACAAGTAGGCAGAGAAGCAGGCAGAGAGAGAGGAGGAAGCAGGCTCCTTGCTGAGCAGAGAGCCCGATGCGGGGCTCGATCCCAGGACCCTGGGACCTTGACCTGAGCCAAAGGCAGAGGCTTTAACCCACTGAGCCACCCAGGTGCCCCCACCCAAGTTTTTCTTTTGCTTCAGTTTTTGCCTCTGAATTTTCCCACTTGTGAACTAGATTCCTGTCTTCTCTGGTCAGAAACAGTTTGCACACTGAGTGCTGATACAATCATGGACAAAAGGAAACTCAGCCACGTGCTGTCTCAGGCTTCTTCTATAGGTACTCCACTAGGCTCAGGGCATGTGACATCATGGTTGATGGTGAGCCAAGATGCCCTTGTCAACTACTCACAGGCTCTGTGCAATTTGGTAGAAACATATATAATTAATTCTGCTTTGTCTATGGGATGTTTCTAGAACTTAATTATGTTGACATCCTGGAAGTCACTGATATTGACCGACTGTGCCCTTGATGGGTGAAGCTTAAGAAAGGGGTTGCTCAGATCTCATCTTTCGTAAAGGAAAACAATCAGAAAAATAGGACTGAGAGCTGTAGAAGGAAATCACCCTGATGCTCTGTATTAGTCAATCACCTGTATTTCTGCTTCTGCCTTTTACTTTCTTTCTTCATAGAAGAGCAGAAATGCCCAGTTGGAATGGCTGTGGATCACCAAGTACAATCCACTGAAATGCCACATGTGAGATCTCAGAAAGGCCATACGATTTCATAAGGGTCACACAACTTGTCAGGGGGTCAGGATTGGGAGCCAGGCTTCCTGGCATCCAGTCAGGTCATCTATCCACTAAAAACTATACTGCTCCTAACCTCTAGCTTACACTACAAGGAGATAATGTGTCCTTCACAGAAATTAGTTCTTTGTAGGAACGAGAGGGGGGAAGAGAGAGGGAGAGTGAAAGTGGGAGAGGGAGAGGACAAGAGACAACAGGAGAGAAGGGAAGGAAGGAGAAGGTAAGGGAAAGAAAAGGAAAGATTTCAGCCCTCCTGTAGGAGGATCTAGGCCTATAGCTGGGTCACACCTAAGTCACTGCCAGGTTGACCTATCAATATATTATGTATGTAAGGAGCTGAGGAGCCTCCTGGGGGAGAATCTGTCCTGGACAAGCTTCTGTAAACAGCAATGCATTGAAGGGAAGACTGATGGGAGTGGTTTGCCCGGCGGGGAAGAGTATATTTATTTCCCCTATATTGTTTAGAATCATCAGCACACACTGATATACTAAAACGCAGACCAATTTCAGTCAGTTTTGTCATGGTTCTAAATTCTCTACAAAGTATCCCACTACTTTCTGTACCAAGAATGCACTGCTCCCACTGCCTCCACAGCACCCTCTTTGCTCTTCTTCTCTGCCACCCCTCAACCCTGCCACCCGTAAACCTCTGACTGTGACATAGTGGGATGAACTCCAGAGCTCTGAATCCCCACCACCCGACAGAACCCACCAAACAGTTGTGAGAGAGGTGGAATCCCTCTTTGTTGACAGAGGACATTTGGTAGATCTTGCATCTAGATATCAAGGTGCCAGTGGGGCTGCCCAAAACCAGGGACCTAGCAGATTTGACTCAATAATTCATAGTGAAGAATCCCCAAAGCAAGAGACAAGGAAAAGAAAAAGATAGCACATAGTAGCAGTCTATACAGTTGACTGGGTTATTGGTGAGCATGTGTGAAATTCCCCCCGGGAACCCTAAATATGCTGTTTTTCTGATAGGCATCTTTTAGAAATAGGACTTAGCAGATGGTCAATATACATTATCACTGTAGCGATTGCATGAAAAATTCCAGGTATAAGAATATGTAAAATAAATGTTACAGAAAGAAGTTTTTAAAAAAATCCCCAGAGATAAACATTTGTAGTATGATTTTTTAACAAGTTTATGAATATAGAAAGTCTAAACAAACACTTCGACTACTAAGTGTGCTAAATGGACAAATTGGCTGGTGATTAAGTCCATGTACGAAAAGCACTGAAGCTTCCGGTCATGTGGTGGAGACACAGAGTAGCCTTTTATGGAGCAAAGCACCAGTCTGTGTACAGGGGCATGCCCTCAGTGTTGGAGGACACAGGAAAGGTGACTTAACACACCCTATCAACAGTGCTGACTCACCTACCATAAAGCATGATTTCAACTAATTCTGAAAGACAAAAATTATCTCAATTATTAAAAAGTTTTCCACCAGCCTTTTCATTTTTAAATTGCTTTAACAGAGGTGTGATTACATTTCCCCCTTCTATTATTTGGAACTTAGAATTTCAGGAGAATTACAAAATTATGTGCTAAAAATTCCCTCTATGTAAACATGGAGTAAAGAGAAAACTCACATGTGTTGTCAGGCTAAATTATGGGTGAAACGTAGGACTATAACCATATGTATCCACATGCGTTGACTGTTGTGGCAGATTTAATTAGTAAAATTAGTCAAACCCACCAGCCAAGCTGTTTTAAATCAAACCAGCACAACCTGTGTTTGTTGGCAGAGTACTACAATTAAATAGGCTGAGATTATTTCAATTTAAGAGAACTCTGGGTTACTAAGTATACCCATGACTATGACTAACCTTCAGATGAAATTATAAAGGTATTCTGGCCTTCAGAGAAAAAATAGTAGACAAGCTTCTTAAAGTACTCAATAATACTTTTATTGCATTCTACAAGAACTTACTTTAATCAATCAGGAAAATTCTCTATTGGTTAGATTTCCAGAGAAAATTCACCACTTACATATAAGAAGAACTTCCAGTGACTCCTAATTGCATTGGGCAACCTAATCTCATCACATACATTAAATTGGAAGAGTTAGGCTATGAAACATATTGTTTTCAAAGAAAAATGACAGAAATAACTTTAGCAAGGCAATGATTTCCACCCACAAAATCTAGGCAAGGTAATTCCACCTCTAATTCCATCTATAATCATCCACACAGTTCTAATATGGATTTTTTGGACACAAGGATATTTATTTCACTCTTTACACCCTCTGTAAATTACTTGGGATTTGAGGGGCACCAATCTGAGTAGTTGAATTCTTTCTTTTAGACATAGAATTCCTTTTGGATTTAACTGAAATAATTTCGGTTCTCCCATTTAAAGTTTTATGAAATTTCCTTGACTCCTTTTGCAAGATGACTAATTTGCCTAAAAATGGAACAGGGAAAAAAAAAAATCTTAGGACTCACAAATCAAGAAATCATTAAGGTAACTTCTTCCTAGTTTTCATTACTGAGAGCCATTCAGTGACTTCAGCAAAGGTGGTCATGATAGAATGCCTGTCTCAACTGACAGCTTGACTAAGTACACTTCTAAAGCTTTCCATATTGGCATTTAATCTTTTATTTAGTCACGGAAACATGAAGTCACCATTTTTAAAACTGCCAAGAGAAACTGGGGGAGAAAAGTGTTATCTTTTTTCAGCTCCCAGCAAAACATTGCAAGATAATAGGAAGATGAGAATATTTCTTCCATTAACCCCTTGACCCTGTAAGTTAATGGCTTTTTGTTGCAAATATATCAACAAACAGGGCCCCATGTGAGACTCTAACCCAGGGAGTAAGATCTCTGTAATTACATGGAATAGTGTCCTGGCGTTCCACACAGATACCTAAGACACTTAACATAAGGGCCAGCCTGCCCCAGAATCTGGCCAGGAAGCATAAATTACTATCATCTCAAAGTAACCTCTAAGGAAATGCAAAAAGACATTTCAATTGTTATTTTAAAATACCAGAAGTGTTGCCATGCCTATTTTTTGCCTTTATCTATTGTTTAATGAAGTCAATATTTTCATTGTGAATGCAGAACTCAAATCCTCAACATCAAGAATAGAGTAAAACAAACAAACAAACCAGGAAACATAATTTTAAGCAATTTCCTAAAATAAAATACATAACAACTTGTATAAATTATCCAATTGGTTTGCTTTAGCTACTGTTTAAAAGGATGACAATGATGAACAAAATTACTATCACTTATTATTTTAATATTAAGATTGTGCTGAGATTTCCTAAATTAAAATGTTAATAAGTAAAGGCTTCATCAAGTTGATTTGAGATACAAGAAAAAAAAAAATGACTTAATTTCTTCAGAATCAAAACCTCATCAGAAATATACAAGTGAGAAATCTTTAAGGGATAAAACAGCATTAAATTATTATATTTTCATAACTTTTTTTCCTAATTGTAAAAGAGCCCCTTCTCTAAAAATTTCTTTTGAATAAATTTCTAAAAGAGGAGATATTAGGTTAGGGAGCTTGTTGAAAGATCTCAATATTTACTGTTAAGTTAACCAGTTCTACTGTAGAAAATCCATCCTAATGTATGTATTTCAAGTCAAAAAAGTCTGAAAATAATAGTTTTTAACAGAGTAACTTAATTCAAATCACAATTAAAAAGTAATTTGGAGTTAAAGTGCAGTAGACTTATAACTGTCTCATTATTTCAAAGTTACTAATATATTAAGACACATTGACATCTCTTTTCACTATTTGGCTGTAACCATACATCAAACCAAAATAAACAATACTTTTAAACAATACTTTAAAAAATTATAGGGTTTATCAAAAAGACAGTGAGGTAAATTTACTCCCTAAATTGTAAATTACACTTAGATTAGCCTAATTAATTAATATTTATTATAGATTATATTGTCGTAGATGCCAATGAAATACCCATGGTACCTACTCTTATATGACTATGCAGGTTTGACCTATAGAAGCTAGCAATGAGACAGAAAAGACTCTATGATCAATTGCGTGACTGCCAATCATTCATGTGATACAAATGATGAAAACCCCTTTTTGAAAGAGACTTCAGATATAAATAGAAAAACTATGACCTTTTAAGATCAGAATAGTGCCACAAAGTTATTGGGTAAATCAAAGTTGTCATCAAAAAAATAAAAATAAAAAAATTGAAAGCTGAAGAACACAGAAGAAAATATTAAACCTGTGCTCAGTGTATTATAGTAAAGTTAGTTTTGTTCCAAATCTATACCTGAGCCACTGTTTGTAATTACATTTTGTGCTAAATTCATTTAAAGTAATGAAACAAAGCTTAAAAGTGAGTAAGCTATTAATGCTAGTTGTTACAACTGTGAACAGTAACACTATAACAGTAAAGTAATACATGCCCTAGAAATATCTGAAAATAATAACTTTTCCATAAAGTCCCATATTCTGGCATTCTTAATTAAACATCAATCTAGATATAATAAATTAAGTCAGCCAACTTTAATCTTAACATGTTTTGACCTTTACATACAAACATCTGTTTTATTAACTCAGTAGGATATGAACTTTATATTGTTTTCCAATTCTGATAATTAAATGCGCCGAATCAGCCTTTTATCTTGATATATTCCTTTCAAGACCATTCATTCATTCATTCATTCACTCAAATGCTTACTGTATGTGCTCTTACACAACTGGCACCAAGTGCTAAGGATACAAGGTGAACAAAATAAGGTAAGATCCAGGTTTTCACAGAATTATATTAATCAAATACCCTTCAGAGCAGTTATCACACAATGGATAAACATCCATTAACTATGAGAAGCACTATGAAGGGAAGGTAGACAGTGCTACAAGCAGATGGGACTGAATCTGGGCTTTGGATTTGGAGAAGGTTTCATGAAGAAGGCACAAGTAAGCATTAAAAAGTAGGTGAGAAAGAAGGGGAGGGAAAAGAGCCTCAGCAGTGAGTACAGCAGGCACAAAAAAGGAAACGAAAGCACACAGAGTGTGAGGGGCAAGGTGCTAAGGAAGGTGAGGCAGGAAGTAGGCGTGGTGGACTGGATTAAGGATTTTTAACCACTATCCCAAAGACTACTGGCAGGTCATTGAAAGGTTTTAAGCAGAGGAATGGCAAGGTCAGATTGGGTTTTGAAAACAGCATTCTGCCTGTGGTCTGGGAATGGGTTGAAGTAATGGTATAGAGATCATTTAGAAGCTTATTGCAACAGTCTAGGTGAGAAGTGATGGTAGTCTGGCTGGGTGACAGGACAGTGAAAAGAGAGAAAAGTAGATGCAAAATCCAGATATTTAGGAGGTTAAATGGGCAGATCATGCTGATGAATTGGCCATAGTTGTCAGGGAGAGGGAGGGCTGAAGATTGTGTCTTGACATCCTCAATAATACCACACACTGTAATAAAGGATAATGGGAAGAGGAGATTTATGGAGAAAGACGTTGAGTTTGTTCCAGACATCTGGGACCCTAGATATCTAAGAGAAGATGTCAAGAAAAGTGTGGCCTATACAGAACTTGACACATAAATTTATAAAGCATCAGCCTGGGGTTTGCTGGAATAAGGCAATGATAGGATGTCCCTTCAAAAAATAAAACTGGATTTAAAGTAAATTAAAGTTCATACATACAAAGCACTTTTACACAAAAATATATATTAGAGGTAAATGCATACATCAGGGCTCCCTGTGGTAAAGCAAAACAATGTATATGAGAATGTCAAAGTCTCATATCTGTGCTTCTGACCCAGTGTTCCCAGTATGCGGTAGGATGGCAATGCTTTTTCCCTTCCAGAAGGGGACAAACAAAAATAGAGCACAGTTAAAAAAAGACAAATGCTATATTCATCTAAACTAACAGAAGACAAATTCAGATTGCCTTCCAATAAGGAAATAACTTGATATCATCTACAGATACTAGGTTTTTCTGCTATAGAGTATCCCCGACTAAGCAAACTTTGTTTTTTATTCAAGTAATTTATACTGACACTGAATGAAGATGAAACTAGTTATGTAAAGAATATTACTGTTAACATTCTTAAAAGAATCTAGTTATTCATATGAAATAGCTCTTATATTTCCTATTGGCTACTACTAGTTTTCCCAGGCTGGCTGCATGAAAATAATTCTAGGTCATCATTTTCAGTGAGTTCCCTATGGAGAAAAAGCCTAGGAGATTAAACAGGAGGATAGCATTCTTGTTACCAAACCGCATCAATTTCCAGTTATAGATTCCAATCACAGAGGAGGCAGAAAACCTTTCAGAGCCACTTACATCAAATATTATCCCCTAACCGAAAAAGTGGTAAGTCAGCAGACAAGTTCTTCCTCAGACTTGACAAAATTGTGATGATTATTATTCCTTCCTATCAACCACCTGAGGCTCATAAAAACTTAAATATGTATATGCTCATAAAACTTCATATAATAAGAAACTGTTCATGTCACGGTCAATGTAAACCTCTATGTGGCCAAATACAATGGCCTTCATTCTCTTCTTCTATCTGCATTTCCCTACACTTGACTACTGCAGGATATACTTGGGTCCTTCATTCAAGCAACATTTTTCTCTCTTGAATTTCATAAAGTTCCACTACTTTTCTTACCACCTCCCCGGCTGCCTTCATTTGATCATCTTACTATGCTAGATGTTCTCTGTACTATGCACATTTTTCCCAACATGACCATATCCAGGCACATGGCTTTACATTCCACATGACGAATTAAAAAAATATAAGTAGAAAAAAATAAGCTATTAATTTTTATCACTGGCTTTGACTATTGCTCTAATTTCCCAACTGGATATTCAACGGCCTATTCGGTATCTTTTAATATCTTTGGTGCCTCAAACATCCTATGGGTCTGAAATGGAATTTACATTTCCTCCACTTTTTCAAGGATTCATTCCTCTCTTTGTTTTCACCAGACCCATAATGACATCAACATCCATCCATCGCTTGATCCAATCCATGGGAAGTGTTCTTACTCCCTCTCTCTACCTGCCTCCCCTACCAAGCCTTGTACCCAGTGTATCAACTAGTCCTCCAGGGTCCTCTTCAGGACCCTTCCTGTATCATCATCAACATCATCATCATCATCACCATCACCACCACCACCACCATCAGCTCTCACCTGGCTTTCTTCTCCTACTCCTCTGTTTCTACTCTCACCCCTAGAATGCATTCTTCACAGTCAGCAGAGTCACTTTTAAAACCATGAATTGGCTTAAATCTCTCCTACATTTGAAACATTCTATGGTTTCCCATTTTTATTCCCAAACTGCCGTACTGTGCCCTATACTAAGTCCTTTGTGGTCTGGCCCCTCCTACCTACTAACTCATTCTTTCCTCAGTGCATGTTACCTAGAAGGGCCTCTATGGTAGTAACTTAAAAAAGCCAAGTTCTTTCCTGCTTAAGGGGCGCTGTCCTTGCAGTAACTTCTGCTTAGAATGCCTTTCACAGGGCCACCTCCCTTTTAATCCTCCAGGTCTCATCTCAAATAGCATCTCTTCAAAAATATTTTTATGACTACGCACACAAATGCATTTTCAAAAACAACCCAGACTTTTTTTTCTTCCTTTATAGAATTTTCACATCGTATCTGTATTCACTAGCTCATTATCTTTCTTCTTGTCTCCACTATAATATGTGCTCCCTGAATGCCTGAACCTTGCGGGTCCTATTCATTCTGATTCCTCAGTCTTTGGCACTTTTGAGACCTCAGTAAATATTTGTTAAGTGAATTTAAAAATTCCAAAAACATATTTTTAACATTAAAAAAGAAATTATAAAGCCTAACATAGATCTAAATTCAACAAAATACAAATAGGCACATATTTAATCAAAATTTGACTTCTACATGTTTCTTTAAAGGTTATATTGTCTTCTGATTATTTCATCTGAAAGCAAATAAACCAGAAAATTTCTCTTATTTTAGATTTCTTAGATATATTTTAGCATTTAATAAATGTTAATATAAAATTTCCTAATGGTAATGGTCATCTTTACAGCACAAACTGCAGAAATATGACAAGATCATATTTATTTCCATTTGAGTAAATGAAAGAATATTTCCCATATTTAAGTATCTTTCATTGATACCAACAGAATTATGTCAATAATTGCCTTTTGGGAATGTTAATGGAATAAAAAAGTCCTCTACTAACAAGGTATTTTTGAAGGGTGGTGTACTAATTAGAGGAAGTCATATTATCTATTCTTCTCAAAGGATTTTTTTTTAATAGTCAAAGGAATTTTAAACCCCCAAATTTGAGTATATAACTACAAATATCTACTTTCAACTTAAATGTAAATCTGAGTCTCTTCAAAAGTGAATGTAGCATATTAAAGCAAACCGAAGGAACCAGTGGGGTCTCTAGTCCTTTGGGAAAAGATTTCACCACAAATCAAGGTATGCTGCCACTCTGTTCACGCAGACCTGCGCTAGGCAGCAAGCTCTTGTCTCGAAGCCCCAGTGCCGTCTTTCTATTCCCCTGCTCTGTGATGCTGGAGCTGGGATTATGATGCTCTATATCCAATCAGCTGGCTTCCCGTTAGGTTCTACCAACAGGGGCAGTCGAAGGAAACTGGCAGGCAGGGGAAGGGAGGAAAAGACCAGCTTCTTTCATTTTCACTTGTGACTGTCAGTGGAGGCCTGACATAACTCTTCACTGTAGCAGCAGCAGCAGTTGGCCTCAGCTTCTATTTTCTGGTTTCTGGTGCTCCCAGGATAAGTTCTATAGCACCCCTCAGACGTACCAGCTTGAGGAAGACAGCTCTTCAGAAACCCTCCTCCAGCCAGGGCGATATCAGCACCAGCCAAGGAACACCTCTCCGCAGAGGCCAAGGCCTGTGTTTTATGGGTGTACTTTCTCTGAGTCCTAGCATGTGAGAAACCTAACCTCTTTCCTGGGTTCCCTTGTTCAACGGATAGCTGTTAGCTCATGATTCTCTTTTTGCCTTTGTAGCCCTCCAAGAGCTGTACAACGGATTCCCCATGTTAAGTTTTCTCAATTGAAATAACTACTAGGAAGGCTCACTTCCTGACTAGACCTTAGACGATTCAAAGCAAGATGAGAAGAATGGGCTGTGGTGAACTAAAAGGAGGAATGAACAAAAATATATAGTATAGAGAATAAAATGAAGTATCAGAATATTTTATGAATAAGTTGGAGGTGTTTGGGTTTTTTTAATACATTAGGCATCTCATAAATTATATCAACAAACTGTAAACTTCTTTGAGGACAAAGGCTGAGTCTTATACTAGCACAATGTTCAGAACTATCACTTATTCAGTCACTACATTTTATTGAGTATTGTATGCATTGTATAAAATGTTTTATTTTCAGTCCACACTATAACCTAATAAAGTAGGTATTATCCCCACTTTAAACACACACACACACACACACACGTAAAAAGAAAATAAGCCCAACATCACACAGCTAACAAATGACTAAGCGAAAATTTCAACCAATGTCTTTAGAACTAGTGCCCTTTTTCTCCATGAGACCAGACTGCTTTCACTCATTTACTATTATAGCCTTTGCCTACAAACAAGAGAGAATCCTGTACAAAACAGATGTTCAATAAATGTTTGTGAAGTAGATTAATGAATGCTTTTGTTGCAATTAAAATAACTTTGATTTAGTATCTCTATGATGCTGGTATTCATAAATAAACCTGATAACATTTCTGTTTCAAAGGTAACAAAGCTCTGTGGCCACAGTTCAGTGATCACACCATTCTAATAAATAAGGGGCCCATCAGCTGACTAGAACAATGACTAGGAAAAAGAAACCAAATCAATTTAGTAAATAGAATTCCCAATATAGTAATAAATCCAAGATGTTAATCTAACGAGAAGATGGTAATACCATTGTTCAAGGTGAAAACCCAGGTTCTCATTGCATGCTGGGTAATCAAAGTGTATTGAGGTGCAGGTGTTTTGCCCTAATGACTCCATAGAGTTGTGATATTAGTTCAGAAAATCTGCTCTATGTGTCTGATTCTTTCTTTTGATAGAAAACCTTCACTTCTGAATGAGAGGGTTTTGGCACATCACCAAATGATCACTCATACCCAGATAAACAGCTTTAATCTTTGAAGGTTATTCCTAACCAGTATTCAACCCAAAATAATGAGCACAATTAAAATCTTAAGAACAGAAATAACCTGACACTGGCACAGGAGTGTAGGATTAACATTTATTATGATCAAGTAGGAAAAATAAATGTATGTAGGAGATAAATAACATGTTCTGCATTAAAGTATGAGGATGTATCTACTATTAATACAGAGCAATTCTGTGCTAATTCAAAAGTCTTATATCCACAATTAATACAAAACAGTTCAGTGCTAATCTAATATTCTGAATTAGATGCAGAGCGAACAGTGACTGCCATTCTATAATAAAAAATTCCCCAAATTAAATCCTGAAGTATATGACACATGATATGATACAAGGTTTATGATGCATTTGCCATGGGGGGAAAAACTCTCGAGAGTTATAAAGTGGAAATATTAATTCTAAACATCATTTAAATGTAGGATAAAGAGATATTCTTAATGTTGGAAAGGATAAGGGATTTTTCTTGGGAATATCAAAAGATTTTGCAAAAATTTTAATGATATCAACAGAGTACCATAAATTGATTACCATTAAGATTTCAACATTAGAGTATATTTTAATTTGAAATATTTACCAACTATAAGATAAATATAAACGTATGCATATATGAACAAAATATGAATTCACCTATACTTATACATTCTATGCTTTTGAAAGGACTTTGATTATACCAACTTTAGTTTATAGTAATATATATATAAATAATATATAGTATACTGAGTTTATGAGTGCTAAAGAGGGTTTTGTGGCATCTGAAGGGATGGTGGAAATAGCTGATGAGTTTCAAAAGTCTTTGATTCATGTCCCAGCTCATCATTTCAGAATATTTATAGGTTTACAGTCATTTTGTCAATTACTTCATGTTCTACATAAAGAAACCAAGGCACAGAGAAAGATTATATATACAGGTAAGACTATAGCAAAATTAGAGGCCAAACCAGTTCCCCTGATATCAATATTTGTGTTTGTATCCCCCTATTCAATTCTGGGTCTTAGGTTTGGTCAATTAGAAACTGAAATAATGACTCCTCTGTAAATTTCACATCTTTTATAAGGCTCTACAGATGATGCACTCATGAAAGCACTTCCCAAGCCATGAAGCACTCTCCAGACATAGGAACTGTTGAAGCACAGATGTTATGCATTTCTTTAGTCTTGCAGTACATACCCAGACTCAAAATTTAAGGCCAAATATTTGCATGCATAATTCAATGTACTGTATTTAAAGAGAAATGCCTTCTCTTATTTATTAAATTGACTTATTTGTACAATGTAGAACTAATTAGGTTTTAGCATACTCTGGGCAAAAGAAAAAAATGCACTATAAACCTTATCTGAAGTTTTACAGAGATTATTTTCCAAAAGGGAAAACACTGTCTGCACAAACAAGGTTAGTGCTTTCTTTGCCTCATAGCCCCTTGGATCAGCTGAGTAAACCTGCAGCTGAGCACACTTCCTGGTTACTGACAATTTCCCACCTCCAGCACTTAGTTTCTCTTCACCTTTGTCAGGCACTCCCAGAGCTCACATGGAAGTGCAACCTGGAAGTCAAATGTCAAATGAAGAAATGCATAGAGGAATAAAGTGGTTTTTTAATAAGTAAAAAAAGAAAGAAAGAAAAGAAATGCACAGAGGAGACTTAAACCCCCCTGCCTGGAGGCAACTCTCAACCAGCGTGGAGGAAAGGGGAGTAGGGGTGGTGGAAGCATTATTTTGAGTGTCTGTATCTAAACTCCACTTGCAGATTCATTCTGGAGACAGAACTGATCTCTGTAAAACTCTGAGGAATAATTAGTTAATTGTGGATGCTTTAAATTTGGGTCTTCAGGGTCTACTTTTAATTATGTGAGCAAGGTAAAGTGATGAATAACTAGCAAATATATAAATACATGCAACACTGACTATTACAATTATGTCTTGACTACACTATTCACAAAAATTTAATAAATCCCTTAAGTGCTACAATGCAATCTGTCTCTGCCTTGGTGAAGGTCATTTGACCAGTTCTACTGAATGAAATGGTGTTACTTTCTCAAACAGAGCGACTCCAGTTGTGGCTTGTAAGGCCAGCTGGGTTATAATCTCTCAATGAGAGTATCTCTAAAATGTTACTTAGGATGCTTCTCAGCAACTCCTTCCAACTTACATCTACTTAGAAAACACATTACCTGTGCTCTGCCCTGGGCCTTGGAATGGCCTTTGGCCCAAAGCAATAAAATCTGAGAAGGGTAGAGAAAAGTTTGCTTTTTATGAACCAAATTATCACCGGATATTTATTGAACACATTGATAGCGATAGCATATTTGTAGTCTTGAAAATAAGTAAAATATTTTTACATGCAGTTTTTATTTCTACACAAATTAGTGTACATATAATATATGAACTTAAAAAGAAAAATAGCTGACTATTGAAATAAAGGAGAAAATGCTGGCTTTTTAAATGTACATATTTGACATGCTGCTTAGGTTGTTTAAATATATGTGGAAGTGGATAAAAGCACATTTAAGATACTTAGTGATCACTGAAATATTCTCTTTTGTTCTAATAAAAAATTCAGTCTAAGTTTCATTTTTAAATGTTTTCTTTTTTATTTCAAAGGAATGTTTTTCTTTTCCAATTTTGGGTATTTTAATTTTTATATCTCATCATCTTATTTATGCAATGTCAAAAAGGCAAATACAGCTATATTCCTAACAGAAATGAGGTTGGGTGGTTTATAACTTTGCACTAGAATTTGCAATGCATGATTAATCTGCAAGATGAAGTGATATTCTTCCAGAGGTCACATTTTGGTCTTTTTGGGGGGCTGTTCTGGATTCAAGGAGAGGCTGTAAAATGATATGCTTTATTTATCCTTTAGCCCTGAGGACACCTATATTTAATCAGTATAAACCATGTTTTTATTACAATTTAGGCATATCATAGACACATGGCAAAATTTAACTGCACTTCATTTTTTCTTTCTCTTTTTTTTTCTGAGTAATTATATAAGAGACCTTAATGCCATATACTTTTTGATACAAGCCTCAATTTTTAACAGATGAATTGAGACAGTATGTCCAGAATTTAAAATAGAAGCATCTTTAATTTTTTTAAAAAATGAAAATAGGAGGGATACATTAAAAAATAACACTAACTAGATTTTTTAATACAGAAACTATAAGAAGAAAATAAGAATGGCTCACTCAGAGAAACTTTACTAATATATTTTTTGAAATCGAACAATACTTAAAAGTAGAAAATCAGAGTCCTCTCTTTCCTAACAGTCCTTCTTTATAAAGAAAACCACTATTAAAAGTACTTTTAAGTACTTATCCTCAGGTGTTGCAGTCAGTTACCCTAATGTGTCTGCTAATCCACCCATCCACCTATCCATCTACCTACCTATCCTCTAAAGGGAAGGATAACAGTATAAATGCTTGCAAATTAGCCCATCACTTGGTACTTAAAATATTCTGGAACATTTTCCACACTGGTGCAAGTTTGCCTTATTTTTTTTTACAGATATCATAGTATTTATAGATTGCATAATATTTCAATATTTAGAGAATATTAGTTTTTGATTCTTGGATTTGACCATCAGAGAATGGGCTAGACCAAACTTAGTGAAAAGCCCTTCTACGTAAATATTTTATAGAGTGAAAAAGCCAAGTTATAGTAAAGAGAGCTCATAAGCTTGCTCTGTTGCTCCCTATCAACTACCTGCATTTATGTGGTCCACAAATGACCCAGCAGCATTTCTTTAGCAAATATTTAGAAAATGGTATTATCTGAGAATGACCAGCCACTAAATCCTCTCAAACCATAATAAAGAGTAACAATTTTATTCTCCCTAAAACTATGCTCTAGAAAAGAAGAGGGAGTCCCCTTGAGGTTTTCTGAGCAAGGCAACGTGGCCTCCTTGGCATGAAAAAAATGGGATGTAGTGTTATGTCTACAGCACACACTCTGCAGACAGCATCAGTTACTACTTAAATCTCCTGGATACTGGGGAAGATAAGCAGAACAAGGATTTTGTTTCAGGTGAGATCATGGAACAGATGATAGGGGCCAACGCTCCTTGGCAAACCTTACCCTGCTTGTCCTGTCAACCCACCTTTGCTTTGACTTCATATTACATCTCTTCAAGTGAACTCACTGTCAACTTTGAACTTTCCCCAGGCAGGGAAAAAAGACTCCACGCTCCTTAACAATGGCAAGTGTTCTTTTTATGGACTTTGAGGACAAGTCAGAATTTAGTACAAACACGTACTTTTGGTTCACTCTTTACAATATATTCCAATGATTTCCTTTTAGAAGGACTTTCTAAAATGATCATTTAAATGTATTAGGTAATCGAGAAAACATTCATGAAGGTGTTTCAAATTAATTATTAGAACTTGACAATTACCATCTCTTTAATAGACATTTAATATGGAATCAAACAGTCTATCCCATTTAGATCATATTGGATATGGCAGATCAGATATGGAGATCAATAAAATATCTGCTAGCAATGATTACCACTATGTGTATAGCTAGGGAAGATATTAGAGCTAAATGGCCCTTGTATGACTTAAAGTTGCAACCTCTACCTCCTTGAAAATTGCCTATGATCAAGTGACTCAATGATGGCTGTCAAGAGGGTCTTACAGGTACATTACTTTTCCTATTTTAGCTATTGTTGGTCTCCATTTCCTCTTTTTAAATGCCTATTTTGGACTCTGAGAGGATAAAGAGAGCAGAATCAGAAACCTGAGAGCCCAGCATCCAACTTTACTGTTCTTACTGAAAAGTGAAATGGGAAATTCCAAATTTGAAATTCTAAAGGGGAAGGTGATCATTTTAACAAAAAGCTATGGACATTCCCCTCTAACAAACGCCATAGTTGCTGGTGCACTGGGCCTCCCACAAACTCCAGGATCTATTCTAATTTTTGTCCTTAAAAGCAAAAAGTTCAACCCTGGGCCTCCTGGTCTCCATTCCTAGTAAAGTCCACTCAAATCTCTTTTTTCTTCCTCTAATAAAGAAGCTCTGAGAGTTTGAAAGTGGATTCAACTCAACCTCTTTTGAAAGCTAAGAATGTACAAAGAGAAAACTTTGGCCTGTAAAAAGAGAATAATACTACTTGCCTCCTTCCAGAGCAACCTCGCCCCAAGGGAAGAAACTGTCAACCTATTAAGAGGCGAGGATTAAAATCATGTTAATAAAGAGTTTGAGCTGCCCTGCCTTAGAGTCCAGCACAAAGATCCAGTGCTTCCAGATGCTGAAAACTCCAAGCTATCTCAAAAAGAAATTTCTGTACTTCTGCTTCAAGCCTCTTCCTTAGGTCTCTCTCTCTCTTTCTCTCTGTCCTTCCTCTGATGGAATGAGCAAAACAGTATTGCCAAGAGAACTGCAAATTCAGACTTTATGCATATAAAGCATACTGTCACTACCCTTCTGTAGTCCCACCTACACAAGCATCTAAACAGAAGCACTACTGTGTATGTCTGTGTGTTCTGGCTGCCTAACATCCCCTCTCCTTTCCTAAGAAATAAAAAACAAAATAAAACAAAAAGTAAACAAACAAAAAACCGACCAAGGAGTATAGATACTAAAATCCATTTCCTATTCTACCTTTCAGATAGAGGTGGCCAACGAGATTTAAGAGAAAGTAGTTGAGTGGGGTTTCCAGGAAAGCTCTTCAAAGGATGCTGATGAACTCAGAGAGCATTATTTTTGATCTTCCCTCTCTTTCCTGCTCCTTCTTACTGCCTGGAATACAGAAGTGATTGATGGAACTCCAACAAATCATCTAGGACAACAAGACAATACTGAAGGTGGAAAACGGACATTAACAGAGAAAAATGATAAAAGGAACCTAAGTTCCTAATGATTGTGGATTGGGCTCCCTGCTTCTCCCTCTCCCACTCCCCCTGCTTGTGTTCCCTCTCTCTGTGTCTCTATCAAATAGATAAATAAAATCTTTTAAAAAAATGAATACATTTAAACAGAGTGCATGCCTTTCTTTTTGTTCATATCTCCTTAAAGTCTCTTTTTCCTGCTCACTGAAATTAGATTTAGCTTATAGAATTATGCAAACATCTAAATGTGTGGGGGAGAGCAGGGAGGTGGGGAGACTAGACATTTCAAGGAAAGTAGAGTGATTTTCTCAGCCCAGGCCTTATACTCCTAGACCAGTGTATCTGTCCAGACCCCTAAAATGATCTCTCTCAGAATTATGTGTGTGTGTGTGTGTGTGTGTGTGTGTGTGTCTGTAAGAGAGGGGGTTGGGGAAACTCTTTCTTTTAGCATGTTGCCACACAGAAGTTAACAGAAATCATCAAAGGGTAATTAAATGGGTACTGTCTTTTTTTTTTTTTTTTTAGGAGAAAATGCTTTCACAGAAATTTACTGTCATTCCAGTGAGTCTTCTTTCTTCTCAGAAAAGTACTATGCTACAGAGCATCCCTGCCTCCAGGCCCTGTTTTGCTCATTTGTAATGATATACTATATGTAAAGTTATATTACCAGAAGTTGCAATTTCCCAACTGCTTGATGCCTGATGTCACAAAATTATAACTAAGAGAGCCTGTTACATCCACTGCTCCAAGGCATGGGGAGTATTATTTCAGCAACAATGAAAACATATAATAAGGGACTTTAATTTTAATGACAGCTTGAATGCAAGCTGTTAGAAAAATCGAGTGTACGTTTTTCCTATACAGGTAACTGAATCAGGGGGCCCCCGCGAGACAGCATCCTTTTCCGACCTACTTTGGATTTCAATGATTCAATTTCATTCAACAAGCATTTATCAAATACCCATTACACATGAAGCAATGCGGTGGGTGCCACCGTGATTGAACAGACCACCTGCCCTTCAGGAGTTCACAAGCTAGTGAGAAAGAGAGATGCCTGCTAACATAACTTTAATAAAAGGCAGGCATTGAGAAGTGCTCAAATGAGGCCATGATGAAGTGCCACAAACCGCAGGAGAGAGATGTGTGAAGCGTCGCAGAGGAGGACTTCAGCAGGAATAGAACATACACATTCCCGCAAAGGGACCCTACCTCTCACTAAGCCAAAAAGCTCACAGGTGAGAATTCTTGAGGTATAAAAGAAGTCAGAATACAGCAAAAAAGCAAAGATTAGAAAACAGCTGACTAGAAAACAGCAAAAATAGCAAAGAAAGGAAAAGCTCTAGAGCTAGCAAGGAGACAATGTCAGTAGAGATTGGGGACTAATTGAACGGAGGGGTGAGGAAGTAACACCCAGACTGTGCAGTATGACTGTAATATCTGTGTTTTCCCTTCATTAGCCTGTGTGGCTGATGTTACAGGATTTACCCTCACATCCCCTTGCCCTAACCATTTATTTCAGTGCCCACAGGCCTGACTGCCGGCACCTGCACTCTATTTATGCATTTATTTTGCCAAAGGGCTTTCTTTGTCTTCAAGAGCTGGGTTTGCTCCAGCACAGGGGAGCTGGGACTTGCCGAGGAATTCACATCCAGGTGGAGCTGTTCCTAAGAGGGGACTGAAGGGAGTTGGTGTGTTAGTGGCTAAGCTCCTTTGCCACTGGGTGGGTAAGGGCAAGGTACATATCTACATGGAGTTGGATTAAAGCTCAGCTAGTTGATGATACTCCTTGACTGGTTGCTTTTCTACTCTCTACTCTTTCCTACTTTCCTACTCTACTACCTTGAGGCAGCTTGTTAATTAATGCACTACTTACCCTCACATCTTTCAGCCTCAGTCTGCTTCTGGGAAAACCCAACTTGAAGACCACCTGGGTAGGTGATGACAATTTCATCTTGCTCCTCACCAAAGTACTAGTACCATTAAGATTTTTCTAAGGTTTTCCTTTGAAACTGTGTATCCGTGTCAGGACAGAAAAAAGCAAAACTCTGAGCAGAGCAAGTTATGCTCAGTGGAGATGGCAAAATATGAGACACAACAGAACAAGAGGTGTTTACAACTAGTATTTAGGGTAAAAAAAAAATTATTGAGTCACAGAATGGCACAGCCGTTTCTTGGAAGTCAAAGCTACATGACAAACCTCAGAGAAAGGCAGCAGCTAAACAGGGTTCTGCTGTTATAAAAACAAGTGCCTTCCTGCTTGCCTTTGTGAGCTGTTACGACTCAAATGGTATTCATACAGATCATTAAGATTTAGGAAGAGACCCCAGGAAGGCAACAGTATAGGAATATGATCTCTCGAGTTGTTATGCACAGCTAGAAAGAAGCATGCATGGGAAAGTAGCAGAGTGAATTGTTAACATTCTGTTAACATTGTGAGAAGGAAACACAGGAGAAGCTTCCTCTGAGAAACCTTCCTTGGCTACACTGGCTCTCAGCAATCTCCCTGGCTTCTGAGATGGAAAAACATCCAGCATCTCTTTGGTTCATTTGGCCCTCAGCCCATTCTAGACTATATCTACTATGCACCGCTGTATACATTGCAGAACTGTGTGCTGTCTTTGAAACCAGACTGTAATTCTCCTCAAACGGAAGTCATTAGTGGCCTGCACGAAGTGCCCCGTGCTTTGGCATGTTGGTTTTCTAGGGCAGCAGACTCTGGGATGGAGACTGGACTATGAGATATTTATTAGGGAGTGCTCTCAAAATTAACAGCTATGGTGGAAGTGAAGGAAGCAAGACTGAGTGGAGAAGAAACTTGGGTTGTGATGCAGTCCCCACAGTGTCACAGCTGATCCCACGGGGAGCTCTGAAACTGGGACTCCCTTTAGAGTTGTCACAAACTGGGGTGACGGAACTGGCCTTTTATACATTTGCATTCATCAGTCATTGAATGCAGGCATCCACAAAAATGGCAGATGATACATTTTGTCTGATTTGGGTAAGGTTAAAGTCCTATAAGCATTTGGGGGAAAACTCAATAATTGATTTTAGTTACGAAACTGAAGAACTATTTTAGTTACGGAACTGAAGATCTATGACTGACATGAATTCAATAACGACAACATATGCTAACTTCTGTTGCCTAGCTATATGAGTTCTATGTTTACTAGCAAGATTGTTAAGGCTTTAAGGAGCAAACCTCTGTATTTTATTCTTTGATTCAAAGTATCTTTAGCATAATAATTGTTCAATTATTGTTTACTGATGATGGCCATGATTTTATTCAAAGCAACACTAAGAAGTAACATCTTTTAATCCACTACATCACAATCTTAAATATAGGATTTTTTTAAAAAGATATATAATAAACTTCTTAGAAAATTTTCTTCTAGCATTTAGGACAAGGAAAGTACTGCTATCTCTGTTAGGTATTGCCTTCTATGGTAATAAAAATTCTAACCACGTCTGTCTTTTTGTTGTGGCTGCCAAAAAGCCCCTTCAAATTGATCCATTTCCATTCCTCACATTTTTTATGATTATGTGTATTTACAATTATTTTATTTCATGCACATTAATGTGTGTTGAACAAAGCAGCATGTAAATAAATAAATCAGCATTGCAAAACTGTAAAACTTCTCTGGTGCTCCCAAAAGATATACCTGAAGTTCTATTTTACTCTAAAGCTTTCACTGAGAATTCCAAGCACTCCATACAGACTTTTTGTTACACTGTGTTACATGGTTTTTCAGTTCACAGCACATTAGAAAGAAAAGTAACTGAGGGAAGAATGGAGTAGATTCTAACATAAGAAAAATAACATCAAAGAAAGAGAGCTGAAAACAAATAAAAGGAGATCCAGAGATATTCTACCACACAGTAAAATTTTGGATTTTTCAAGTGATGCCTTTGGGTTGTCTGTCTAAATATAAAGGAATGTCTATAGAATATTTTAGAAAGATTTCCATTAAGAGTTACCTTTTTAATGTTTTGGTACTTTAATCAATAAAACTTAGTTATCTGGGGAAAAAATGTATTTGTAAAGATGCTAGCTTTTGTGAAAGGAGCCAATTGCTATGGTCTGAATAGATTTTGACTCATACCACCCTATGCTCCTCTGTGTAGTTATAAATTTTTTTCATGGCTATTAATTCACTGTCAATTACATGAATCACGGTGTTTTGAATTTCCCTTTTCTTTTTTTCTTCTGGGTAAAACAGTCAATGTGAATATGCAACAAAAAAGAAGGCAGAATAATGTGTTCTCACTCTGAGAGCAACTTGGTATCAGAAGGTTCTGATCATGAATCCTTATTTGACCTCTTTTACTTATGACATTGGGACAATGACTCAATCTCTCTGAGTCTCAGTTTCTTCATCTGTGAAAAGGGGGCAATAATACCAATCTCATGGGATTGAGGTGAGTACTAAAGTGGTTAATCTTTTTTTTTTTTTTAAAGATGTATTTATTTCTTTACTTACTTAGGTGCAGACATCCCCCTCCTCTCCCTAACATGGGCTTCAACCTAGGACCATGAGATCACGACTTGAGCAGAAACCAAGAGCTGGTCGCTCAATTAACTAAACCACCCAGGTACTCCAAAAGGGGTTAAACTAATTATTTAACACAAAACCTGGCTCACAGAAAATAATCAAACTGCCTATGCTACTACTTTTATTGTGCTTATTAAAACATAAGAAATGAATCCACATACAGGATATAATGATCTAATAAATATTGACTGGTGATTTATTGAAGATATTATAAAGTTTTAAAATAGAAGGTCTAGAGTAGATAAAAATAAGGTGGGTATGAAGAATATGGAAAATATATAGACTAGTAAACTATTTAAAAAGCTATTATTTGTCAACCCCTTGAACATTCTATCTGGTAAGAAGAATTTGGTGACTAGAATTTTATTTTTACCATATTGCTTAACAATATAAGCCTTTCATAACTAATAAAACTGGGTTATGGAATACGGTACAATGTAAAGTTCTTAGTTAAATTCTAATTTGAAAAACACAGAGTTTTCAGGCCACTGAAACCTGTGGCCACTGTGACCTGTTGATAAATGCCTTGTGTTGTCAACTTTCTGTAAATGGTGGGATAGAGGAGGAAATGGAGATGATGACACAAATCCAAAGACTCTAGACTCCTTCGCAGGTTTTTAGTGGAAATAGGAAAAAATGCACTTGTGACCTCGTCACGTGAGTGTGTAATCACACAAAGGCCAATACGACACTGCAATTACCTTCCAAAAGATAAAAGGTGCAATGTGTCTATGAAGTGAGAAAATAATCCAACTTTTTACACATAGAAAGAGCAAGAACTAGTATTGAGATTGGGACATTAGATGATCACAGTCCTGATTTAGGAAGAGATATAAACTGTCATGGCCTGCCGTGAGCAGCAGATTGGTTTATGAACACTCTGAGTTTGGAATGAAGACATATGAGAATGACTTTTGGTAGAAAGAAGTCTGACCATTTTTCCCCCACCCATAATCTTGTCCAATCGAATGTTGACTCTTATGTATTTCCAGGTGATGCTGGAAAGGGAGCCTGTCCCAAATGATTTAATCAGCTAGCTTCATTTGGCTTAATTTTAGTCATCTGTAAGATTATAATCACAAAATTTAAAAAAAGATCAAATTATACGTCAAAAGAGAACTGTACTATGAATTGGGAGATTTTCATTCTAGGCCAAATTTCTCCCAAACTTGGCATTCTTGGTTTTGATCTTTTTGAGCTCTAATCATTAAATGAGGTGCTTGGATTGTATCATCACGAGGGTGCTTTCTATCATACAACTCTGTCGTTCAAGCACCAATTCTAGATAGTGCAAGGAGTTGAAACACTTTCCTCATCTGTGCTACCAGTTCATGTCTTAAGCTCAAACTTCATAATAAAGCTCTCCAAGTGAGAGAGCCAGGAAAAATACCCCGAAGTCACTTTGGCTCACGTTAGCTGTATCTTCAGAAGCAAAATGATTTGATGGTTCTGATGTGATTCCAACCATGGCCCAGGAAGACCCATCTGCATGAATATCACTCCCCCAAACCACCATGAATTCCACAGTTTGCCACCCTATCAAAGGCTTCCTGAATTCATTTTGGAAATGGGCTGGGAAGGTTGTCATAGCTAAGACTTCTGAATAGTTTAAGGACCCCATTATACATGATAAGACCACCAGGTGGAAGAGGAAAGAGGTAGAAAACTAAAACATATGGGAACAGAGATGGACATGGAGGAAGGTGGGAAGACAAACAGACAGTCATCCCGGCCTGACTGGCCTTTCTAAGACAGCAGCAAGGGAAAGAACCAAGTGGTATTCGGGTGTTCCTTCCAGGGAGAAAGGAACAAGAGAGATTTAAAGAGCATTTGTAAAGTCTATCAGAATTTTTTTAAAAATAGTTTTTCTGCTATATACTGCCAAAATATACTACTTCCCCTTCATGTTTCTATGGTAATATGAAGCAGTGAAGAAACAGATAAACCTGGATTTGAAAATGGCTCTGTCATTTTTGAACTTTGGGAACTTGGACAAATTATTTAACATCTCTGGGACTGATCTGTGGGGAAAGGGACAGTGAAAATACACAACTGCCAGGACTTGAGGATTAAAGTGGGAAAAAAGTGTGTAAGACCTCAAGCGCGGTAAATGTTCAATCCATTACTGAAATTTTTTCCTTGTTCCTGCTGTCTTGTGGTTTCAGCGTGACTTTTCCCAAAATACAGAGGTTTTTGAATGGTCTGAATTACCATGATATATCATATTTATATCCTATTTTTCTCCTTATTGCTAAAATTTGAGGCCACCTGATAAGTTGAAACTGCTCTCAAAATGGGGGGCTGGATGTCAGCGTGAAAACTCACACATTCCTTACACTAGCTGTCAGACACTTCTACAATTTCAAACAAGTTTTTCTTCTTAACCTTTTATGTTTAAACAGCATATTACTAAATTTCATGCCTGGATCTACTAGTTACCCAATAAGAAGTTTTTTCTTTTTTGTTCTCTGGCGCCACTCTACCCGGTATTTGTGTTATCCTATATGCCTCTTCTAACTTGTGTGGTCTGTAGGAATCGGGCTACTTTCAAACTCGTTTCAGTTTCCAAGAAAACATTAGGAAAAGAAATCCACAGCTGTTAAAAAGTCCTATCAAAATATATCAAGCCATGAAACAGAGGGAGAGGTCCATGGTTCTGTTAGCTCTGTAGCCTCTCACACAGATCCCAGGACATATCCTGCTCTCAGACATCCTTATGCTATCTAGTACTCACATGGACCAGCCCTTATTACAGCTACATTCTGCTCAGCTGAATGCTTTAAGAGTAACCAAAATGCAGGGAGAATAATTCTTAATAAACAATAATCATTCAAAAACAACTCAGTTCACTGCTGGTGGGAATATAAATTGATATGTGCAGTTTGCAAAGGATTATAAACATATATATACCTTATATATGTACACCTAGCAGTCTCAGTATATTTGTATCCTGAAAGATACACACAAGAATATAGAATCTCTATTCAGAATATACTCAAACTGGGGACGCCTGGGTGGCTCAGTTGGTTAAGCAGCTGCCTTCAGCTCAGGTCATGATCCCAGCGTCCTGGGATCGAGTCCCGCATCGGGCTCCTTGCTCAGCAGGGAGCCTGCTTCTCCCTCTGCCTCTGCCTGCCATTCTGTCTGCCTGTGCTCGCTCTCTCCCCCCTCTCTCTCTGATAAATAAATAAAATCTTAAAAACAAAAACAAAAACAAAAACAAAAACCAGAATATCCCCAACTGGAAACTACCCAAATGATCATCAAAAAGAAAATGGATGAGTTATAGTATATTCACACAATAGAGTGATAAAAAAAAAAATAAAGCAAAGCATTGCTACATGCAAAATATGGATATAACTCACAGACTTAATAGTTGGGTGAAAGAACTGGGATGTAAGTATGTACAAACTGGGGCACCTGGGTGGCTCAGTGGTTAAAGCCTCTGCCTTCGGCTCAGGTCATGATCCCAGGGCTCTCTGCTCAGCAGGGAGTCTGCCTCCTCTCTCTCTCTCTCTCTGCCTGCCTCTCTGCCTACTTGTGATCTGTCTGTCAAATAAATAAATAAATAAATAAAAATCTTAAAAAAATAAGTATGTACAAACTATAGGGCTCTATTTTATAAATCTCAAAAACAGGCAAAATTAATCTATTAGTGCTCAGAATACACTCCCTGGGTGGTGGGGGGAAAGCAGGTAGTAACTGGGGGACGTGTTCTATTTCTCAAATGGGTGTCAGTCACAAAACTGTTCAGTCTGTAAAATTTCATGTAGCTCTATCCCTAATATGTGTACATTCCCATATATGCATTATACTCAAAAAGTTTGAAAAATTGCAAATGATTATACAAAATATTCATCTCTAAAAGATCTTGGAAAAAAGCAAGAAAAAAGATGTCCAAATGGTAGGGAGAGATATAATGGGTTCATCAAAACGGCACGATCACAAGTTCAGAGATTCTGCCATCGATTGGATATTTGTTCCCCTAAGAATTCATACCTTGAGATCTAATCCCCAATGTTCTGGTGTTTTGTGGTGGGGCCCTTGAAGGTGATGAAGTCATGAGGGTAGAACCCTCATTAAATGAGATTAATGACATTAAATGAGATTAATGTCTTTATAAAAGAGACTCCACAGAACTCTCTTTCCCCTTCCACCATATAAGGACACAGCAAGAAGATGGCTGTCTATGAACCAGGAAGCAGGCCCTTACACACACCAAATTTGCCAGCACCTTGATCTTGGACTTCCTATTTCCACAACAGTGAGAAATAAATTTGTATAGTTTATATGCCACCCAGTCTATGGCATTTTGTTATAATAGCCCAAACTAAGACGGACTCCAGCAACAAACCTGACACAGTACATCTGAGGACAACTGGGCCAATATCCCTGACATTTATGGCTAAAAATGGGCATTACTGTCATTATCATTACTACTGCAACTATTATCTCTTTATGGACCAGGTGCTTTATGGACCAGGACCAGGTTGAATGGGTGACCTCATTCAACCTCACCAATGACTCTCTTAGAAAAATTCAAGTTTCCATTTTGCAGGTACAGAAACTGAGGCTCAGACACATTCAACTACTCATCCCAAGTTGTTAGAAGACCCGAGATGGGAATGATCACTCATACCAGTAACTCGTGAAACCCTGAGTCCAGCCCGTGAGCTTCTGTGACCCTACTCTTTGGCTCTAGCAAATTCCCTCCCTGCTGCTATGTGAGATGGCTATGGCTGGTTCTTCTGACGTTGATTATCCTTTGTGGGTTTAGGTTTGTTAAGCCAGTGTTCTTCAGTCAGTCTGTGAAACACGGGTAAGCAGCCATCGCATTCCAGCTCTCTCCTCCCTCCCACACGCATGTGGTTCAGTTCCACTGAGCCCAACATCAAGGCTGCCAGACTGGCTGGACTCCAGGGACTCATTGTGAGTACAATTTGCCTATTGGAATTATCAATGTGATCACAGAAGTAACCCAATTTCCTGCTTGCTGTTAGAATTTTCAAAGGTTGATATGAGGGCAGGTGTTTTTTGAATTCCCAAAGAAATCCAAATTTTTCCCCCCTCATGGACCTGTATAAAATTAGTTGTACTCAACCATCAGCAAATTAGTGGAGATTTTTTGTAGCAAAAAGGAAAAATATGGTCACTATGTGCTTACATTAATGGTCTCTAGAGATAGACAAACCTCTTTTCAATTCCCAGCTAAGCCACTTAGTAAGTCCCAGTTTCTTTATCTAATAAATGCATAAAATGCCTTCATCAAAGAATTATTATAAAAATAAACGAGATGATGTGAGGAAAGCACTTAGTTCAATCTCTGCCATCCATTTGGATTGCTATTTCTTAAGTGGTAAATAATCACACATAAACACGCACACATATAATTTATTTAGCATGCTGCATTATATACAAATACACACACACACACACTCTCACACAACCAAATGTTTGTGATTTCTTCATCTTGGTATAATTATGATAGCAAACTCTGCTTTTGAGAGAGTTTGGTCAGTGGTAGTTTATTCAAATAGCTGAGAATGGCAGAAAAATACAGAATCATGAAGACCAGTATAATAAATATTATCTGCGAGGCAATAAAATAGGTCTTATAGAAATCTGAGGGTCTAAATTCTGAGGATTCAAAAAGTGTGAAATCTGTCCAGCACCCATGTATTTCTAGGCCACTTACTCAAATGTCAATGCTCACCATATGGGTAGCCTGACTTGCATACTATCTACTCATTTATCGAACATGTTGCCACTTTGAGGTTAATAAACTCTTAACCATTAACAGTCTATAAGTCTACATGTAATAATGGCCTTTTAATCCATTGTCTTCCCTACTCTTTAAACTCTACACGAGTTCTGTAGTCTTCCTTTATATTTCATATGACCTCTCAAAGAACTGAGATGGGAATGTTCAGAGAGAAATTAGCCACAGCTGTGCTCAGGAAGCTAATTCACAGCAGAATTCAAGAAGATTCTGTTCCCTTACTCACTTGTGTTTAATGATTTTACTTCCTCATTACAGTTCTCTTGCCCCAATAGAGAGAAAATAATTAGACCTTGAACATGGCAATTAAAAAGCAGATATCCTGAGCTCTGACACTTCCAGCAGACCAGCAGACTGTTAAGGAGAGTATCTTTACCCTGTTGGCAAATTTCTAAAAGGTTATAGAGTATTGTTGAGAAAAAAAAAAAACCTTCATCGGCAAGTATGACCTCCGAGTTTAGATGTTCTAAGTTCAGGTCTCTACAAAGCATACCAATACAAGAGCAGGTGCTTTTTAACAGTGCCATATTTCCTTTAAGTCGTGCACTAATACTATTCTTCCAAGGCCCATAAAGGTCATTCTTCCATGATAATGTTAATTATAATAAACAAAACTATAACCTTGGGTTAAAAACACGAGTAATCAAATAACTTTATGTTGTGAAGATAGCACATACAGTCTACAAAAGTGCTATTTGTTAAACCCAATGAAATTCACTTAGGAAACAAACGAAATATGCTTCCTTATCAGCTGGCAGTTCAGTTTCTCACTGACACACATCAAGAAAAGACATGAGCATGTCTGGCACAGAAGTAGTAAGTACAGCTATAATCACACAGGCACTGCAACTGGTGTACATGTTAATACGGGAGACACAATAAATTTCTGTGGTTTAAGCTACCCAGTCTGGGGTAATTTATTATGGCAACCCTAGCAAATTAAAACAGGTACCATGCTTAATTTCAAACTTACTGCATTGTAAATTCAACTATACATTAGAGGTGTTGTGATTTGAGTCTATCACCGGTGAGCTGCTCTACAAATCCACATTCACAAGGCAAAAGATTTATTTTTGCTTGAACTGAAACTTTAATATGGGACAGTCTTCTGTCTGCTGCCACCAATAAATGCACCTGAGAGAGAGGCCCAGGTGATAAGGTACAAGGCCTCCTGCTAACAGTGAGTGAGCCATCATTAAATAGATCCAAAATTCCTGATCTACAGAAACTGTGAGATAATAAATGTTTGTTGTTTCAAATCATTAGATATGGGATTAATATAGTGCACAGAATATATATAACTAATACATCTATTTGGTATTCATTTTCCCTTTCTATTATTATTGAGGTGGCAATAACACACTCCCCATCTCTATGCAAATAGAATTGGCCCTCTGAGCACAACTGAGGCAACAAACTGCAAACAGAAACTTGCAGGGAATGTCTAGAAATGCTTTACTCTCCAGATAAATATGTCTTCTTTCATCCCACCTTGAATGTTGGTGTGATGACTAGAGCTATACCAACCACCTTACCACCAAGAGGGAAAGGTCAAGAAAATCATATTGATGTTGGCCCTCATGTCGATGGGGTAACTAACACCAGAATTACCTGCTTTTGGACTTGTTATATGAAGGGAAAAAGTCATTTTTAAGTTGATTTCTCTATGACCAATAACTGGAATACAGTCTCTCCTGATAAAAGCTATTTCTATATCTTCTATCATTTGGGGATTTCTGGCAATAGATTTTCTGTTTTTATTCTCAGAAAATATTATTCATTCACTGTCACAAAAGATATCACTAACTTAATTTTAAACATATTTAAAACCAGAGATTTTGTATATATTATTCCCACTCATATTATTAGTATAAATAAAAAAGAACTATCAGAAGGAGAATAATGCAAGTGATAAAAGGAATGACAAAAGAGGAAAAAAGTGAAAAAGAAGGTGGACAAGATAAAAAGATATATAGATCTGTTAAAGAAAAAAATGATAAAGGGGAAAAATACATTTTTTTTAAGCCTGTGGAGAGAAATTGGTGTGAAGATAGTTAAAAGAACTTAAACATTAAAGTGTAAAAACATTTGTTGTCCTCCTTCTAGATGTCAAGTAGTTTTAAATATCATGTGCAAAGACATTTTTATAAGGATTAATTTTATTCCTAGTGTTCAAACTTTGACATTAAGCCTAAATTTGAGATGCTTTTCATAACTGTCTTTCCTGAAAACAAGATATGAGGTGATAATGAATTGAACCTTTGAAAACATAGAGTTTGCAGGTTTTGGTTATTTTATGGGTTACAGACCAAAAAAAAAAAAAAGCGCAATTACTTACTCTATAAAGATCGAATGGAGATGGGATAAATATTACAAAAAAAAATCTGAGTTAATGGATGGCATAAAGTTGGTTGTTTTTTTTTACACTTGTATAAAGTATGTCACACACAGATGACCAAAAACAAAAAGAAATTTACAAATCAAAATTTCTAAAGCTATTTATAAGCCATTTGTGAAAATAATAGCCTTTGGAATATTTTCCTGTTAAAAAATTAGCAACTTTATACTTCTAAGAAAAACAGACTGATATGTTGTTTAAAGTTTTATTTCATTTTAAGTGGATGTTTTTATTAACTTCAACTTTAGTAAATATTAAAATACTGTATGGCTCTAGAGTCATCCTTTTTTTAAAATTTTATTTTATTTTTTTCCAGTGTTCCAAAATTCATTATTTATGTACCACACCCAGCGCTCCACACAATAAGCACCCTCCTTAATACCCACCACCAGGCTCCTTTTTGACTTTAGTCCCAGATGTATTACAAGGCTATATCATTTCCAGCAAAGACCTGCCTTCCTTGGGCTTTGGGGAAAGAATAATACCCACCTTATGAGGTATTGTGAAAAGTAGGTAAGTAAATCCACATAAAGTATTTAGAATAGGTCTGGAACATGGTCAGTAATCAGTGCATTTACCTATTACTTTGAGACTATAGACCTAATAATGATATATCTAGAAGTGGATATCACCTATTATTTTTTGGTCAGGTATGCAGAAAAATCAGAGTGAAAATGTAGGAATTAATCACAAATTGTGAATCCATAAAAGATATTTGAACCTCCGGATCAAACACATGCAAACAACCAGTTTTCAGACTTTGATTTTAAGGCTTAACTCTTTTTTTAACAATACTGGAAAGAGAAATCGTAAAGTCAGGATAAACCAAAGCCAATCTCACCACCTTCCTTTCCTGTAGTCTCCTCTTTGAAGATGTGTATACTACTTTAAATAGTTTTTCTTACTTTTTTATGATACAAATAATACATGTTTACTATGGACTAAGACACAAAATAGCCCTACATAGAAAAATACATACTACCTACATATTCACTACTACCTACATATTCACTGTCAAGAGCAACACTGTCAATTTGGTGTGTGCTCTTTCAGACTATATTTTATGAATTTTTAACAATCTAAATAATCAACATATATTTTATACAAAATTGGATAACACTACTCATGTTATTTATAATCTAATTCTGTTGTTTATAATCAAATAAAATTATTTTTATGTCAAAAAGCAATTTTTAAATTATTACTTTCAATGGCTAGTTCTTATGAATTTTTCAAAATTTCCTATGCCTAATGTTAGATATTTAATTAGTTTCTGGGTTGTTTTTTTTTTTTTCCTCTTATAAACAATGCTGATTGTTTCTTGTAGCTAGTAGTTTTGCATATGCTTGAGATTAGTTGCTAAAAATAAAAGATTTTAGGCTTTTGACACACAACATAGCTGTACTCCAAAAATGCTATACAGCACATGCTATGTTTTGGGTGCTTCTCATGGGTCTCTACAGGCATCAAGAAAGTGACTTCAAACCAGATGTGGGTATAAGATTGTTTCAAAATGGTGATTTTTTCTTTTTTTAAAGAGCTAAAAAGTTAAATAGAACCTAGAATGACTTGGAACATTTTACTTCTGATGTTAACTCAGTGTCTGGATCATGGTTCATTTATAGTATAGGACCAGGAACTAAAAGAGTTAAAAACTGAAAGCCTGCCTGACAGATCTTTAAAAAATGATGTATCATTGTTCTGGTTTAAAGCAAGAAAATTGTATGAATAATTCATCCCTCCCCCCAACAACAACAAAAAAATGTTTTTACATTTTCAAATAGGTGTTAAAATAGGAAATGTTTTACCAAAAGTAAAAAACTGGAGTGTAAATTTCTCTCCCTGCTGAGACAGAAAAGGTTCTACATCACAGCTGGGTTAGGAAATAAGATGTACTACCAGAAAACAGTCTACAGAAATGACCTCTTCGCTTTAAAAAAAACTCAAAGAAAACCTTCAGCGGACAACAAACCACTTCCATTTAATATTTATGATACATGAAGGAGGACCACTCTGTGCCAGATTTTTCCTTTCTAACTATACTGAGTGGGAAGGCTTCTGTTGGGGGAAATATATTGTTTTTGGTAAATTCATCAATGGTTAGGTCTTAATGGTACCCCTTCGTAGTCTACAAAGAGGTCATTTCTAAAATGAGGTCTAAGGCCTTACTATTAATAACTGGTTAAGAACTAGCTTAAATTCTGTCTTCTGGTCTCAATCAAACTCAAACATCTCTTTATTCTCTTCTTGAATTTCAAAACCTAAAGGTGGGGTGACATCCTCACTTCCTCTTTTTTGAGAAGTAAGTTCAAGCCTCCTTGAACATCCCCCACTCCTTAGGGGATGTTGATTAAAAAAATTACTGTTACAGGCATTCTCTGGTTTTGATGGTTATTCATCCAGTAAGACACACAATCAAATGCTCTCTTAGAAGAAGAGAGCATCAGCTAAATCAGTTCACATCAGCTAAATCTTTAGGATTCCATATGGTCCATCTGAGAAGAGAGAAATCAAACTATTATGAATTCCTAAGTTCATAGAAAAATTCACATACTACATTATTTTATTAGGTACTCATAACAATCCTAGGAGTTAAGTGTGACAGGTAAGTTTACCCCAATGTAATCAGAGAGGAAACCGAGTTGCAGTAAGATTGAGTGGATTCTGAAAAGGCATAGCACTAAGTGGTGGAATCAGGAGTCCATTCTACTTTTCTTTTTCTATGTGTTACATTTAGAAAAATTGAAATTTAGTATCTTTCATCATCCAAGAATTCTAAGGAGCATTACTTCTTCACTGTGTTTCTAAAGTTCCTCCCAATATTTCATTACCTTCAACTTATACACAATTGATTCCAGCTATTTTTTTTCTTTAAAAATAAAAAGTCATTTTATGCAAAAGTTGGATATTCATCCTTTCTGATGGCTGAGTAATATTCCATTATGTATATGGACCATATCTTCTTCTTTTTTTTTTTTTTTAAGATTTTATTTATTTGACCGATAGAGATTACAAGTAGGCAGAGAGGCAGGCAGAGAGAGAGGAGGAAGCCGGCTCCCTGCTGAGCAGAAAGCCTGATGCGGGGCTCGATCCCAGTACCCTGTGATGATGACCTGAGCCGAGGCAGAGGCTTTAACCCACTGAGCCACCCAGGTGCCCCGGACCATATCTTCTTTAGCCATTCATCTGTTGAAGGGCATCCTCGCTCTTTCCACAGTTTGGCTATTGTGTACATTGCTGCTATGAACACGGGGGTGCATATGGTCCTTCTTTTCACTACATCTGTATCTTTGTGGTAAATACCCAGTAGTGCAATTGCTGGGTCATAGGGTAACTCTATTTTTAATTTTTTGAGGAACCTCAACACTGTTTTCCAAAGTGGCTATACCAACTTTCATTCCCACCAACAGTGTATGAGGGTTCACTGGAGGAGATTATGCTAAGTGAAATATCAAGTCAAGCAGAGAAAGCCAATTATCATATGGTTTCACTTACATGTGGAACATAAGGAATAGCATGGAGGACATTAGGAGAAGGAAGGGAAAAATGAAGGGGGTGGATATCAGAGGAGGAGATAAACCATCAGAGACTATGGATTCTGAGAAACAAACTGAGCGTTTTAGAGGGAGGGGGTAGAGGGATGATTAGCCCAGTGATGGGTATTAAGGAGGGCACATATTGCATGGAGCACTCAGTGCTCCATGCAAACAGTGAATCATGGAACACTACATCAAAAACTAATGATGTAATATATGGTGACTAATGTAACATAATTAAAAAAAATTAAAAAGTCCTTTTATGCTAAGTCTGATTCTAAATAATTCTTGACCAAGCCTGTTGTATTTATTGTGAGTTAGAGGCTATGCCAATGAATTAGTGGAAATATTCAAGTATCATTTACAGTCAAGTTTATATGATCAGTATTATTTAAGCCCTTGTTTATAATAGGGTTTAAATTTGTTCTGAACATATAACAACACAAAGGGGAAAAGATTCTGCTTTCCTTTGCATTGATTATTATATCCTCATCTGGGTTGATGAATGAATATATCATTTATTTGAAGAAAAAAAGTTCCCTGAAATGGTAAATCTAATATATCTTATGTGGTGACCTTGGAGCACAGTCTTTATGAATATGTCTCCCCAACATAAGAAATTACTTTTCTTTTCTCTCCATATTTGTTGAAGTTGAGATATGCCTTGGCAATAGTTTTGTTTTTACCCCCACTATCCATATTGAGTGAGGTTTACAATACTCCTCTCTATCAAAGGACTTCACCAACCCCTAATTGTTTTCTGAACTTCACCCTCTTTTCTTCTCTGGAGCTGCCATAAAATTTGTCTTTGGCCACCTAGTGTTCACTTTATCAGTACTCCTAATACTATCACTTGGATCCTTTTTTTTTTCAGCCCATAAGTAGTCAAAGCTGTACAACAGAGCAGGAACATGAAAACACATACAGACCATGGCAAAGGCACCTGAGTGGCTCAATCAGTTAGGTGTCTGCCTTGGGCTTGGGTCATGATCCCAAGGTTCTGGGACCAAGCCCCACATCTGGGTCCGTGATCAACAGAAAGCCTACTTCTCCCTTTCCCTCTGCCTGCCACTCCTGCTGCTTGTGTGCTCGTGCTCTCTCTCTCTCTCTCTGTCAAATGAATAAATAAAATTGTTTAAAAAATAAAAAAGATGTAATCCTTCTCACAGATTACTTTTTCCCCTATTAATTTGAATCAATCTGGCCAGACAGTGCAAATCTCTCACTCCTTTTTCCCTTCATTTTGAAATCCCAGTAGTGACTAAGTCCTGTTATTGCCACCCCTGAGTGTCTTGGGAATGTCTGCTCTTACTGTCAATCATGTTACCAGCTCCTTGATCAAGAACTCCATCACCTCTGGCCTGGACCACGGTCTCTTCACATACCTTCCCTACCTCTTCCCATCAGTCTATTCTCCATAAAACCATAGAGTGACTTTTCTAAAAGGAAATCCCATCATGCCTTTCCCTTAAAGAAAACCCTTCAGTCTCACCCTTCTACTTAGAGCAATTCAAATCCACCCGGAGTCAACCATATGCACAGGAGTTTTGTCTCCACTGTTCCCTCAGAATCCCTGAACATAAGGAATAACACAGAGGACACTGGGTGAAGGAGAGAAGAAGTAAATTGGGGGCAATCGGAGGGAAACGAACCATGAGAGACTATGGACTCTGAGAAACAAACTGAGGGTTTGGGAGAGGAGGGAGGTGGGAGGGTTGGGAGGGTGTGGTGGTGGGTATTGTGGAGGGTACCTATTGCATGGAGCACAGGGTGTGGTGCATAAACAATGAATCTTGGAACACTGAAAAAATAAAATTAAAAAAAAAAAAATCCCTGAACAATACCAAACAAGTAACAGGAGACTTTTTTGCATTCTGAATGCCTTTCTCTCAGCTTCACCATCATTTGCCTGGTGAGTTTTTGTTGACTTTTTACTTAGAACTAATTTTTAATATAGAGAAGTTGTAGGAATAACACAAAGATCTCCTCTATATCCTTCCTAGCACTCATTCATTTGTTAATATCCATTTCCAGGAGTACCTTCTAGGGTCCTAATCCCATCCTGTGAAGTTCATTTCCTCCTTTTCTGTGAGCTGTTTCTTTACCCCCTCTTTATTGTGATTGCACTTTCTGTGCTTTATTTGTCTGCCTGTCACTTAACAAGCCAAGTTCCATAACAGCATAGGCAATGCATCACCAGGGATCAGTGCAGAACTTCCCTGCAGCACGGTACCAGAGAAATATGTGGGAGTAAGTGAGTGAATGCTCAATCTTATGATCAAGAAATAAAAAAAAGACATCAGGGTAGGTGGGTTTTGTTGTGTGTGTCGTTTTGTTTTTTGTCATCCTATAAATGGACTGCCATTTATAGGCACCAGTGCCTATAAATAAATTGTATTTATATTTTTATAAATTATATTTATATTTTTATAAATATAAAAAACTAGTGCCACTAGCTTTTCTCTATTCCAAAGGAGCCAGGAGGAGAAGGAAAAAAAAAAAAAAAGGAAAGAAAAAGAAACAAGGAATTGTTACTCTGTGAAAAGACATCGTGACCCCACACCTGGGTGAATCTGCTAAGTTCACAGAGACACTTGAGAGGAGATAAACTCAAGAGGAGAGAATCCCTGATGTGCTACGTGTTGGCCCAAGGGAAAGATTGTGCTGCATGTGCTGCCTAGTCCCTAACAGGCAGGGACTAGGGAGGGACTATCATCTCTCTTGGGGAAATTTGCAGATTCCTTGCAGAATAAAGAGAGTTCCCAGGCAATGAGGGGAACAGACTTACCTGCAGGAGGCAGTGAGAAGTACCTAAGACCCTGAAAGGGAAAAGAACCAGAGCTAGAGTCACAGGTACCTATACAGACCATATTCAGGGATGTCACATACTATTTACCTACTGTGGGAGGGTAAGAGGTTTGGAAGAACATGGTGGTGATTCAGGTTGCCACAATTTATCAGCAAAGAAGATGACTGTGTATTTGATTATTTGTCTTCACTCTGGACAAAACTTTCTTCCCATACATAGAAGCCCAAATGCTTCCAAGTTGTAAAGTGGGTTTGTGTGTAGGAATTACAGAGGGGTACCTTAGACCTAAGAGCAACCGGTGTAATTTTCCAAAATAAGCTCATCTACAGCTCTATCAAGGGTAAATGGTATTTCAGATTTGTGGCCTTAAAAAGCCCTCAGGAAAATGCACTCTGGGAGGAAAATAGAGCTAGTGCCAGGAGTCAGCACTCTAAGATCTGCACGAGCATATCAATGAGCTGAAGCAGCTATCAACTAATGAGGATCCTGGGAATAAAAAAGAACTTTAGATAAGAACTACTTTAGATGAAGGGGCAGTAAGCTTACCGAAATAAATGGATAAAAATTCTGAGTGTTCAACAAAAATGGAGTACAGTCACTAGCCAGAGTGTGATGCTGGGAATTTTATGAGGAATTTGTCATTCCTTTTGCCTCAGAAATAGATATCATGACTAGATTGTTAGTGGTGGAACTAACATGAAGTGAAGACTGCATGCAAAAGGAAAGTCAACCCTCAGCAAACATTTGTTGGGAATTTTCTCAATGGTTTTCACAGTTATATAAGACAATTTCCTGTTTTTAGGTCATCCATTTTGCCCACCCCTCAAATACCCTCTCCTCTGGCAACCATCATTCTGTTCTTTGTACCTATGGGTCTGGTTTACTTCGCTATTTTTTTAATTCTGCATGGTAGTGAAATCATATAGTATTTGACTTCTCTATCTGAATTCTTTCACTTAGCATAATATCCTCAAGATCCATCTATGTTCTGGTAAATGGCAATATCTCAACCTTCTTATGAATATTTTTAATATTATAATCAGATTGACCCTTTTTAAATATTTTTTTTTTTTGCTACTGAGTTGCATGACTTCTTTATATATTTTGGATTTTAGCCCCTCATCAGATATATGACTTGCAAATATTTTCACCCATTTAGTAGGTTGCTCTTTTGTTTCATTGATGGTTTCCTTCACCATGAAAAGCTTTTTAGTTTGAGGTAGTTCCATTTGTTTATTTCTGCTTTTGTTGCCCTTGCCTATGGAATGAGGTCCAAAAAAATATCACTACGACTGTCAAGGAGCTATATTTTCTTGTAGGAGTTTTATGGTTTCAAATCTTATATTCAAGTCTTTATTCCATTTTGAGTTAGTTTTTAAATATGGTACAAGACAGTGGTTCAGTTTCATTCTTTGCATGTAGCTCTCCAGTTTTCCCAACAGTATTTACTGAAGAGACTGAAAAAAATGCCCCATTATATACTTTGTCTCCTTTGTCATAAATTAATTGATAATATATGTGTGGGTTTATATCTGAGCTCTCTATTCTGTTCCATTGATCTATGTCTCTTTTTGTGCCAGTACCATACTGTTTTGATTATTATCGTTTTATAGTACTATTTGAAATCTGGAGTATGAAACTTCCAACTCTATTCCTTTTCAAGATTGCTTTGACTATTTGGGGTCTTTGGTGGTTCCACAGAAATTTTAAGATTATTTGTTCTAGGGCGCCTGGGTGGCTCAGTGGGTTGAGCCTCTGCCTTTGGCTCAGGTTATGATCTCAGGGTCCCGGAATTGAGCTCTGCACTAGGCTCTCTGCTCAGCAGAGAGCCGGTTCCCCCCCACCTTCTCTCTCTGCCCGCCTTGCTGCCTACTTGTGATCTGTGTCTGTCAAATAAATAAAATCTTTTTAAAAAAAAGATTATTTGTTCTATTTCTGTGAATAATACCATTGGTATTTTATTAGTCTCAATAAATTTAAGAAGTCGGTTGAGCACCCAATTCTTAATTTTGGCTCTCAGGTCATGATCTCAAGATCCTGAGATTGAACCCCACATTGGGTTCCATGCTCAGCAGGGAGTTTACTTGAGATTCTCTCCCTCCCTTTCCCTTTGCACCTCCCCCCCGCATGTGTACTCTCTCTAAAATAAATAAATAAATAAATGTTTTATAAATCTCTTTCTCTCTCCAAAATAAATAAATATTTTAGAGAGAGAGCACACACATGCACGGGAGGGACAGAGGGAGAAGGAGTCCCAAACTCTCTGTTACTGCCTGTTATGCAAATTAGCTATCTATCAGCTGTCTTAAAAGAGTGGCTCTACGTAGGAGATGAGACATTTTATTTATCTTCCTCTAGTTCTTCATTATCTCTCAAGCTATCTCTTTGATTGTTTCAGACCACTGGGGTCAAGAAATGCAATCCTCCCTAATTACTTGAGGTGTGCCCTGTGTGGGTTGTGTGTACCCATTGGATCTGGCTGGGTCACATGAAGGGTGCTGCTGGAGAGGGGCCATGGTGCTTGGCCAAGTATGAAGATACCATGTGATCAGCATGGGATAGGGGTATGTGGGGCATGACTGTACAGCACAAGCTGTGGGGCTGGGGGTAGGGGGAGGCGGAGGTCTACTGGCATGTTACACCTAGCAGTATCACATAAGTTGCACAGGGTCAGGTGGGGCTGTTCACTCAGTACACCTGACAGTGTGATTCAAGCAGCTGGGGCTGGGATTGCTCACCTGCTGCTGTTAGTTGGTTAGAGTGAGGGCACAAAAATGGCACTCAAAAGCACCAGCAAGGTAGACAGAACCTATAATAATGTCATCGGCCAGTATTTAGTTCCCGGAGAGAATCTCAACAGCCTTCTCCTCTGGCAGAAGCTTTAAGTTTAGCAATTTTCTTCATCTCTGTCTAGGCTCTTTTTAAAGTGCTGCATTTTGTGCTGAGTCCTGGGGAGAGTAGGTCTGTGCACAACCCCTTTAAGAATGAAAACTGTTCCCTACATCCCTATGTTTCCCCTAAATATAATTCCCATTAGTTTTCAAAGCCGGATATTTTGAGGGCTCGTCCCTCTGGGCTAGGACCCAAAGGTTAGGGTGCCATGTGGGATACTTGCTCCTTAGGGAGAAGTTCTATTCATATTTTTGTTGTCCTTGTTGTTTGAAATCCCTCCTGATTATGGGTCACTGTAGTGGGTGGTGGTGAAAGTACATCTCAGCCTTTCCTACCCTTTTTGGTGTGGCACTTTTTTCCTTTGCTGCAGAGTAGGTATCCAACTAGTTCTCAGAGTTTTTGTGTTTTTGCTTTGCTTTGTTTTTGTTGTTGTTGTTGTTGTTTTCCCAGAGGGAACAGCTCCATATACACATATCTATTTGTTATATCTGTGGGAGGAGGTAAATTCAGGATCTTCCTACAATGTCTTTTTTTTTTTTTAAGTTTTTAAAGATTTATTTATTTTAGAGAGAGTGAGATTTATTTTAGAGAGAAGGGGCACAGGGAGAGGTAGAAAGAACCTTAAACAGATTCCCCGTTGAATGTACAGTCCAATGTGGGGCTTGATCTCATGACCCTAAAATCATGACCTAAGCCAAAATCAAGAATGGAATCAACAAAGCCACCCAGGCATCCTTACAATGCCATCCTGAACTATCTCTCTGTATTTTGTTTTAAAATGTTAAGTCATGATTCAGAGAATCATGTCTATAATCATAAATAGTGAATATGAAGAATTTCCACTGACAATTGTATTAAATGCCAGAAAATAATAAGAACTAACATTTAATTATTTACTATGCACTTGGCCCTAGGTTCAGTACTTTACACTTGAAATGCAATTTTGAATAATTTCTGTATACTGAAGGTACTAAATACCTGCACAGTATGTTAAAGATAAATTTTTGTTTTTTTAAAGATTTTTATTTATTTATTAATTTGAAAGAGAGCACAGAGGGAGAGGGAGAAGCAGATTCCATGCAAGCAGGGAGCCTGATGTGGGGTTCAATCCCAGGACCCTGAGATCATGACCAGAGCCAAAGGTGGACACTTAACCTACTGAACCACCCAGGTACCCCATGAAATTTTAAAAGTACAAGCACTTCTAAGATTGTAAACATTCAACTTGCCAGTACCTTAAAATAAAGAAATTGCCATCTGCTCAGGATTCCCTCCCTGCCCTCATTCTACCTTGCCCATAGCTCTTCTGGCAACATAGGGATTTGAGTGATCCAATATCTTTTTCTCAGCAGTTCCTATTCTTTCTCCTTAAGAGTTCTGTGCAATTCATGAACACTCTACACCCCTCGTGACTTCATGACTTCATGGCTCATTTGGTGCTACCTCAGAAAATTTCCCTCATACCCATAAACTCCCCCTTTATCAGATGCTTTTTTTTCTGTTTCCAGCTCTTATCCATTTACCTCAGGAATATCAATCCACTTTTCTATCATTTGTTCTTCCTCTTTTCTATTACTCATTCCATTTTCAAGGCAAAAATGAACTTAATCATGTTGATAATGGAAGCGTATCTAGCACTAATGCTATATTGATAGAAAAAAGGGGAAAACTCATATGTTGTGAAGCAAAATTGCACAGTATGATGAATCCTACTCCTGTTAAGTAAAACCAGGATTACTCTCTAGAATCTGCAGGAAATTCATATCCACACCCTGATCTTCTAATTATACCACTTTTGTCTTGGGCTTCATAACTGAAAAAGGTTAATTTTTGGTCTTTTTTCTTTTCTATTTTAAAATGTAAAATAGTACTTTCTGCAATGTCTCCCATAAAAATTAATATTATTTCCTTTATACTATGAGTGAAATAAATTTTATGGGTTAACATAAGATCCTAACCCACTTAGAAATTAATTGTTCATCAAAATGAATTCTGTGCTCTAAATAACTAATTTATAAATACACTTTTTAAATGCAATCTCTTTGTATGCTGGAAACTGAATATGAAGATAAAGCATATTATGGTATTGTTATGGAAATGATGCCATGGAATATATAACTAAACATTAGGGATGCTTTTCTAAAACCATTAATTAATTTTTGTACTAGATGAGTTATGCTGTCATGTATGCTTATTTTATCCATAAAATTCTTATCAGTTTGCTTTGCAGTTGAAATATTGAAGAAAATTAATTCTAATACATAAAAATATATTAAGAGTGTAAGACCTTCCCAAAACCTAGTTTTGATATGCCCAATAGTATGTCAAAAATTCTCTATAAATTCTCCTGCTGTTCTAATGACTTGAAAATTACACCAAGGCAAGCAAGCAATCTATACAGCAAATAATGAATTAATAACCCACCTAATTTTAAAAAAGGGATTCAAGTCGGCTTACCAGAAAGCATTTAATTAACCAAGATACAATGAATTAAATATGAGCAAGACAAAGGAGTAAAGGAGAAAGTAAGATGGAAGGAATGGGTTGATTCATACACAGATACATGCCATGAAATATTTGGACTATAAGTGGGCCTCTAGATTTGGTTCTTAGAGTTCTAGAAGCTAATTTTAGAGGGGAAAAAGAGATAAATTACAAGATCCACAGCATTTACCAAGTAAAAACTAGCTTAATGGTACTTATCTAAGGATAAGAACATCTATTCCTGATACTAAAAACCTAAAGAGATCAGCATCTTCAGTAATAGTCTTAGACTAATCCCAGTGACAGAATCTGTAGTGCTGGGAGCAGATCTTCTCCATACTGAGAGATGAAAGCCCTTCAAAGCTTAGTTGGATAAAACCAGCTCCATGGGAGCTAACAAAGTGCTATTTAAAAAATGGGTCTACCAATGGACTTTGTCATGAACTATTAGATCATCTATAAGAATATATGGACTGGGCGCCTGGGTGGCTCAGTGGGTTAAGCCACTGCCTTCGGCTCAGGTCATGATCTCAGGGTCTTGGGATTGAGTCCTGCATTGGGCTCTCTGCTCAGTGGGGAGCCTGCTTCCTCCTCTCTCTCTCTGCCTGCCTCTCCATCTACTTGTGATCTCTCTCTGTCAAATAAATAAATAAAATCTTAAAAAAAAAAAAAAAGAATATATGGACTAATTATATTTCAGAAAATCTTACATAAATATTCATTCCCAGTCCATGATTTGAAAGGTACTGACCATCCCCAATTCCCATGCTTGGATCCAGCTACTTAATATGGCTGGAGAAATATAGGACTTCATGCTTTAATAAGCAGTAAAACTCAGGGAAGGATTCTGGGTATGAAATTGCCTTTGAACAATCTAAGGAAATTACTTCTGCTTTCCACAATAAACAAGTGTTGATATTACCCTAAAATGGAAAATAATATTATAAATACTTACTGAAATGAGTAATAATTAATGCTATATAAATCCAGTGGCACAAGTAACCCACTGGTTAAACAAAAACATACACAAAAACAAGGCACTAGAAAATTGAAATTTCTATGCTTATTTTCTCTTCTAATAAATATGAAATTGACTAATTTTATGTACAGCTTTTTAAAAGAGTCATATTGGATCTATTTTCATTAATAAGATGTCTACCCAAGAAATAACATTATTGTACAAATTGGTACTTTGTAATCTCTGAAAACAAAATGAAGTTTACTCTTCTAAATTCCCTAGGTATGTTGCAGAGTATTGTGGCTTTCAATCTCAAATTTATCTAACAATGCTTTTTAATTTTTTTTATCTATTTGCTGCACAGAAATGAAATATAATAAATTAAACTTTTAATGTGTCTGTCACTGAAAGTGATTTCCTTTTGAAATCCTGACTGCATTACTCATTTGCTAAATTGTCCTAAAACTTTGTATTACTTCTTTATCTCCATTATGATAAGGATAATAAATGAAGCAAACCAAACTATAAAAGAGAAATTTCTTTTTTCTTTCAGATATTTAATTTTAAAATGTCATCTTTTACAGTAAACTTATAAAACAGTATAATATTGTCAAGATTCAGACTTTAAACGTGTCTTTTTATCTTGTTACATTTGTAGAAATGTTTTTATAAAGCTGGGAGCATGTGGGCTAAAGCCTCATTAGATCAAGATTAGGGATATAGGTCAGTCAGTAATGGTGAAGGAACTTGACAGGCTTTCAATGTATAGCTAAAATTAACTCATTCTGATCATCCACTATGCCAAAAAAATTATGAATACCAAGGATAACCAGAAAATAAGGTTCCTATTGTCATGAAGCTTATAACCTAATGGAAGGTTGATGCATTTAAAAACAAAAAAACAAAAAACCACAGACTGTTAAATCCAATAGAAAAATCAACAAAATAAACAAAATATAGATATTGTGAGAAGAATAACAAGTGATATCAAATTGGGATGGATGGTTGGACAAAGCCACTCTGAGGAGGTGGTAAGCATAAGCTTTACCAGAAAGAGAAGGGATCAATTTTGCAGTGTAACCTAGGAAATATACAGAAAGTAGTAAGACCCTGAGGTAAGAAAAAAACTTGATATATTTTAGGAACTGATGGAGCCAAAGTGGCTGAAGTTTAGTGAGCAATGGAGAGGCAGGAAATGGCTTGGATAGAGGCCAATCATGTAGGACCAATGAATATCCTTGATTTTATTCTAAGGAAGTAGAAAAATCCTGAAGGACCATAGGAGAGTGGCAAAGATAGACAATGCTTTTTTTTTTTTTTCTGATATACATTATTGGTATTTTCTATTAACATACAATATATTATTTATTTCATGAGTACAGGTCTGTGAGTCATGAGCCTTACACAATTCAAAGCACTCACCACATCACATACCTTCCCCAGTGTCCGTCACCCAGCCACCCTATCCCTCCCTCCACCAGCAGCCCTCAGTTTGTCTCCTGAGATTAGGAGTCTCTTATGGTTTGTAAAGACAATGCATTTAGAAAACAGAGTGAATTAACAAAATCAAGCCTTCCTTACCGACCCAAGATGCTGTTGAGTCTTAAGAAATCATTTTTGAATGAGAAAAATATCATATAAACAAAATCAAGTAAACTTGCTATAACATGTAACAAATGTTAGGTTTAGAAAATGGACAATTTCTCTTTCATTTTTTTTTGAGGCTCTTCTTATTGATTGCATATTTATTTCTTCTTAACTTCATAATGCTGACCCAGAAGCCTCTAAGATTCTTAGAACCATGTTTTCTTTCCAAAGAAAAAAAAACACAGAAAAGTACAAAGGATAATATAATGAACACTTGTGTTCTCACTATCAATGATTTTTAATTTTTCAGATTTACTCACTTTAGCAATAATGTTCTTGTAACACACTTTAACTAGATTTTGACTCCTGCAAAAATAACCTAAGTAATTTTCTCAAAAACAAGTCCTCTTTTTCTGGCAAGTAGGTTATAAATTAGCTAAATTTACTGAACTTTATTAATCAAATTTCAATGTAGTCACTATTCATGAGGGTGCAATTCTCAGGTCATTGTTCTTATAACCAAATACATGTATATAAGAAGCTGTTAAGCACTTGTGTCTCATTTAAACAGCATATGTGACATCCTGAAATATATGAGTCAAGGAATGTTCCTGATGTGGTGACCACACCCAAAAGAAATGTTCCTGATGGGGTGACCATACCTATTGGAGGGGGAATGTAAGAATGTGGCTGAGCTGAACCTCATCTGAGCTGACCTCATCTGAAATGACCCAAGAGCAAGAGGAGAGGGTGGCCTCTCCCATTCCAATAGGGTCTTCATTTCAGCACACAACACTCTGATTTTTCCATGCATCCTATTTCTGAAGAATGATCTCAGATACATAGATTGGAAGATGAACCCTGTGCTAGAGTTGTCACTCCTACCAAAGCAGACCCTAAACCTTGACTGCTGCACAATCATCAGCTGACAGTAAGTAAGCCAAAGTCCTCTCAGGACAAAGATGGCATCACCTTTGCTTATTACAAGCCATTTTTCAGGGGCATGGGACTTTAAGAACATCATGACATGTTTACCTGCAACAAACAAACAAAACCCAGAAAACTGCTGCATACTTAGCTCCAAAACTATGATGCCTTAAGTTCATGTTTGTCATGTTGTTCCTTTGGCACACCTCAAACAAATCTACTTTATCTAAAAAGGTCTCACATGCAGGAGCGCACACATCCTTGAACGACAGATATTCCCTGATTTCATATGTACCAGTCAAAGAAAATTCTTTTCATAATGTCTTCTATATGGAGCAGAATGTTGGAGGAATTTCTTCAAGGCCCCAATGTCTTCAGTTCATGGGCTTATATGCCATTTCAGTTTATAGCCATGTGAATAACTGTGAGAACTAAGAGATGAGCAGAAACATTTGAAGCCCACTAGACATTCAATATCTTCTCTCCACATTCTCCAAATGAGAGAAACTAAATATAAGCAAACAGTAATCAACAGCAACCAATGACTGACACAGATACAATTACTTTCATAATCTATTCACTATCTGAGTAATTCTTTCACCACAATTGATCTCTCAGTGGCTGAGATTTGAGATCAAATCAGAAGCAGACTGCTCTGGCTTCTCTTCTATGAAATTAAAAGAAAAGGTTCAGCATTTGATGGATGCTTCCAGAGAAAATATCTCCATTTTTTTAATAATAAGATGCCAGTATCATAATCTCTATAAAAGTGAAGACCATGTCCAGTCTATTTGCCAAGGCACCATATTACTTCTGAATGGTAAGTGCTCAACCAGTATATGTTGAATTAATGCTGGGTGACATGATAATTGGACATATGGAAAGTATGAACTGAATGTGGATAATTTACTATTGGTAAGTAATTTCAGTATTTGGTAAATAATTTACTATTGGTAGTTTACCTTTATGGAAGTATTTCATTTTCATTAAAAATAACTTATATAGGGCACCTGGGTGGCTCAGTGGGTTAAAGCTCTGCTTTCAGCTCAGGTCATGATCTCAGGGTCATGGGATGGAGCCCCACATAGGGCTTTCTGCTCAGCAGGGAACCTGCTCCTCCCCCCATGCCTGCCTCTCTGCCTACCTGTGACCTCTCTCTCTCTCTGTCAAATAAATAAATAAAATCTTTAACAAATAATAATAATAATTTATGTAGATTTTCACCTGCCTCACCATTTCTTTTTTGGTCACTATTACCCTACATCAGCAGAAGTGAGAGACCGAAAACTGATTTACTTTCACAACATGTTTCCTGCTATAAAATTATAGCTCTGACTTTGAGAAGCAAAAATGTGAATTTGGAAATGATGTTTTAGAGGATAAACACAAACACACACACACTTTAAAGTACCCAAATCCCCAAATTGCCTAGTATTGCCAAATGTGATGCTTTCCTCCACTGATGAATACAGGATTGCAAAGGGCTATGTATTAGGATCTGGTTATTCCCCTTTTAACTCAAAATCTCTGTCTTATTAAAGAAAATGTGTATCAATAACTTACTTTATAAAAGTACTGCCAATACTACAAGCTATCAGATCAGTCAAGATACTGTAATATGAGTTACATGTTCTTGTTTTCTCAGTATGACTTCTTTTAAGCAGAATTTTTAGTTTAATCTGACGTAAGGACTGAAAGAAAGCAATGCATAAAAATAAGACACTTGAATTTAAAAAGATAACTTTTTGAAATTGATAGTAATCTATATACTGATAATTCAAAGTTTCTCTTAATAAATATACATGTGTGAATACACACATGCACACACACCCCTACACTTATATATTCACTGAAAATATACTGAACATATTTTATGCACCAGGTCCTGGTTTGGTTGCCAAGAAGACAATGATACTCAAAAGCAAACATGATCTCAGGTCTTCTCAAGTTTGCAGTACAGGGGGCAGAAAAAATTTAATGAAATAATCACATAGCAAAGTGCAAACTCAACACTGTGACCAGCCATGGAGATACATATGGTATAGCTATAGTACATAGTAGAAGCATGTGGCTTTGTTGGGAGGGCTGGAAGAACCTGTTTTATTTAGGTGCATGGATTCTCTGGTATATGAATAAAGTGGGATCTGAAAGTTTGAGGATACAATCCTCAAATAATGAAGAGCCAGCAGACACATAAAACTAGCTGCAACTCCTCAGACATATAATTATGGGTCCTATCCTTCATACTTCCCAGAAGTTCTATAGAATCAAGCCACCAATGTCTATAGCAGCAACCTCTATGGAGTACTCTTAAAATGACTTCTTTTCTTGTTCACTTTCCCTACTCCTTTGTTGCTGTTTTCTGGCTCTACTTGCCAAATAAAAACCCTACAAAATTTTTTGCCTCATGTTTCGTTTTCTTCGAGAACTGAAAACTAAGACATTAAGCATAACATGGGTGAGATAAGAACAAAAATGTATAGGTCTGATAGGCATTTTGTTTTTTAAATAAGACTTGTTTTTCAATCAGATCTTTCCAGCTGCAATGCAGAAAACAGATGAGGACAAGAGGGGATGAGGTTCAGAACTTACTGTTTTTCAGCGGAAGTTATTCTGGTAAGATAATATGGTGGATTACACTCAAAAGAAACCATAGTGATGAAAAGAAGTTGGATGAATCCCAGAGCTATTTAGGCAATAAAAGTAACAGGGTTTAATAACAAAAGAATAGTGTTAGTTTTTTGGCTTGTTTAACTTGATGGATATGGTACCCATCACTGAGCTACTAGGGAACACTGAAGAAGTTTGGGGTAGAAGGGGGGAAATCACAGGAATACTTTAAATCTAGTTAAATCTCAGATATCTTGGAAATCTTGTAAGAATTACAAAGGAGGCAGCTAGATATATGATTCAGGAACCCAAGTGAAAAATTTAAGCATTCTGACCCATCTTTATTTTGGTGGTGATGAAATCCATGAACTCTGGATTATATACAATCAGGTCTTGAGGATTTCCAACTGAGTCCTGAGGAAGCTAGACTGGAAAGAGATTAAGTAGGTTGGGGTAGAGGGATAGGTTGAATATCAAGGGAATGTTCCACCATGGAAGCCAGAGAAAGAGGGTATTTCACAAAGAAGGCAAAGGTGTATAGTACCTATCACTACTGGAAAGGCAGGTCAGGTTAGTGTGATAGACTGTGTTATTGGTCCCAATTCACCTCCCTATGCATCCACTTTCTTTACTATGTAACTTTGGAGTTTCATCCACTAAAAGAGGTGAAATACATTTTTCCATTTGAATTTATTTGGCTAAATGACTTTCTTTGGAAAAAGAAAAAAAAGGCAGAATTGATGGCATAAAGTTTCTGAGCATTTCTACTTGCTTTCTTGCACTTGTGCTATCCTCATGAGAAGGACATGCCTCGCTAGCTAATGAATCCTAAAAGGAAGAGACTGTGGAACAGAGCCCAATGGTTCAGCAGATGCAGATGTAAAAACCAAACAAATACACAGTGTTATGTGTCCCTCAACTTTTATCACTGTTTATCATGCAGTATTGTCTTAATAGTGGAAAAGTGACACACTGACTAAAAATCTATACACTAGATTAAGAAAGCAGGTCATTGATTTGTGTAGATCAACTGCTATGAAGAAAACAAAAAAAGACAAGGTAGTAAGAGAAGCACATGGAATTGAGAGAAGTTGTATGTGGCATTGTGCTTATATGTCTTAAATGGCTGAAGCCTACACCTGAAAGAAATTTACGTGGGAATAGAAAGATCCTAAGAAGAGGGAGAAACTGATTATTAAAAATAAAAGGGGGGGGCGCCTGGGTGGCTCAGTGGGTTGAGCCTCTCTGCCTTCGGCTCAGGTCATGATCCCAGAGTCCTGGGATGGAGCCCCGCATTGGGATCTCTGCTCAGCGGGAAGCCTGCTTCCCCTTCTCTCTTTGCCTGCCTCTCTGCCTACTTATGATCTCTCTCTATCAAATAAATAACTAAAAAATCTTAAAAAAAAATTTTTTTTAAATAAAGGGGGGAGATATGATAGATGCCACTGGAGAGATTAGGTAACGTGCTATGGGAGTTCATATTAATGATGACTTAGGTCAAGCAAGGGTAAGCCTGGCAGGTCTTATAAAGGAAGCAGAGTGCTAGGTTCATGGGCACTGCTCCCAGAGATTACTGTTAAGTTTTTCTTTATGCTGTGCTTATTTCCACAAATACGAAACTCAAGTAAAGTATTCTTAAGTGTCATTTATAGTGATAGAAGATCTTACCATTCTTTAATCAAAGACCTCACTAGTGGGGAAAAAAAAAAAAAAAACCCCAAACCAGAATAAATCTACTGTCCCTCATACATGAGGTCTACTATAGAATGCTGAAAATGTTATTAATATTAAAATGAAAAGAAATAAAATTGACCTTTGAACAACATGAGTTTGAACCGCACTGGTTCACTTGTACATGGATTTTTTTTTTCAATAAACACAGTACATTATTCTTTTCTCATCATGATTTTCTTAATAACATATTCTTTTCCCTAGCTTGCTTTATTGTACAAATACTGTATATAATGTATATAACATACAAATTATGTACTAATTGACTATTTGTATTATTAGTAAGGCTTCCAGTCAACAGTAGGCTATTAGTAAAGTTTTGGGGAAGTCAAAAGTTTTATGTCTATTTTCCAGAGCTCAGGGGGCTGTCATTCCTCATCTTCCTGTTGTTCAAGGGTCAACTGTAAGGAAAAGATGTACAGACTGCAATCAGATGACTTACTTGTTATTTAGTCTACTATAAATATTTTTTAAAAGATAACACCAGTTTTGATGTTGACTGGATTTTATTATACTTTATTTTTATAAATTATAAAATAACTAACGAGAACACTTCAAATTCTGCTGATAGTGAAATGTTTTCCATTCTAGTTGAGTAAACTTTAGGAAATTAAAACTTCTATGAAACATGAAATATTCAGATAAATATCAACACAGTTTACCTAACTTTTAAAAAAATCAGTATAAATTCTCATAATGTTATGCTATTTTATAAATCAAGTGTTTTTTTTAAATCCCAAATAGTTTTCTATAATATTATAAAACACACAGGGCAGTTTTCATTCTAAACTTAGACTTCCATACAACATACAATTATGAGGTAAATAATAAGGATAACTTATTTTATATATATATATATTTAGAATATATATATTCTAAACTTAGATATCCATACAATATACAATTATAAGATAAATAATAAGGATAACTTCCAAAACCAATAGAATACTCAATAGAATACAATAGAATACTCAATTTTCCCATAAATATTTCCCATTTTTTAAAATTGTTTCAATAATAAAATTTATGGGGGCCTGGGTGGCTCAGTGGGTTAAAGTCTCTTCCTTTGGCTCGGGTCATGATCTTCGGTCCTGGGATCAAGCCCCACATCAGGCTCTCTGCTCAGCGGGGAGCCCGCTTCCTTCTCTCTCTCTTTCTCTGCCTGCCTGTCCCCCTACTTGTGATATCTGTTAAATAAATAAATAAAATATTTTAAAATAATAATAATAACAATAATAATAAAATTTACCCCAAGATACCACTTCTTCTTAGAAAATTAATGTTTATTCTTGATCAGAAAGAAGCTAAAAATCAATCTTTGCAGGCCTATGCAAGATTAAATAAAACCTTTTCATGTTACTAAAATGAAGTAACTGAGAAAGAAATAGGCAATTTAGAATTTATATTTTCCCAACATTTTCTGAATTATATTTTTAGTTACAAATTCCTATTAAAATTTGATTGAAAATCTGCACAGTATTCTAGTAATTGTTCCTGTTTTATATTTGTGTGTTTTTTAAGTTCCAAGCAACATCATATAGTAGATAAATCCTCAAAGCTTTCTATGGTTAAAATATATTTTCTTTAGAGACATGGTAATGTGTACCTGAAGGGCATTTTCTTTATTTCTTTCTTTTTAATCTCTTAGAAAATCTACACTGTAGAGCTCATATTAAACCACCACCCTTGTACTGAGAAAGTCTGAATACATTGTCAAGACTCTGATGACAGCAAGTGGGTGGGTGGTAGGCACATTCTCTTTACTCATGATAAACATGTTACAAAAATGGTAGCATTTTCATATTTCATGTGGCATTGACTATAATTCAATTTCTCCCCAAGTATAATGAAGAGACCCTGAGAAAATACTGAAATGTAGTAGTGTGTGCATCACTATACCAAGTGTTGCTCATATAAGACAAGCCCCCAAAGAGGTAAAGATGAATGAATGGAATCCCAAGAGATTTGCTGGCCAAAAATAGTTCCTTTGTGAATAGTATGAATTTCTATAAATTAATGACTTGGGTGGCTGGAATCAAAACCAAGTTCCATTTTGTTCCATTATTATTAATGTCTACAATCAAGGTTTCTATGGATGTATCCAGTTTTTTCTCAACTGCTCCAGAAAAAATCACAGGGCATAAAGGAGAGAGAGAGACACTGACTTTCTAATAGTTATCCCTGCTTCCTGCCTAAGAACTGTGGTCTGCTCAATGCAGCAAGCGGGGGGCAACTCCTTCATCTTTGAAGAATTTAAAGGTAATTCAAGTTGAAATAGCATCAGTTAGTTTGGAATGAGGGTAGACAACATAATTTTTACATAAAAGTATATAAACTTCTTAAAATAATATAAAGGCTCTCTAGACTCCATCCTTCTTAGCAATAAAACATTTGGGTCAATTTCTTTCATTTGACAGTTTTCTAAATCTCTTCAGTATCTTACATAAGTTTTTTTTTAATAGTCAAATGTAGACATTAAATGTGACCTCCCTACTTCCCACTCCTTAATAGCTTACAACAAATATTTACTGAGCACCTGCTGAGTGTCAGCCTCTATAATAGGCTGGATTCAGTGGGTAATTCAGTGGTTAATAGTAAGTATATACCTACTATTATGACAAATTGTAAAAAAATAATACAAAAGCAACAATAAAATATGTACAAGAGGGCTTCTATCTTTGAGCCCAATGGAGGTGATGTTCAGGAAAGGTTTCCTTGAGCAGATAGCACATGCATGCTAAGGGATGGGTAGGAATTAACAAAGCGAAGGGGTCAGTGAAGAGTACTCAGGATAAAAAGGACAGCCTCACTGAAGCCTATCTATGAGAATTTTATATATCTAGTATAGCTGGGATACAATCTCATTTCTTTTTTTTCTTTTCTTTTCTTTCTTTCTTTCTTTCTTTTTTTTTTTTTTTTTTTTTTTTTTTTTTTTTTTTTTTTTTTTTTTGTGGAGGAGAGAGAAGCAGAGGGAGAGAGAGAGACTCTTAACCAGGCTTCATGCCCAGTATAGCACATGACATGGGACTCAATCTCGTGATTCTGAGATCATAACCTAAGCCAAAATCAAGAGAAAGAGTCAGAGGCTTAACCAGTTGAGCCACCCAGACATCCCTCATTTCATCTCTAAGATGATAATGGTGTTCTTAGGATGTCGTCTCCTTTTCTGGAAACATGAGACTCACATCCCTTTCCCCTGAGACAATTCTCTAGAAATTCAATTGGCAAAAGTCAGATCCAGAGGCCAGACTGGCCTGACCTATGATTAACTGTCCCAGCAGAAATGTAAGAGAGATCCACCTACTAACATTCTTTCTACTAGGAGTTTAGTTTCCCTCCGATTTAGTCCCTCAAAATCTATCCCATTATCATCACAGAGATGGAAAAAGAGGCGAACAAAGGCTGAAGACCCTCTTTTCCTATTACCCAGGGACCTCTGTCATACCTTCTCAATCCCCTCTCTTACTCTCCTGAGGTTGTTTTTTGTTGCTGTTGTGTGTGTGTGTGTGTCTGTGTGTCTGTGTTTTGTTTTGTTTTGTGACCTTGCTTCTTCTACCTCAGCAAGAATCTCAGAGACAAAGGAGATAGCTGAAAAAAATGGGTTATGTTTTATAAAGGCTACTAGGAAATTAAAAGCCTGCTCTTGACCAAACTATCCTACCGAAGCAAACCTGAATCTGTATCTGATTTTGCATCTGTATCTGAATCTGTATCTGATTTTGAAATAGTTTTAAGAAGGGAGTGAGGATGGGTTGCCTGGGTGGTTCAGTGGGTTAAAGCCTCTGCTTTTGGTGGGGTCATGATCCCAGGGTCCTGGGATCAAACCCCGCATCGGGCTCTCTGCTCAGCAGGGAGCCTGCTTCCTCCTCTCTCTTCTCTCTCTGCCTGCCTCTCTGCCTACTTGTGATCTCTGTCTGTCAAATAAATAAATAAAATCTTAAAAAAAAAACAACCTTAAAAAAAAAGTAAATCAGATCTTATAAAAAAAAATTTTTTAAACAAAAAGAAGGGAGTGAGGATTACAGATGCCTTTAAAACTTAACCTAGCTCTCAATCTTTCCCTCTACACTCTAATGTCTCACCACACCCGAAGACTCACAAATAACTCTCACTTTTCATTCTCTTTAGCCTCTATCTTGACGCTCCAACCTTACTGCACAACTCCCCTGACCCTACTCTTAACCTAAACAGTAAAAGTCATTGTTGCTATACTAAGGTTGAGCTGTGTTCTAACTTCACATAAATTTAGACTGGAGGAATGAAGACAGGAAAGTCCTCACCCCTACAGACAGGATGGCTATAGAAGAACGAGCTTCAGTCTTCCCAACCTGGATCATGAAAAGCATTTTACCCTCCTATGCACTGTTACTTATATTGTTTAGGCTAGATAGCAGCATTAGAATGTGTTAAGTTGGTTCCTATCAACTATTCTGGGAACACACGCAACATTTGTGGTTTTTATTTTTCTATTGAAAAGTACCTTCTAAGTTCCAAATAACCAACTCACAAATGAGTTTTTGGAATTGAATGGTTTGTAGGATGAGGGACTGACTGCAATTAGAATGAAACAATGTAGATTAGATGAAAATTCAATTGAATTAACAAAAAGCAGAAAGATGAAAGGCTATTCCACAAAAGCCAAGTAATTCCTACAAAAAGATACCATTAGCCAGTAAATTAGGCCCTTTTTGAAATCTACATTAACTCTTTCAGGACACAGAGTGGAAGTACACTGATGCCTTATTGATTTGAAAAGTATTCCCCAAAGGCCTCAAATTAGTTCTAGCACTGGGTAAATCTAAATCTGATTCATTATTTTACATGAGGCCATGGAAGACACAGTTTTCTAATCAAATAACTAAGCATGAGTATAACAAAATGATATATATGAGGCAAACATAGCTGCTATCATATCCTTATATGTTATAGACAATACAGATACCCCCCTTCCCAGTACAAATGTCATGGCTCAGAAAATGTAAATTCTTCCCATAACCCAAATAGGGATGTTATAAGATTCACCTATTTTCTTCCTTTCAAGTCAAACCAGTTATTTGCTAAAATATAAACCCTTGAAAAGGGTGCTAGAATTTTTTTCTACTAACAACTGCTATTAAATCCCATTTTCATTTTTAATTTTTACATGTCAGCCTAACTGAAAGAAAAAAAAATATATGATCCTATAAACATGGGTGGTCACAACAGAAGACAACTACAGGTGTTCTTTGCTCAAAATGGAAAGACAAACTCATAGAAGTGAAAACCTGAAGCAGCAGGGAACCCAGAATGGTAATTTCAGTTGACTCACTTAGTTCATAGTGAAGGGGAAAGAGGCATGTGTCCAACCCCAAGGGAATCAGTTAACTTTGCTGTAGTCTGTGGAAATTAATATCATTCTCCCAATATGAAAGGAGTATCCAGGATAATGTAATGCTAGAACTAGAAGAGACTTTAGCGATCATCTGATTAGAGTGTCTTCAAATTATGACAGAGCCCACAGAAGTTAGGATATAACTCTTCAAGAGACGATGGGGTACTTCTCCCACATTTTCTATCTTTTCAGTAAATTCCCTGGCAGTAAGTTTTCACGGGAACCAAAGGATCTCTGGTCTCCTTTTTACAAAGCTCTGATCTCAACTACCTGATTCAAGGATCTCAATAAGGTAAGGCATCTTCTTAGAGAGCGCTACCTCTGCCATACTCACATAGGTCTATAAAACCATAGAAGGTATTTAGTAATAAGTACATTATGTTTTCCACTGGGTCTATTCAAAGGACACAAAGCTTTTAAAAAAAAATATTGGCAATCTAAATATTTTTAGTTAGATATGTTTTGGAGGATAAGGATAAAAAAATTGGGGTTGAAAAATCCAAGTCAAGCACCTCACTTTCAGTCATTTTGAAATGCCTGCAAAGGCCATAATATGGTTCCTATCACAACCTCCTGAAAATTAAAGGCTAAATGATTTAAAAGAAACCTAATGGAGGACATCTAAATGCTATATCCACTTAACACTGATGGAGTAAGAGTCATGTCTAAAATGTACCCTACAAAAAAATAAGTTAAGAAAATACACCCTACATTTTGAGGAAGTAAATGTACTATATTGGTTTACTAATTACTGAGAAGCAAATCATTCCAAAACTTGGTGACTTAAAAAAATTACTTATTATTTCTTATGATCCTGTGGACTGAGTGAGTGGTTCTTCCAGTCTAAACTGGAAATTTGACTGGGGCTCTGTGGTTTAGGATGGCATCATTGCCATGTTAGAGGCTTAGCTAGGGCTTTTCTACAAGCTGTCTCATCCTGTAGGAGGCTAGCCCAGGCTTGGTTCAGACTATGAACCTAAAGCTACAAGGGCAGCTACAAGGGCAAGCCCAATGCACAACCACTTTTTAATCCTCTCCTTGAGCCACCTTTGATAATGTCCTAATGGCCAAAGTAAATTACATAGTCAAATTCAAAGCCAGTATGGGAAGGGCCTCCTTTCCGTGTGAAGATAAAAATATGAACTGTGATGGTTATTTTGTAACAATCTACCACATTTTAAGTTTTGAAAACTGAATCCATTTAATACAGAATTAAATGGGATTTTATCTGAAAATACAATTTCTTTGAGTTTACCAACCTAATCTGCATCTGAAGATTCAAAATCCATCTTTACCCCTATGTGGCTTCTTGTATACATATGCCTCAGTTTGTATCTTCAATATGTCTGTCGCTACTACTTTACTGCTATTACAAATTTCCATAAATTTAAAATAATACAAATTTATCCTTTTATAGTTCTGGATATCAGAAGTCTAAAATCAGTTTCAATGAGCTGAAGTCAAGGTGTCAGCAGTCTTTTTCCCTGGAGGCTCTGAAGAAAGGATCTGCTCCTTTGTGTGTCCTAGCTTCTGGAGGTTGCCCATGTTCTTTAATTGTGGTTTCCTTCCCTCATCTGCAAAGCCAGCAATGTTGCATCTTTCTATGTTTTTCTTCCATAGTCACATATCCTCTTGACTATAGCAGGGAGTTTCCCTGTGTTTAAGGAGTCCTATGATGACATGAGGCCTACCTAAATAATCTAGGATAATCTCCACATCTCAAGGTTCTTAATCACATCTCTTTGGCCATGTAAAGTAATATCCACAGGTTCCAGGGATGAGAGTGTGGATCTTAGAGAAGCAGAGTGTGGATCTCAGAAAAGGTGGCCATTCTGACCACCAGAATACATTAATGGGAAACTGTATCTCAATAAAATTTCTAAATGCAAATCATACTGAATTGCATTGGAGAAATTGGCTATGTTATAACAAAGCCAAAGCAAAAAACAAAACAAAGCAAAACAAAAAACCTCTGGCATTTTATGATGGGCTTTCTTAATATAACTCAAGCTTTTTAATAAAGTTTCTATTAATAAAGTTTCCATTACTCTAGAACTTTAAGGTATAGTTTAAATATTTTAAAATTGTTTTCAATACTTTGCCTAGAATTCGTGTCTAAGGCTAAGACCTTATTTAGCCTGTGGCACAGGTTGCAAGTATGATTTTATTATTTTAAAAACTAAAAGCTGAATTTGAATTTCTTTGTGGTACAACTGAATTGAATAGAACAGACTTAGAGGTGAATTAATGATAGTTTATATTAGGTACTATTCTCTCTCTCTCTCTATCTCAAAACTGTTAATAATCAAAGCTAGGTATGACCCTGTTTGCATTTCTAGACTTTCATTAGAATGCCTATTTTCTAACTCACCACAAATGCAATCTTGGAGAAATGACTATATATGACCATGACTTCATATTTCTGTGATTTTTAGTTTTAAAACTTCAGTCAGCAGTCATCTCCAGCTCCATTTCTCACAATAGAAAATCATTTGCTGGAATTGTCTCTCTCTTTCTCAGAACTATTGAAATGGGTTCTTATGGGATTCACATTCTGTTATAAACAACTAAAAATTACACAGCTACAACCATAGCTCAAAATTAGCTCTGATAAAAATTCTTCCAAAAATGGTTTTATAAAAGGGCCTCAGAAATCTTTTATTCAAATCACTATGAACAATCTGTAAGCAAGGTTTTGGGACAAAACCTTAAGGTAGATGGATGATATATTTCTCTGTCTATAATTCCAAATACTCTTGTTATATTATTGTATTCTTATCATTTTTTTTCTTTTCATTACTCTAATAATCACATATACTGAACTGTGAAGGCAGATGAAGAAGTGTTCCATGACTGTTAGTAATAACTCTTAAAAGTGTTTGACGCATTTTTTTCTTGTCTGCAACGTGTTTTCAAACAACTGCTTTATTTTACCTGATTTTTTTTTTAATCCAACCGGCATTTTTTAAAACTGGGTGTGAATTTATGTCCCCTGTGACTAGACTGAAATAAAAGAAAATGTTGCTTTGTCAAATAATTACCTTATAAGCATCATATAACCTTTTGGGCTAATAAAGAATTTTTTAAAGGTGTAGCAAATGTATTTCTTTTTATTTGTTTTAGGTAATTTTGATCATTCCTACATTCTGTCATTGGAAAAATTGTCCTTTTTTTTCTTCCATTTTAAGTAAATTCATGATTAATATAGTAATACCACCCACAACATGGTTTTTAGAGGATGACCAATGAAGTAATAATAAGCCAAATACCATCTTTGCTGGGTTCTCTATGACCCAACGCAATTAAAATTGTGAGTAAATAAAAATGTTTGGTTAGGTATAAACAATACACTGTCTAAAATAAAATGAAGTGCCTAAATGAAATTGTACGTGTGCTACAATAATTTTACACATACATGTGTGAACACTGACATAAATCATTCAAATTCTGAACTTCTCCTCACTCAAAAATTAATAAAAGTTGGATTTCACTTTGTTAATGATGATAATATATACATGACCAGAAATGAACACTGTCCATTTGGTGGTAAAGCTTTGAAATGAATAAGTCAGATTAATTATTTGAGTGATTTGCTTTTTTTCTTGCTGAAACCCAATATATTATTAAGATGCTTAGACATTCTTGGTAACAGAGCAAGGTGAGCCTTCTGTCAGCACACACAAAGGAGCTGAAGCAGAACTCACAATACCACACACAAACCAGTATGCTAATCTGCAACAAAGGAGCTGGGCACACAAAGGGCCAAGATGGCAGAAAAAAATCTCAAGAGTGCCGCACTTCAGTAACAAGATTTTCTACGAGCTCATTAATATTTACCAAAGCCAAGAGAGCTGTGTTTTCTTTCATTTAGCCACAAATGTCTCCTTAAAATTATTCCTATATTGAGACAGCATTAGAAAAATAAACTATGCATATAAAAGAAGCCTCAAATTAAAGACAAGCAGCTTTTAAGATAAGCCTGCTTTCAGTGTAAGCATCTGTACCCAGAAGACCATTTACACAAATTAACATATTTTATCTACTGTAAAAAAAAAAAGAAAAAAGAAAAAATTCACATATGCAAGATTGTTTAAATTACTATCAGGGAATACTTGGGCATTATTAGCACCGCCCACAAAAACATAAGTTCTGATAACCAAGGCAAAGATTTGCCGCTTAAAAAGAGAACTAGTTGGAAAGACATTTTTTCAATTGCAAACAGTGTTTCATTGAATTATTTATCAAGATGATCAAGAAATGAATGTTGGATGCAGACAGACCTGGGTTTGCATTTGACATTATGCAGTATTGGGTAAATTACACCAACTTCCTGAGCCTCAGATTTTCTACCTGTAAAATGGTTAATGAAAACTACCCTCCTGTGGTTTTGAGAAATTTGAGAGACTGTGGTCACCAAAAGCTGAATATAGCTCAAGGTCCATTCAAATCCTTCAATAAATGTTAAAGGTTTTTGCTTCTGTAATTATTTAGAAGAACTTTAGAGACCACAAATAATAAAAAACTTACCTATCAACCCACCACCCTAAGAGACGCGCAATTAACAACTGGAAAATATCCTTCTAGTTCTTTCTCTATATGCATGAATAAACTTTTATGCATGCTTTTCAACTTTTTATTTTATGGATATGGAATCCTACTTTGAATTATCTCATTTGCTTCTCCTCTCCCCCTCATTCACAATATACTGTGAATACATTTTCCTATCTTTAGGAATTATTTTATGTCATTTTAATGCTGATGTTATTTCACATGAATATAGCACAGTATGTGGGATACTTCCAATATTTAATCAAGGTAAACAATAGTCCAGTATATGTATCTGACAATAAATATTCATATATATCCTTAATCATCTTTTTTTAAATTTTTTTATTTTTTATAAACATATATTTTTATCCCCAGGGGTACAGGTCTGTGAATCACCAGGTTTACACACTTCACAGCACTCACCAAAGCACATACCCTCCCCAATGTCCATAATCCCACCCCCCTTCTCCCAAAACCCCTCCCCCCAGCAACCCTCAGTTTGTTTTGTAAGATTAAGAGTCACTTATGGTTTGTCTCCCTCCCAATCCCATCTTGTTTCATTTATTCTTCTCCTACCCACTTAAGCGCCCATGTTGCATCACCACTTCCTCATATCAGGGAGATCATATGATAGTTGTCTTTCTCTCCTTGACTTATTTCGCTAAGCATGATACGCTCTAGTTCCATCCATGTTGTCACAAATGGCAAGATTTCATTTCTTTTGATGGCTGCATAGTATTCCATTGTGTATATATACCACATCTTCTTGATCCATTCATCTGCTGATGGACATCTAGGTTCTTTCCATAGTTTGGCGATTGTGGACATTGCTGCTATAAACATTCAGGTGCAGGTGCCCCGTTGGATCACTATGTTTGTATCTTTAGGATAAATACCCAATAGTGCAATTGCTGGGTGATAGGGCAGTTCTATTTTCAACATTTTGAAGAACCTCCATGCTGTTTTCCAGAGTGGCTGCACCAGCTTGCATTCCCACCAACAGTGTAGGAGGATTACCCTTTCTCCGCATCCTCGCCAGCATCTGTCATTTCCTGACTTGTTGATTTTAGCCATTCTGACTGGTGTGAGGTGATATTTCATTGTGGTTTTGATTTGTATTTCCCTGATGCTGAGTCATATGGAGCACTTTTTCATGTGTCTGTTGGCCATCTGGATGTCTTCTTTGCAGAAATGTCTGTTCATGTCCTCTGCCCATTTCTTGATTGGATTATTTGTTCTTTGGGTGTTGAGTTTGCTAAGTTCTTTATAGATTCTGGACACTAGTCCTTTATCTGATACGTCGTTTGCAAATATCTTCTCCCATTCTGTCAGTTGTCTTTTGATTTTATTAACTGTTTCCTTTGCTGTGCAAAAGCTTTTGATCTTGATGAAATCCCAATAGTTCATTTTTGCCCTTGCTTCCCTTGCCTTTGGCATTGTTCCTAGGAAGATGTTGCTGCGGCTGAGGTCGAAGAGGTTGCTGCCTGTGTTCTCCTGAAGGATTTTGATGGATTCCTTTCGTACATTGAGGTCCTTCATCCATTTTGAGTCTATTTTCGTGTGTGTGTGAGGAAATGGTCCAATTTCATTTTTCTGCATGTGGCTGTCCAGTTCTCCCAGCACCATTTTTTGAAGAGGCTGTCTTTTTCCCATTGGGCATTCTTTCCTGCTTTGTCAAAGATTAGTTGACTGTAGAGTTGAGGGTCTATGTCTGGGCTCTCTATTCTGTTCCATTGATCTATGTGTCTGTTTTTGTGCCAGTACCATGCTGTCTTGATGATGACAGCTTTGTAATAGAGCTTGAAGTCCGGAATTGTGATGCCACCAACGTTGGCTTTCTTTTTCAATATCCCTTTGGCTATTCGAGGTCTTTTCTGGTTCCATGTAAATTTTAGAATTATTTGTTCCATTTCTTTGAAATAGATGGATGGTACTTTGATAGGAATTGCATTAAATGTGTAGATTGCTTTAGGTAGCTTAGACATTTTCACAATATTTATTCTTCCAATCCAAGAGCATGGAACATTTTTCCATTTCTTTGTGTCTTCCTCAATTTCTTTCATGAGTACTTTATAGTTTTCTGAGTATAGATTCTGTGCCTCTTTGGTTAGGTTTATTCCTAGGTATTTTATGGTTTTGGGTGCAATTGTAAATGGGATTGATTCCTTAATTTCTCTTTCTTCTGTCTTGCTGTTGGTGTAGAGAAATGCAACTGATTTCTGTGCATTGATTTTATATTCTGACACTTTACTGAATTCCTGTACAAGTTCTAGCAGTTTTGGAGTGGAGTCTTTTGGGTTTTCCACATATAGTATCATATCATCTGCGAAGAGTGATAATTTGACTTCTTTGCCGATTTGGATGCCTTTAATTTCCTTTTGTTGTCTGATTGCTGTGGCTAGGACCTCTAGTACTATGTTGAATAGCAGTGGTGATAATGGACATCCCTGCCGTGTTCCTGACCTTAGCGGAAAAGCTTTCGGTTTTTCTCCATTGAGAATGATATTTGCGGTGGGTTTTTCATAGATGGCTTTGATGATATTGAGGTATGTGCCCTCTATCCCTACACTTTGAAGAGTTTTGATCAGGAAGGGATGCTGTACTTTGTCAAATGCTTTTTCAGCATCTATTGAGAGTATCATATGGTTCTGGTTCTTTCTTTTATTGATGTGTTGTATCACATTGACTGATTTGCGGATGTTGAACCAACCTTGCAGCCCTGGAATAAATCCCACTTGGTCGTGGTGAATAATCCTTTTAATGTACTGTTGAATCCTATTGGCTAGTATTTTGTTGAGTATTTTCGCATCTGTGCTCATCAAGGATATTGGTCTATAGCTCTCTTTTTTGGTGGGATCCTTGTCTGGTTTTGGGATCAAGGTGATGCTGGCCTCATAAAATGAGTTTGGAAGTTTTCCTTCCATTTCTATTTTTTGGAACAGTTTCAGGAGAATAGGAATTAGTTCTTCTTTAAATGTTTGGTAGAATTCCCCCGGGAAGCCGTCTGGCCCTGGGCTTTTGTTTGTTTGGAGATTTTTAATGACTGTTTCAATCTCCTTACTGGTTATGGGTCTGTTCAGGCTTTCTATTTCTTCCTGGTTCAGTTGTGGTAGTTTATATGTTTCTAGGAATGCATCCATTTCTTCCAGATTGTCAAATTTGTTGGCGTAGAGTTGCTCATAGTATGTTCTTATAATAGTTTGTATTTCTTTCGTGTTAGTTGTGATGTCTCCTCTTTCATTCATGATTTTATTTATTTGGGTCCTTTCTCTTTTCTTTTTGATAAGTCGGGCCAGGGGTTTATCAATTTTATTAATTCTTTCAAAGACCCAGCTCCTAGTTTCATTGATTTGTTCTATTGTTATTTTGGTTTCTATTTCATTGATTCTGCTCTGATCTTTATGATTTCTCTTCTCCTGCTGGGCTTAGGGTTTCTTTCTTGTTCTTTCTCCAGCTCCTTTAGGTGTAGGGTTAGGTTGTATACCTGAGACCTTTCTTCTTTCTTGAGAAAGGCTTCTACCACTATATATTTTCTTCTCAGAACTGCCTTTGTTGTATCCCACAGATTTTGAACCGTTGTATTTTCATTATCATTTGTTTCCATGATTTTTTTCAATTCTTCTTTAATTTCCTGGTTGACCCATTCATTCTTTAGAAGGATGCTGTTTAGTCTCCATGTATTTGGGTTCTTTCCAAACTTCCTTTTGTGGTTGAGTTCTAGGTTTAGAGCACTGTGGTCTGAAAATATGCAGGGAACGATCCCAATCTTTTGATACCGGTTGAGTCCTGATTTAGGACCGAGGATGTGATCTATTCTGGAGAATGTTCCATGTGCATTAGAGAAGAATGTGTATTCTGTTGCTTTGGGATGAAATGTTCTGAATATATCTGTGATATCCATCTGGTCCAGTGTGTCGTTTAAGGCCCTTATTTCCTTCCTGATCTTTTGCTTGGATGATCTGTCCATTTCAGTGAGGGGAGTGTTAAAGTCCCCTACTCTTATTGTATTATTGTTGATGTGTTTCTTTGATTTTGTTATTAATTGGTTTATATAGTTGGCTGCTCCCACGTTGGGGGCATAGATATTTAAAATTGTTAAATCTTCTTGTTGGACAGACCCTTTGAGTATGATATAGTGTCTTTCCTCATCTCTTATTATAGTCTTTGGCTTAAAATCTAATTGATCTGATATAAGGATTGCCACTCCTGCTTTCTTCTGAAGTCCATTAGCATTGTAAATTCTTTTCCACCCCCTCACTTTAAATCTGGAGGTGTCTTCGGGCTTAAAATGAGTTTCTTGGAGGCAACATATAGATGGGTTTTGTTTTTTTAATCCATTCTGATACCCTGTGTCTTTTGACAGGTGCATTTAGCCCTTTAACATTCAGGGTACCTATTGAGAGATATGAATTTAGTGCCATTGTATTGCCTGTAAGGTGACTGTTACTGTATATGGTCTCTGTTCCTTTCTGATCTACCACTTGTAGGCTCTCTCTTTGCTTAGAGGAACCCTTTCAATATTCCCTGTAGAGCTGGTTTGGTGTTTGCAAATTCTTTCAGTTTTTGTTTGTCCTGGAAGCTTTTAATCTCTCCTTCTATTTTCAATGATAGCCTCGCTGGATATAGTATTCTTGGCTGCATGTTTTTCTCGTTTAGTGCTCTGAAAATATCATGCCAGCTCTTTCTGGCCTGCCAGGTCTCTGTGGATAAGTCAGCTGCCAATCTAATATTTTTACTATTGTATGTTACAGACTTCTTTTTGCGGGCTGCTTTCAGGATTTTCTCTTTGTCACTGAGACTTGTAAATTTTACTATTAGGTGACGGGGTGTGGGCCTATTCTTATTGATTTTGAGGGGCGTTCTCTTAACCTCCTGAATTTTGATGCTCGTTCCCTTTGCCATATTGGGGAAATTCTCCCCAATAATTCTCTCCAGTATACATTCTGCTCCCCTCTCTATTTCTTCTTCTTCTGGAATCCCAATTATTCTAATGTTTTTTCGACTTATGGTGTCACTTATCTCTCGAATTTTCCCCTCGTGGTCCAGTAGCTGTTTGTCCCTCTTTTGCTCAGCTTCTTTATTCTCTGTCATTTGGTCTTCTATATCACTAATTCTTTCTTCTGCCTTATTTATCCTAGCAGTGATAGCCTCCATTTTTTATTGCATTAATAGCTTTTTTGATTTCAACTTGGTTAGATTTTAGTTCTTTTATTTCTCCAGAAAGGGCTTTTATATCTCTCGAGAGGGTTTCTCTAATATCTTCCATGCCTTTTTCGAGCCTGGCTAGAACCTTGAGAATTGTCATTCTGAACTCTAGATCTGACATATTACCAATGTCTGTATTGATTAGGTCCCTAGCCTTCGGTACTGCCTCTTGTTCTTTTTTTTGTGTTGAATTTTTCCGTCTTGTCATTTTGTCCAGATAAGAGTACATGAAGGAGCAAGTAAAATACTAAATGGGTGGCAACAACCCCAGGAAAATATGCTTTAACCAAATTAGAAGAGATCCCAAATCGTGAGCAGGGAGAAAGGGGATAAAAAGAGGTTCAAAAAGGAAGAAAGAAAAAAAAAAAAAAGAAAAAGAAAAAAAAAGAAAAGAAAAGAATTAAAAAAAAGAAAACAAATAAAGAAAAATATAACAAAGAAAAAATATATATATTAGATAAATTAGTTAAAAAACGTTAAAAAAGAAAAAGGTAAAAGTTAAAAAAAAATTTACCAGAAGGTGAGAAAAAAAAACAAAAAATGAAAAAGAAAAAAATTAAATTAACTGCAAGACTAAAAAAAATCACAGGGAAAAAGTCATGAGTTCCGTGCTTTGCTTTCTCCTCCTCTGGAATTCTGCTGCTCTCCTTGGTATTGAAACCGCACTCCTTGGTAGGTGAACTTGGTATCGGCTGGATTTCTTGTTGATCTTCTGGGGGAGGGGCCTGTTGTAGTGATTCTCAAGTGTCTTTGCCCCAGGCTGAATTGCACCGCCCTTACCAGGGGCCCGGGTGAGTAATCCGCTTGGGTTTGCTTTCAGGAGCTTTTGTTCCCTGAGCGCTTTCTGTAGAGTTCTGGAGGACGGGAATACAGATGGCGGCCTCCTGGTCTCCGGCCTGGAGGAGCCGAGAGTCCGGGGCCCCACTCCTCAGTGCGCCCTCAGAGAACAGCGCCCAGTTACTCCCGTCTGCCTGACCTCCGGCCGCGCTCCGAGCTCACCGAGCCTGCGGCCGGTTCAAGGTAACACTGAGCTGTGAGCTTACTGTCGGCTCTGTCTCTGTAGCCGGCTTTCCCGTTCCAATACCCGCAAGCTCTGCGACACTCAGACACCCCCGATCCTTCTGTGACCCTGCGGGACCTGAGGCCACGCTGACCCCGGTTTAGCCTCTGGAGCGAAGTCCCTCAGCGGAACAGATTTTTAAAAGTCCTGATTTTGTGCACGGTTGCTCCGCCGCTTGCCGGGAGCCAGCCCCTCCCCCCGGGGTCTATCTTCCCATCGCTTTGGATTCACTTCTCCGCCGGTCCTACCTTTCAGAAAGTGGTTGTTTTTCTGTTTCCAGAATTGCTGTTCTTCTTTTCTTCGATCTGCCGATGGATTTGCAGGTGTTTGCAATCTTTAGATAAGCTATCTAGCTGATCTCCGGCTAGCTGAAGCAGTCTCAGCTTGCTACTTCTCCGCCATCTTGACTCCCTACTCTATCCTTAATCATCTTTAACCCAAATAACATTATAATAAAATCCCAGAAAGGCATGCATATATTGCTATTTCATTCAACCTGAAAACACGCATTTCTACACATATCACTTTTTCTAATTTTTTAAAATATTTAATCTTTTGGTGGATAATACCATTGTCCTACAAGTTATTTTTTAATCAATATAATATAAATAAAAAGTAAAGAATAAAATACCTTACTCTCATCACTGTGTCTTATTTACACACTTCTCACCACATCTACTCTGCGGGTAACATTGTTATTAATGTATATATTGTTTTAGATTTTATCTATGAATATATAAGTAAATATAATCATATACATTATACCCCTTTATTCCATAAAGGATAGCATAAAGTACATACTATGCTATATTTTGCTTTTCCACTTAATAATATGGTTTATAGTTATCTCTATATCGGTACTTATTTCTCATTCTCTTATTTACAGTTGCATAGTATTTCACTGCATGTTTATAACTAATTTACCATAATTCTTTTAAACCAGACCCTACTGATTGGTATTTGGCTTCATCCCAATGTTTTGCTCTTTAAAAAAAAGTGATTAATATTATGCATACATTATTTTATGTGTGCAAAGATATCTTTAGTTCAGACTAATATTCAAAACATTTATTAATTTGTAGTCCATTCTGGTGTTTATCATTGGATTTTAGCTCTGTATGTCAATTAAATTCTTAGGAACAGAATTATCTCAGTTCCATATACTTCTTTCTTTTTTAAATTAATTATTTATTTTAAAGATTTTATTTATTTATTTGACAGAGAGAGTGAGAGAACACAAGCAGGGGGAGCAGAGAGAGGGAGAAGTAGGAGAGGGAGAAGCAGGCTCCCCACTGAGCAGGGAGCCCGATGCAATCTGGGGCTTATGACCTAAGCCAAAGGCAGATGTTTAATGACTGAGCCACCCAGGAGCCCCTCCACATACTTTTTAAAAGAAAAAAGAAAAAGATATAACTTTGTATTTCTACTCTCATAGGCAACTTTTTGGACTCATTGAGTTCCATTCGCTGTAGCTCCTGTCCGATCTCTGCTACTTTGGGCAGCCCTTCTGCATGTTACAGAGTTTGTGGATTTTATCTGATTCCTAATTTTACAGACATATTTTCTATATCATTCCTCTACAGAATTGATTATTATGATTTAAAAGTTTTATAAATTTTTTAATGTGAAAAAATGTTATCTGCTGTTGATTCCATTTGCCTATATTAATAATTAGGTGTATTTTCTAATATATTGAATAAATATTTCTACATCAGATTCAGCAAATTAGCTAGTTCTTTTTTTGTTCATGTTCTATTGAAGTATTAGTATTTTTTTGTGTGTTTTCTAACATCATGCTCTATATTAAGGTTGTGTTTTTTTCAAATTTCTGACCTCTCTTTTAATTTTTATTTGGAAATGTTTTGAAGATATTTTTAGTTACACTACCTCTTTTTTTTTTTTTTTCAGAAATAACAGATTCAAGGAAACAAGAAGTAGATTCATTCATTTATTCAAAACGTATCAAATGCCGGCATGTGCCAAATATTTTTCTAGGCACTGACGACACAGAGGGGATAAAGTTCCAGTCCCCATTGCACTTATATTTCTTTCTTTTTAAGATTGTATTTATTTATTTGAAAGACAGTGAGCAAGAGAGAGAGAGAGAGACCACAACCAGTGAGGAGGAGCAGAAGCAGAGGGAGAAGCAGACTCCCAGCTGAGCAGGGAGCCTGATGTGGGACTCCCTCCCAGGAACCGTGAACTGAACTAAAGGCAGAAGCCTAACCAACTGAACCACCTAGGCGCCCTACACTTACATTTCAAGAAGGAAAGAAATAAAAGAAGGGAAAGGGCTAGAGACTGATGGGTGAAATAGGGTTTGTTTTGTTTTAAGACAGGATAGGAGAAATCAGATACTCCATTATTGATTAGGGACCACCTTGAAACTAAAGGGAGTTTCAGAAAACTTTCCAATGTTCTCCTAAAATACCAAAAAGCAACCTCATTTATCCCTAATTTTCAACCTTGATTCAAGAGATAAAAGAAAACACTTGATAAGGAGAAAAATAAATATAGAGATGTGGTGAGAAAAATCAAAGTAGTTCACAAATAACTGAAAAACATATACAGGAACTATTTTCAGAAGTGGAAGTAAAATTGACCACAAATGCTTACAGAGACAATAAAATAAACAACTAACTCCTAGCATGTATTGCTGTTTTAACATTCTGCACAGATGAGGAGATTTCTGCTCTTCCAAAGAAATGCTTGCTCCACCCAGCTACAGAAAGCTATAAGGACACAATAGTGACTCAGAATCTGCTGTGTAGCTTTCCTAACATCTTCTCAACTGAATTCAGGTCTAAGTAGGATCTGGGCCCATTTTCTGTTGCAAAGACATACAAGGTCCTGGGTAAGAGTTTTTGTTTCAGAAATAGGTCAATTAGAATCAAATTCTTTAGTGGCCATTTATTAAGTATCTGACGTTATACAAGTCAATTAAACAATCTGTCCCTCCGTTTACTTATATCAAAAAAAAAAAAAGGCAGAAGAGTACTTATTGCATTCAGTTGTCATGATTATGCAAGCAAATCCATACAAAACACTTAGACTAGGACATTGTGCAGAGTGGGTTCTCTATCTATGATTCTCACAAATATTAACTATTACATCACTGCTTTGCAGATGTATTTCATGTAGAAAATAGAAGGTATGATTGGTGTGGCCATTGCCTGAAAACTTGTAAAGTATTTCATTGATGATTATTTTTATTTTTGTTTTAACCATTTTACCATTTTAGTGTATAATCTGGTGGCAGTTAGTACATTTGCAATGTTTTGCATTATGTAATCACCACCACTGTGTAATTCTAAAATATTTTCATTATTCCAAAAGGACATCATGTACCCATTAACCCATTAACCACTCACTCTACATTTTCCCCTCTCTCCCTAATCCCTGGCAATCACGAATTTGCTTTCTGTCTCTATGGATTTCCTTATTCTGAGTATTTCATATATACAAATGGCCTTTTGTGTCTAGCTTCTTTCAGTTAGTACACATTTTCAAAGTTCATTCATTTTGTTGTAGCATGTATCAGTATTTTATTACTTCTTATGGCTGAACACTATTCTATTATATGGATATAAGGAATTTTGTTTATCCATTCATCAGTTGATGGATATTGAGTTATTTCTACCGTTTGATGATTGTGAGGAGTGCTGCTATGGATATTTGTGTACAAATTTTTGTATCCTTTTACAATTATTTGGGGTATGAGTGGAATTGCTGGGTCTTAGAGTAATTCTATATTTAACTTACTGAGGATCACTAAACTATTTCCAGAATGGTTAGAACACTACATTCTCACTAGCAATATATGAGGATTCCATTTTCTCTGCTTCCTCATCAACAATATTATTTTCCCTCTTTCAAATTTACTATAGCCATCCTCATAAATGTGAAGAGGTATCTCATTGTGGTTTTCATTTTCATTTTTGTAAAGACTAATGGTTAGACATCATTTCATATGCTTCTTGGCCATCTGTGTATCCTCTTCAGAGAAATGTCTATTCCAGCACTTTATATCCAATTTTTAATGGGGTTGTTTCTCTTGTTGTTGTTGAGTTGTAAGAGTTCTTTATACATTGTTGATGGTAGAGTCTTCCAGATATTCAATATATAAATATTTTCTACCATTCGGTGGGCTGTATTTTCACTTTCTTGATGATGTTCTTTGACGTATAGAAGTTTTTAATTTTGATGATGTCTAATTTATTTTTTCTTTTGTTGCTTCAACTTTTTGTATCATATCTACAAATCCAGTGTAGAAACCATGGTCATGAAGATTTCTTCTTATGTTTTTTTGTAGTTTTTAGCTTTATATTTATGACTTTGATCTATTTTGGGTTAATCTTTGTATGTTGTATGAGATAAGGGTTCAATGTCACCCTTCCGCATGTGGATATATAGTTGTCTCAGTACCATATGTTTGAAGAGAATATTCTTTCCCTATTCAATGGTCTTGGTTGGAAACAGCCATTTTTGAACAATGGGCAATAGAAACTTCATCAAAAATCACTGACCATATGGGACGCCTGAGTGGCTCAGTTGGTTGGACGACTGCCTTCGGCTCAGGTCATGATCCTGGAGTCCCGGGATTGAGTCCCGCATCAGGCTCCCAGCTCCACGGGGAGTCTGCTTCTCCCTCTGACCTTCTCCTCGCTCATGCTCTCTCTCACTGTCTCTCTCTCAAATAAATAAATAAATAAATCTTTAAAAAAAAAAAAATCACTGACCATAGATATATGGGCTTATTCTGGGCTCTTGATTTTATGATCTATATATCTATCCTTGTGCCTTATAACAGTACCTCTCTGTTTTGACTACTGTAGCTTTGCCGTGAGTTTTGAAATTAGGAAAATAAAGCCCTCCACTTTGGTCTTATTTTCTGATATTGTTTGGCTATTTGAAATCAAATCACTTTATTTTTTTTTAAAAGTAATTAAATTTTAGATGAAGACATAACAAGACCCTGTAGCTAGTAACTTAGTGTGAATTTTAACATAAAATATTTATCAGTCTCATCTGGATATTTAAAAAAGGATGCGTTTTTAGAGTTTTCAGCAATTTTTAAGAGAATGTGCCAAAATAGAAGAAGTTGAAGAACAAGGCAGTTTAATGATATTAATAGCAATAATAATTAGTAATAGCAGTAGTATTTAAAATCAGTAATATTAGATTGTTTTTGAAAGCCCTTGCAAATACATTACCAGATATTTTTACACAAAAGGTCTACAAAGTAGAGCAAGCATGAGTATTCTCATTGTGTAAACAGAGAAACTAAGGCCTTGAGAGGTTAAGCAATGAACTCAAGTTTGCACAGCAAATAAATGCTAAAACCAAATACAATATCAAGTCCTCTGATTCCCAGGTAAGTAACTTCAGCTTGGCAAGTTAACAACAGTGTTGGATAAATTTGGCCTTATTTAAAATTTTACTTAAGTTGGGGAGGGATCTATTTTATAAGTAATAAGAGCTTTTATAATTGCTTCTCTGCATATCACTTGTTTATTCCACATTCTTACAGAAATAAAAGTAAAGACAGATGCCAAAGATTTTAGCTCTCCTGATAGTTATCTGTAGTGTAGATTTAACTTCTTTGGGTTGATTCCTTTTTTACTCTTAGCTATGCTATGATTACTCTCCCCATATTGGTACATTCTCAATTTCTTATTCCTTTCCTTTGCATAGTTTTTTCTTTGACATTTAAATTATTATTAACTATAAAATGTTCTCATTACTCAGTTAAGCAACACAGATTTTTCTGCACCTTCTGTGATGAAAAACCCATGCAAACAAAAAAGTGCCTGAGGGAAGTGGTTTGAGCTACCTCTTCTGTATTCAATCATTAGTCCCATTAAATCATTGCAGGGATATTATAAAGTCTTAGAGGATGCAATTTGGAGAAGTATTATACTTACTGCCCTTTGGAGAACTTATTTAATGCCAAGTAAAGATAAACACAGTGTATTTTGTAGGTCAGTAGGATGTGTCTGAAACTCTAAAGACAAGCGCAAGAAGGACCAGTCAGCCCATGTTCTTTCAAAGTAGTGAGTTAAATGGTCTTGTTATAAATATGCAGCAGAGGGAAAAAGAAAAGTACTCACTTCTATGAGAAAGTAGACATAAAATTTTCCCATAAAAGCTTGAGCCATTATGGTATAATACAAACCGAAATTTGATTTCAATTATTCTCAAGTGCAGCTATGCTGTGTCTTTTATACTCCTATCTGGTAAAATGACAGTCTTGGTAATTGAATATTAATTTTCACCAAAAAAGCATTCCAAACTCTCCTTCAAAGAGGGAGTTAAGCTTATTAATTCATTCCTTAACAAGAGGACAAAGTGCATGACTTACTATATAAGGAACAAGAACTCCTAGGGGCCAAGAAGATTTAATCAAGGATTGAAGGGGAAGAAAAAGTGAATGAGCCAGAAAGCAGAAGAATGTGAGGAGGTCACTCAACTTTTCAGGAGAGAGAGGGGAAAAAAAAATCTTTCCCAGAACTCAGAAGTAAGACAATCAGAAGTATACATTCCTCCTGAGATACAGGCAAAAACACTGACAGTCCCTTATAATGCCATTTTAATTTCTGATAAAATTCCAAAGTAAAGGTTTATATTTCATGATATTGTCAACTTTGCATAAGACTACTTGTGCTACTCATGACTTACATGGCCTTAGGGACAATTGGATTTTTCTCCCTCATAAATCTGAAAATGCTCTCTGCCTTCCCAGTAGACCCCTAATTTTTATTGGTCTCTATCCTAAAACAACAGTTCAAGGTTGGAACTATGAAAACATTTGAGGCTCTAATTTACCATAAAGAAAGTCTACTAAAGATTACAGATAATACATAGCACTCATAGTTTCCCAAGAAATATTAGAAACACCTCTGCCTAAACACACACACTTTTCTTTCTAATAAATGTTTCTGCATAGGAAGGCTACAAAGTGACTCACACCATATTCCCCTCCAACATGTCTACAGAGCGGTATGCCTATTTAAAGTATCATATGACTTAAAAATATTCCCTTTTTGTTACTTTACACTCTGAAAAATTATTAAAGACCCCAGAATTTTTATTTCTGTGTGATATATGTATTTGTGTGTATATATCATATATACTTACCAAATTTATATATATATATATATATATATATATATATATTTTACCATATCATGAATCCACTGAAAATTTTAAAAATATATATTTAATTGGTTTGACTTTAAATAATTAATCCATTACAGATTAATATAGATAGCATGTACACTATGAAAAATAACCATATTTTTAAAACTAAAATATCTAGTGAGAAAATGGCATTATTTTAAAATTTTTCCAAATATTTTTAATGTCTGAATTAAGAAGACAGGTGGATTCTCATTTCTGCTTCTTCATTGAGTATAAAATATCATCTGTCATGTAGCTTCTGGCAAACACTAAAAAGTTAGGAGAGAATGACAATGAAAAAAGGCAAATAACACCTTAGTATGATCATGAAAGTCGTGTTGCTGTCACAGACACACTTGAAAGGGACTTGGGGACCCCTCAGAGATCCCAGAACTACACTATAAGACAATTGCTTTAGAATATCAGAAAATCATGCAGGGATTGAAGCCACATACAGATAACTATTAACAGACTCCTAGCAGATAGCCATGGCAGTGTTCTGTTTAGGTTTCCACATCTGTTTCTTCTAAATAAAATTCTAATCAGTTACAGTTTTTCCTTCTTTTGAGGTCATTTAGGTAGAGGCACAATGTCGGCCCCATATGGGATATTGTATATGCTGATAGATTTTCTACGAGATAGAAAACATCTGAGAAGTAGACTTAGGGACATAAGTTATTTTTCATTGGACATAAGTTATTTTTCATTGGAATTAATTATCTCTAGGGCGCGTGGGTGTCTCAGTCTTTAAGCATTTGTCTTATTTGCCTTCGGCTCAGGTCATGATCCTGGGGTCCTGGGATAGAGCCCCGTGTCTGACTCCCTGCTCAGTGGGAAGTTTGCTTCTCCCTCTCCCTCTGCTGCTCCCCCTGCTTGTGCTCTCTCACTATCTCTGTCAAATGAATAAATAAAATCTTTAAAAAAATGTTCTTGGAATTATGATATTGTCAACTTTGCATAAGTTGACAATAATGGCAAATCCGAATTTGTTACATAATCCCACATTACAAGGCTCTCAAACAACACAGGACAGCCATGTTTCCCCTCAGGGAGGTCAACAAAGATCTCATATCTTTACAGTTTTCAAGATTTTCAATGGTATCTTTGTATTGTTAAGCTTATGACTGCTTTGATAACTGGAGATGGTCATGGACCAGTTTTGTATTACACTTGTTGGATTCAAGTAATACCTACAAGTTGATGAATAGACAATAGCTCCTGAAATTACAAAAGACACTAATTTTGATATGCAATAAATGTGTGTGTGGCTTTGTAACCTGGTTTGGGAGATTTACACCCAATTATTTTAGTAGTTATTCTACAAAATATAATATGCATACTTAGTTTAACAATGTTTAATGTAATTCAGGTTTTCACCCTAATTAATTAAAATACCTTTAAAAAATATTAATCTGATTGACTCTCTTTAACTGACATGCAAATTTATCCAGCATTTGTTTTATTTTATTGGTCTCTGAACTTTACATATAGATGCTATTACTGATTTATAGAATCAATATTTTGATATATTTACCTACATATATACTAATTTATTTTCTCATCATTTCTTCTTTTTTAAAAATTTTATTTATTTATTTGACAGACAGAGATCACAAGTAGGCAGAGAAGCAGGCAGAGAGAGAGAGAGAGGGAAGCAGGCTCCCTGCTGAGCAGAGAGCCTATGCAGGGCTCCATCCCAGGACCCTGAGATCATGACCTGAGCCGAAGGCAGAGGCTTTAACCCACTGAGCCACCAAAGGGCCTCTCATCATTTCCTCTTATATGTTGGGTTTCCCTTCTAGAACTTTCTTCTTGAAGTATATTATGTAGAAATCCCTTCAGTCCAGATCTGCTGGTGAAAATTTCTCCCAGCTTTAATATCTCTATTTAGCTCTCATTCATGGTAGACAATTTCACTGGGTCTATAAATCCAATTTGATGTTGTTCACAGCCCTCCAAACTTTAATGTTTTCTGTCGTTTTTTTTGATGCTATGAGAGGGACTTCAGTCTAATAATTGTTGTTCACGTAGGCACCTTGTCCTCTCTCTGTGGTTGCTCTCAGTATTATATTCTTGTCTTTGGAGTTCTATAGATGGGCTGCAATATATCTTAAGCGTGGGTTTTCTATTTATCTTGCTTGGGATGTGTTTGTGTTCCTGAATTTAAGGATCTATGTTCTTTGTCAATTCTGGAAAATTCTCAGCCATTGTATTTTTTATTGTGTTATGTTAGCCACCATACAATGCATTATTAGTTTTCCATGTAGTGTTCCAAGATTCATCGTATTTTTAAGCATCAGTGTCCTCCATCTTTCCTCCATTCTCTCCCTGTAGAAATCCAGTTAGATGTATGTTAGACCTGTTCATCATACCCTCCACATCTCTTTATCTGGCTTTTCTATTTTCTTCTTTTTGCTGCAGTCCTTCAGCTCTCCCAGTTTGTGCTTAATTGTTCAGCTTGTGTAGTGAATTTTAAATTTATTTTCTTTTTCCTTCTCTTTTAATTTCAGTACAATTGACAGTGTTAAGTGAACTTTAGGTGTACAATATGGTGATTCAACAATTCTGTACATTACTCGGTGCTCATCAAGATAAGGGGACTCTTAAGCTCCTTCACCTGTTTCACTCATCCCCCACATCCACCTCCTCTCTAGTAACCATCTGTTCTCTATAGTTAAGAGTCTGTTTCATTTTTTGTGGGTTTTTTTGTTTTTGTTTTTTGTTTGTCTCTTTGTTTTCTTTTGTTCATCTGCTTTGTTTCTTAAATTCCCCGTATGAGGGAAATCATATGGTATTCGTCTTTCTCTAACTGGCTTACTTCACTTAGCATTGTATTCTCTAGCTCCATCCATGTTGTTTCAAATGGCAAGATTTTTTTATGGCTAAAGTTATTTTAATTGCTAAAGTTCTATTTGTTCTTTTAAAAATCTGATTAATCATTTGTGATAGCTTCTCATCTCTTAATAACATTCTAATTCTCTTTTAGTTTAGTTAATATAATATGCATACTCATTTATAGTTCTACCTAATGATTCCAATATTATGATCCTATCTGTGTTGCTTTTGTTGATCCTAGACCACGGTGATTTCCTTGTGTGTTTAGTGATTTTGCATACTGAACTCCTGGCCATTTTAACTTTATCCATAAAATTACTTAGAATTTGTACTGGGAGTGTGTACCTCTAATGAGGATTTTCATTTGCTTCTATAGCAAGAGTACTTTAAATTATTAGCTCAGAAGTTTTCAAGGAAAGCAGTACTGTAAATAAGTGCTGCCAGTCCATACGATGGTCAGCTCATGGTTACACATACTCCCCCACTTATATAGGCCCTGGGTCCTGGTCCTTGGTTCTTCCCCCGACAGAGGTCAGAAATTATCCAGGTTACAGGGGGTCAAGAGAGCATGGAGAGCAGCAGATTCCTGTTCTCACTCAGTCCTTTGACCTTGAAGATGTCCTCATTTTCAAGTCAGCTCAACCATATATTTTAAATGGTTATTAAACCTGCTAGATAAAATATTTTAAGTACTTTTAGTAAGTGATATTTCTTAGGATATACAGTCAGTCATATCCTCAGAAACGGATGTTCCTTGGTTTAAAGTCTATATTGTACCATGTTCAACTGGAAAATCTACTGCTAAGGCATCTATCTTTATTTTATTTTATAATATTCAATGATAGTCATAGCATTTGCTAAAACATAATGGTTCAAATTTACAGTTTTTATAACTTACCAACTATTTCTGTATCATTTATTTTAAACTGTATGAAAGCTTGAACAACTGGGTGCTACCAAACCCAATTAAATGTTGTTTTCCATTTTTGTTAAAAAATCACAAGACTTAAAATAAATATAACTTCACAAAACTGAAATTATTGTGTTGGCCAAACTAACTTTACAGAACTTAGCATCAACCTCTAAACAATTCTGAAAATATCTGGAACTTACCTCTGTCTGCTACTGTCACAGAAATCAACAGTGAAAGTTTCTCATGTTCTGTAAGGTTTTCTAATGGAATCTAGCTATAGACATCAGACAAAACAGACATTAAAGAGAGGGCTGCGTATTCAATCTTTAACCTTTAGCTATTACATATGCCATATGAAATTGCATAGTTCAGAACTAATATCACAAAAATAAAGAAAATAATAATTCAAATAGTAAGCACTTAAGCCAGCTTATTTTTAAAATACTTTTAAAAAATAATATTTAAATTATAAGGACTTTGGCTTAACTCATTTGCTCACAGTTCTACTCTTAAATTAACACTAAAAAATATAACTTGCTACATCTGTAAGTGATTAGAATTATAGGAATATGGCATGAGTAATAGCAGCAACAACAAAACTAATCACACAGACATGCAAATCTGGTACTAACTTTTGGGATATAGGAACTTGACATTTTAAATAAGAGAAGAAATACCGGGTTATAATTTCATCTGTGGCTCTACTTTAACACAGATATAAGTGGAAACAGAATTTTGGGGCCAGTAATTTAAGCATCTCCTATTTTTGAAATTCATGGGCTATGAAAGGATTTCAGAAGAGCCCTTAAATCCCCTCTGGTAGGATTTAAATAGTCACCAACAAGAAGCAGCATGGGAGAAGTAATCATAATGTCTTAGGGCTTAATGGGACTGGAGAGTTCTTCCATATGGGGCAGGAGCTACTAAAAGCAGCCCTTTCCCCATAAGATGAGGTATCAGAATATCCTTTGTTATGAAAGTAACCTCCTTACAGATCTACCTGGTATCAAAAATCTTCCTGTGGTCAAGTGACACAACATATTTGAAATTACTCTGAAAATTATGATTAGTCCTTTGGTGCAGTGAGCAGGAAATATCAAGAGAAACTAGAGAGGAAGTGGATAAATTATATTTGGGGAGTGATACAGTAATAGTATCTTTCTAAGTCACATATTCTCTCTTCTCAGAGAAGAACGGGGTCCATACAACATCCTCAGAAACACAAAAAAGCTGGCTGGCAGACCTTTCTTAACTAGATTTCGTAACGGAAATTTATTGGTAGGAGTATCTCTTGATATCCTACATATTTTTAAACTTAATGATAAAGCATTAGAATTCACAAAAGGGAAAATCACATTGTTAACAGATTGTATATTAGAATACATGAAAAACTAGTCACTTGAAACTTTACAAAAGAGATTTAAAATGAAAAGATACCCCAATTTTTTAAAATTAAAAATAAGACTACTAGTGGTGAGGTTTCTGTTTTTTTTAATCCTAGTAAAATGATTAGCAAGGTGAATTTATGGAAAAAGTACCAAACAAATCATATGTGTAATTTGTCCAAGCAATTCAATGATAAGATCAGACCCCATCACCTCGACCTAAGCCCTGTAACAGTGATTCGAAGGGAATGGAGTCCGGAGGCAAAATGCCTGGCTTTCAATCCCTGCTTTGCCACTTACGAGATGTGAACCTCACAGTTACTTAATCTCTGTGAGTCAGTGAATAAAATGGGGATGATCATACTACCTAAATTATAGTGTTGTTTTAAGGATTAAGTTAGTGCATTTTATAAAGTGCCTCTGGCAATGTCTGGCACACGGTGAGCTCAAGTAAGCATTTCACCATCTACACTATGGAAGAGAAAAAAGGAAACCAAATCAAATGCTAACAGACTTGAGTCTTGGTCTCAATATTGTCACTTGCTCAGGTAAGAGGCTTAAAAGCAATTCAGTTTCACCTAGGGTGACACTGCTCACTTCACTCACTACCCTCCCAGGAGTTAGGATCAAGCGATTTCATGTGTACAAGGTACACTGAAAAGCATCAGGTGTGACCTTTGCATTCTCTGGGAGAAAAACACTGAATTTCAAGGTACTGCATCATATGAATCCTTATTCTGATATTCCAAAATATATCAAACACTCAGGTCATACGTGCTTACCTTCATATTTAATGGTGTCCCATTTAGTGGTATTTTTGGACTGAAGAACCTGCCTTAAAACTCAATGCCACTTTAGGTCAATAATATAAGGAGAATTACATACTCATTTATTAATATGCTTCAACTAGTCTGTCACATCCTTAGGTATGACCAGTAGTGAAGAATTTTGAATTCTATCTTAATAATTTGATGTTTTCAATTGGACTACCTTTTGTTCTCATTATATTTCAGGGAAGAAAGGTATAGTGATTAGGGCCAAGCAAATGAGGAACATAACAGTAACAGCTAACCATACTGACTCTTTCGGTGCCCACCCACATCTGCTCAGTGCTTGTTCTAGTACATGCTGTGCTCCCTTATCCGGAGCATCTGCCTCCCTCCTGAGGGCTTTATCTTGGGGCAGACCAAAAGCGCCATGAGTTAAAACCCCAGGGAGCAGACCTTAGCTAAAGAAAAATGCAGACGGAGATAAATACTCCTCACCCCTTGGGTGAGGCAGCTCTGAGGAGTGTGCCACACTGTTTCCCAGAGGTCAGCAGCAGAGCGGAGCTCCAGTTTCTCCAGTGGTAACTGCTGGATAATGCATTCTTCATTGACTTCCTCCCCTTTTCTGTCTCACTTTCTACTTCCTTACCAGCATTTCTTCCTTGGATCACCTCTCAATCTACTAGTCTCAGTATTCTGAAGAAACCCAGATAAGAAACGAACGTTTATCATGAAGCTACTACTATGTACAATCACTCTAAGGACATTATATTCTGCTTTGCCTCCTCATTGCACATGCCTTTTCAGTGTCCTCTGCTGATCTCTCTCCTCCCTGACCTCCAAATGTTGGTATAGCATGGGGCTCATCTGGGACACCTTCTCTTTTCCATTTCCATTCTCTGCCTAGCTGGTCTCACCACCCACAGTGTTTATGTATCAATTACTCTAAAATTCCCATTTTCAGCCCTGACTGATCCCCTGGACTCCAGTTTATATCTTCAGGTGCTGTTTAACATTCTCACCTAAATGTTAACAAGACCAAAACAGAACTCCTGATATCCAGTCCAAAACCTGCTTCTCCTCCACACTGCCCAACTCAGGAAATGGTGTCACCACCTAGCAGTTGCTCAAGTTAAGAACCCAGGAATTGGGACGCTTGGGTGGATCAGTCAGTTAGTTAATCATCTGCCTTTGCCTCAGGTCATGATCTCAGGATCCTGGGACTGAGCCCCGTGTCAGTCTCCCTCCTGAGGAGGGAGGCTGCTCCTTCCTCTCCCTCTGCTGCTACTCTTACTTGTGCTCTCTCTCACTCTTCTCTGCCCCTCTCTCTGTCAAATAAATTTTAAAAATCTTTTAAAAAAAACAAAACCGACATAGGATCTGTTCTTGATACTTGCCATCCTTTCACTCCCCATATCTAATCCATTAGCAGGATGTGTCAACTTTACCTTCGAAACATACTGTAAACTACGCATTTGTCCCCACATCTAGAACTACCATCTCATCTAAGCATACTTCTCTGGGCTATTACAGTGGTCTCCCACAAGTCTTCCTTCTATATGAAACTGTTCACAGACTATCTCAAAAAATTTTTAAAAAATTAAGTAAGACTTAATGAAGGTGTTCCCTTCACCACACCTTTCAATGTCTCCCTTAATACTTATAAATAAAAACCCAAATTCCTTGTCCAGGCTCCACAATTTCCAATCCTTTCCTTCTCTGATGTCTATATAGCCTTCTCCTTATATCATATCTCGTGTCTCACTGGATTTTTTTGTTTCTTGAACATAGCAAATTCGTCCTTGCCCCAGAACTTTCACCACAAATGCTTCCTTTGCCTTGAATGTTCTTCTCTGAGATCTTTGTATGGTTACCTCCTTCTTATTCAAGTCTCAGCTTAAATATTTTCTTTATAAAGAACTTTAAAAACTATCTAAACTGGAAGAGTACCCAGTCACTATTTTATCACAGTAGTTACCACTGCTTTTTTTTTTTTAAGATTTTATTTATTTATTTGACAGACACAGATCACAAGTAGGCACACAGGCAGACAGAGAGAGTGGGCGGGGTGGGGAGCAGGCTCTTTGCTGAGCAGAGAGCCTGATGTGGGGCTTGATCCCAGGACCCTGAGATCATGACCTGAGCCAAGGGCAGAGGATTTAACCCACTGAGCCACCTAGGCACCCCTAGTTACCACTGCTTTTTAAATGCTTATATCTTTTATATAGTTTATCCTCCTTTGAGAAGTCAGTAATAGGAATTTGGACATCCCTATGGGGGCATCCTAGCATCTAGAACATAAACTGACACATGAAAAGGCCTGTAATAAATTTTGTCAAATGAAATAAATGGCAGGAATTATTACCACCCCCATTTTGAAGGTGGTGAAACTGAGACTTCAGGTAGTTATATGACTTGTTAAGGCCAATAGAGGCAGAGATTGTTACATAAACCAAATCAGTCTAACTCAGAGCTTATACTTTTAACCATTATACCAAATTTCCTCTTTATTATGGGGGGGGAGGTGGCAAGGGAATATGAATTTGAAAACAAAAATAAAAACAAAAACCTTGGGGCGCCTGGGTGGCTCAGTGGGTTAAAGCCTCTGCCTTTGGCTCGGGTAATGGTCCCAGGGTCCTGGGATCGAGCCCCGTGTGGGGCTTTCTGCTCGGTGGGGAGCCTGCTTCCTCCTCTCTCTCTGCCTGCCTCTCTGCCTACTTGTGATCTTTGTCTGTCAAATAAATAAATAAAATCCTAAAACAAAAGAAAAACAAAAACCAAAAACAACAGCAACAACAACCAAAAAAAAAAAAAAAAACCTTAGTCCAAGAAATTAGTACATCCATTTTTACGGAGTGCTTGCTTTTAAAAGACTCAGCATGTTCAAATTATTCTGAGACCTATAAAACATCCATAGTTCTTAAGAAATAAGTCTTAATCTTTATGCTATGTGGGTATACTAAGAAAGGAAAGGAAAGCTATCTTAGTTCTCATCCTCTACACAAGTCTACTAAGAGATATCTAACAGTTTAAACCACAGGATACAATTCCAGACTATTTCTCAGAGGAAAACTAAAAGACCCCAGATTATAACACAGAGTAATTCATTTTGCATGGAAACCATTAGAAGAACAGTCATGTTCAGTAATATTTCCTTTGTGAGAATGAAACTGCTTTTAACACATATGTATATAATTTGGAATCAGAGTCATAATGGCCTACACATCAAGGAATAGGAATAGACATATATATTGTGTGAAAAGCTGAATAGCATCAAAATAGAAATACTCATAAAAATGTATATGGGGAAACTCAGCTAAAATTACCAAGTGGACAATAGACATTTAAAGCAAAGACTTCTAAAATTATTTTGATGTAATTTGTAATGAGATTCTGGTATGTTGGATAACAAATTCCATCCAAGCTTTCTAAGAAACGAGATATTTAATCACCTTAAAGGAGAAATTCAAGGAGTAGAGAAATATCAAAACTTTACCAGGAGGAGGTAAACACATTTTTATAATTCTTATGATAATAGTAACAAAAAGGCTTTCATGCTAGATTCCAAAAGTGACTGGCAATGGCACAAAACCACATTACTTAGTCAATGTTTTCTCTCTTCTGCCCTCTCTCCTAGTCCCTTAATTGCCAATGAATAGAGTTGCAAAACAGCATAATCAAATATATATATATATATATATATATATATACACACTACGAATATGTATATCACATTCTTTTGTGGTTTCATACAAATTTTAGGATTGTTTGTTCTAGTTCTATGAAAAATGCTATTGGTATTTTGATAGGGATTGCATTAAATCTTCAGATTGCATAGGGTAGTATGAACATTTAATAATATTTGTTCTTCCAATCCACCCAAGCTTGTATCTTTCCATTTGCTTGTGTTGTTTTCAATTTCTTTCATCAATATTTTATAGTTTTCAGAATACAGTTCTTTCATCTCCTTGCTTAAGTTTATTTGCAGGTATTTTCTTATTTTTGGTAGAGTTGTAAATGAGATTGTTTTCTTAATTTCTCTTTCTGCTGCTTCATTATTAGTAATGTTCAGAATTGTTGAACCACTATATTATACAACTGAAACTAACATGACACTGTATATTAACTATACCAGAATTAATACACACACACACACACACACACGAGAAAAAGTTTAATGTATGTAAGCCATGCTCCTGGAGAAGAAACTAAGGCCCAGCTAATGAGTGTCAGGGAAGACATTAGAACCCAGAACTTCTGATTCTCAGTTCAGCAATCTTTTCTTCTTATCATAGTAACCACACAAAGAAGGTAGCACACAACTATATTATTCTCTGTGTCATTTTCCTTATTCTACCTTGCTTTGGATGTCCATGGCAATAGGAGGGTCAAAAATTTTGAATTTAAGCCACTTTAAAAAGCATGAAATGCTGAGAATTAAAGGAAGGTGCCTGTGTTATGATTTTAATCTACAAGGTGGGCATATAAGGCAATTCTCCCACCAACTATCTCTGGTGGCCACTGTCAGAGACCAAAGTCAGACTAATATAAGCTGACAACTCATTTCCTATGGTCTCGGGTTCTTATTAATATCATTTGATCTCATATAAAATATCTATCTTTTCTCTGCAGGTCATATAATCAGATATTATCACTCAAAGAGATGTTTATATAGAAAGTGCTAGTCAGAGGGACAGAAAAGACCTGGCATCAGCAAACTAACTTGATTCAGATGCATAAGAATCATGAGCTCTACAGTCTGAGTGACAGGAACACCAGGAAGAATGACAAAGGAGGTGAGCAGGCATAATGTTTCCTATGTATAATTTCTGCCTGGTCAACTCACAGACCTGTCAAGAAATTATATATCATTTATATACTGAAACTATCTAGATCACATTTGCTCTAAAGAAATATGAGAGTTTAGGTTACAGATTATATGCATATAATACACAACTTCATTTCCAGTTTACTCATAAGCTTGTTATATAATTTTTGGTATTTTTAAAGGAATTTCATTGATTTTGATATGTTACTGGGTTTTAGAGCCAAAATGGCTTCTTAAATAGCAACTGGGTTCTACTTGAACCAATAAGAAAATTTAAGATTGATGAGAATATACAGAGCTTGATATCAGCTGCACCAGATGTATTTCAATAAAAGAACGAATAAAAACCTGATTGCCCAACATTCACTGAATGCCTACTGTGTGAAAAGCACAGGAGTTCCAGTGATAAACACTATCCACAAGTTTTGAAATCTACTTATGATGATTTAGCCTAATATAGGGGAAAAGATAAAGGCCTTAAATGAATTATTACAGACAAAGCATTAAGTACTGAGGAAGAAGCAGTTAATTTTAATTAGAGGTGAAAGGAAGGGAAACTTCATAAAAGAGATGACATCTATTTTGAGACTAAAGGACAGAGGAGAATTTGAAGAGGTGTGGGTGGGAAAATAGAACGTCAAATGTGGTGAGTGTCTTTTTGCCACATGCTATGCTAGAAGCCTAATCTAGATGATTCTAATTAATCCCCCAATAATACTACTGTCACTGAGTCCACTATTGTTCCTAATTATTCACCCTCATCCTTTTATGTATATCTTTTTCCCTAAGCATTTCCTTCTATTAGGGGTGGATTTTATTTTCCTATTCAGTGATGCAACAGCCACAGGGCAAAGTGGTGTGAAGACTTGAATCATACTTGCACCGTTGGACAATTGGACTTTCTACCATCCCCATGAGAAAAACAACCCTTGTATCTCACTGATCCCCCAAAGTATGGGAGACCTGTGGAGAAAACCTAAACTGAGCTCAGCCCCTGGAGGTGAGACCAGCCAATCCATTGATGCATGAGAAATAAACATTTATTTCATGATGCTGAGTTTTTGTGGTTGTTGGTTACATTGTTGTGCCAATAGCTAATTGATATAGCTGTACAGAATTAGGAGCTAAGGCCCAGAGGGGAGAATTTGTTTGCCCAAAGTTACCTACTTAGTAGGAGAAAGAGCCCAGTTTAGAATTCTGGTGTGTCCAGACCTCAGTTTACTTTCTTTATATCAGAGTACCCTTAATAGAAGGGGAAAACTAGACAGAAAGATACTTCAAGTTTAGGGCAATGGAGGTAGGAAGAAAAAGCCCACCTTGGTTGAGATTGTCTAAGATGGTATTGGGGTTATTAGGAAGATAACTTTGGTCTAAATTTAGGAGAGTTTTGAATGCCAAGCTTAGAAATTGCAACTTCATTTTAAGGACATGAAAAGCCATCACAATGTTTTGAATATGGAAGCAACCTACTAAAAGTAAGGCAATTCAGGAAGCTCCATTAAGTCCATATATTTAGTGGGATCACTTACAGGCGTTTGCAGTAATCTAGGCAGTCAAACAATAGACACTAAATAATTATTTCTCATGTTTACACTGAGATTAATTGTGCTTGTCCCAATTGACACTACTTATAGAACTGAAAGATATACTTCTATTTTAAACACATCTTCTAGATTGATCTAAATGTAAATATACTCTATGAGTTTTAACTTTCAATTTATTTCAGCATATCTTTCATCTAATATTTATCAATTCATTATGTATGTATGCAGATGCATCCAGCAATTTGTAAATGTGGTTAAAAGAAGTTGCTTGGCAGCTGGGAAATGAATCAGTCTAAAAAAAACATAAATCTACTGCCTTTAGGCTAAAACACTAACTAAAGGAGGAAATGACTATGATATGACAACTATATCAACCAAAACACCAAATTACTCATGATGAATGTTCAGTGCTCTGGTTGGTGGGAGACCTTCCCCAAACCAACTGTGCCAAGGGCTTATAAAGGGGAAATACATATTTTTTAATTTACTTGCTTCCTTTAACAAAAAGTAATTCACTCAATTTACTCAAAGCATGACTACATATGATATATTAACTGAATCAATTAGAAGTACTGCAACTTAGTATAAAGATCAATTAGGTATATAGTCATAATATATCAAGTTTGTGGTTTTTACTGAAGCCTAAGACTTACAAGTATCAAATTATTATACCCATTGTAAACTCATCACTATATAGGAGAAAAAATACCAACAAAAGTATATGTGGGCAAAAGGGGCTCTGAAATGAGATTTTCAAGCAGGCAGAAGAGCTTATTTTTTTTTTGGAATATGTAATAAATACTTAGATTCAGACATAAAATAACTATATACTTTTTTTAAGGTTTAAAATGTATAAGCATTCTAGACAGAGGCTATCATTTCCTCTATTTTTTTTAATTTAAAGAAAACAAAGACAAAAAGAATGAATAAATTTAGATGAAAGAAACCTGTGTTAGAAGTGAACTTCTTTTTTTCTGTGGTGACACAGTATCCTTACCAGAGAATTATGTTATTTATTCTATCATTTTCTAGAAAAGTTTCCAAACAATACAATTTTTTGTTTCTCATAATGATTTCTTAGAAATCCAAGTATCAAGGATGACTGTTTCAGGCTGCTCTGATTCTCTGATATTTTAAATTCCTAAACAAGGTTTCCCATCCAGGAAACCATGACTTATGTTGAACGAGAACCCAGACTCCATGAATTATAGGATCTGAAGCTCCTTCCATCAGCCTCAAAGGCATAGTCTGGTTGGATTTCTGGGAACACACTGTATGTGAGCAAAGGGGGTTCTGCACCACTGGAGGAAAGGAAGCTAAAAGACATTTACTTACCAACCAGCTTCTCTCTCTGCCTCAGCTTTATAACACTGATGTCTAAACCACATAGACTATAGTGTTTCTTCTAATACTGTATCCTTGTGTAATGTCAACATCTTAATATACAGACATGTGTACAAATACACATGTATGTCTATATATATGTTCATTTTTTGTGTATGTATTTTTTTTTGAAAGGCACAACCTTAGACTATGCATTTAGAGAAAATAACTACTTTTTCCTGCTTTTTCCACCACTCTGCTTTCTCATCTGGCTCCAGCTAGCTTCAGCTAAGTCCACAGTTATTTCCAGAAGTCAGAAGCCATGAAGGCACTTTTCCAACTGTCTGACACCTGACTTTCTAGGCAGGCACATAACTGAAAATCACCTCCCAATATCCCAGTGACTCAAGGGTCAGTTCTCCCACCTATCTTCAATTTTTCCCCACCTCCCCAAACCCCCACTTCTTTATCCTCTTGTTGGTCATCTTAAATCTTGAGGGAAATGAAAATTTAATCCTCTCTCTGCAATAGGTTAGGCACTCCTCAGTTAACGAATACCTATCCCTTATGTGTGTTTCAAAATGTTAAATGAGAAACCACATGAAAGGTATTCAATATAGCAATCTGCTAATAACTTAGAGATTAGAAAATGAAAATAAAGCATGGCATTTTATAAGGTTTTTAAGTGAATACTTTGACTTTAAGACCTAATATTTCAGGTTTTTAAAGGAAAGAAATATTTGAAGTCCATTAATATTGACTCCTACCACCCACATCCAGTTTCACCTCCATCTCCCACGCCACTGCCCCAAACATAAACAGTCCTAAAGAGAAGGGACAGACAGATAGATATATCCTCAATAACTTGCTGATGATTTTGCAAGAAACAAACATATCAGTTATGCAAAGAACTATCAAATTTCCAAACAAAACAGAATGAAAACATAGTATAATTTCTTTTCTGTATTTTAAATTTTACAGTATTTTAATTTGCTTACAGTACTTTTATTAAATTACCTATTTCTATTCACCATAGAAAGTTAGAGATTTTATAGTCAGGTTAGTTTACACAAAATGAAGATTTCTAAAGTTGGTGCTAATAATAATACTCAATGTATCCTTCTGTTTTAAATTTAAAAAATAAATTATGGGGTTTTCATTCTCAGCTGACACTCAAGATTAAACATGGTTTTAGGACATGTTGCAAATTTCTTTTCAGAAACCATAAATGAAAAGGCTTCACCCACATCCCTAAAAAACAAAGCCAATTAATAAGCCAGGTTCCTTTTCCCCATTGAATATAATGGAGCCTGAGCACACAGCAGAGCTAGGAAGCTGGTCCCCCTCATCAGCATATTATAATGCCTCCTGACAGCCTCACACACTGCCTCATCAACATCGTACTGTTTCAATTACACTTTTTTTTTTTTTTACCCACTTGACATGTTAAGCCACTTTCACTTCTATCCCACCTCGAGCTGCAGTATTAAATTTAACTACATTTTTCCAACTATAGATGGATTTTCTGCAAGTCAGAAACTGAAAAAATCACTAACATTGTATTGTTCCAGGCCACAAAAGAAAGAGGAAAAGGGGGGAGAGGAAAGAACCAGTGGTGGATTTTAAAGAAACAAATAATCCCTCCCCACAAAAGCCTGACCCGCTGAACCAATGGCAGAAAGAATTAAGAATTGGCTGCTGCACAGGATGGGGTCCCTCTGCCAATGAAATGGAAATGGTCTTTTCAAGAAATGCTGGATCCTGCTCACTCCCCTGTGATCATCCTACCAGTTCTGCTCCACCTTGCAAGGGTAATGAAGCAAGGTCTTTGATTTTGCCAGCAAACTATTGAAAATAAAATAAAATAAAGGATGGGCCTGAAAAGACGGCCTTTAATTTAGCAAACACCATAGGGACATGTCCCAAGACAACTTCCACCTCATGTAAAAAATGTCTTCTGTTTAGATCATAAAGAGAAATTTCTATACAGTAAAGCAAAATCATTCCAAAAGATCATGACCCTTATAATGTGGCTGTTTTTATTTGGAAAAAACTCCAAGCAGACTAAAGGAAAACTCCCTCATCTCATTGCAGAGACCGCCTTTCAGAAATAATTATGATTACATGAATATGTAGTGTTCAGAAAGCTGAGTTATGAGCGTGAGTTTTCACAGCAACAGAGCAGGTTGGAAATCAGAATGTAACAGATTTCTTGGTGTTTGGATGATTTATGAAAGTTTCACATTACCTTCCTCTTAGACTGACATTTCATCCTGATTGGGTAAGTATCATTTTTCTGTTTTAGCAGCATAAGGATCCTGAATAATGCAGTTGTAGCTGGGTTGTCTTTAGGTGAATTCCAAGTTGTGTGATTTCTGTGTTTTCTCACCCTCCGTTTGTTTAACTTAAAACTACAACAAAAATAGTTCCCTTTTGTCTAACAGGCCCTAAGCCTTACTTTAAAATCTGTAAAAACTGAAATCCTGCCTTGTTTTCATTCTCCGAAGGCTCAGAAAGCTTGACAATGTCTGAGCGGATGGGACGATTGGAAATAGGGCCATATTTTTTTCTCCAGAGGTTCTGGGCATTTCGGTGCAACTTCACATCCCAGCAGGATGTTTGCTGACATCTAGGTTAGAAGGATGTGGGGCAGACCAAAAACTGCAACCTCAGCCCTATTGCTAACATGATCAGTCTATAATTTGAGAATATAATACTACCACTAATTATATAACATTTCCCTTTTTAAAAAGCCAATCTCAAGAGGTATTTAAAAATAATAACATTTCCAATAACTGAAGCCTTCAAATACAGACATTTTTAAAACATCTTAGATTTTAATCCCCCCCATGCAAACACACTGTGTATTTAGTAAGAGTCTACTATAGACTAAACATGTGCTAGATTCTGAACTTCAGTAGAAAGTGAAACCAAACTGTGGTCCTTGGGGGAAACCCAACAGTAATCAAATAATCAGATAAAGGTAGAAACTGCATATATAATAAAAAGCAACAAAGGAGAGAGAGATATATGGGGCTATGAGATCCTCCCACAAAAGGATTTGACCCTAGTCAAGGAGGTCTTGAAAGAAGAATAGGATGATCTGAAGATAAGTAGGAATGGACAAGACAGTGAGGAAAACGAAGAGCATTTCAGGAAACGGACATACTATATGCAAAGGACCTACCATGGGAGGGAGCATGATGAACACAAAGAAGAGGATACTATTTTTTTTTTTTTTAATCCAACATGCCTTGAGAAAAAGAGTGAGAAAGGTGAAAGATAAGACCAGAGAGAGAATGGAAAGCCACATCTTGTAGCCATGTTTAAGGGTAGCACACAGAAATGAAAATAATACTATTATAGGCCATAGAGTTTTTGCTGGGGGTGGGGCGGTGACAAGCAATTCATGTATAACAAAGATACTCTGGCCACTGTGAGGTGAGTACAGAGGCAGATGAGGTGGGGGCTCTTTGTATGCAGCAGGCAGAGCAGCCATGGTGAAAGTAGACATGGTGAGCTCAGGGTCTGCCCCACTGCGATAGAGCTACACATGTGTCATCGACATTCACCCTCTCTCCTCCAGTGCCTGAATACTCTTCTAAAAGCACAACTCATAGGTAATCTTCCTATTTCTGTCCCTTTGCCTCACCTTCAGAGCAATAGGTTCAGTCTGTGCAGGCACTCAAAGGCTGATAATGCGACTTCTACCTATTTTTTAGCTCACGTCTCTCCTTTCTACTTGTCCAAGTTTTTCTCTATCCAAAGTGGTTTGCTTATCTCCTCGTTTTTGTTTTTGCTCTTGGACCCACTTGGGATAACCTCTGTCTCCTGCTGTGCTGCCTCTCTTTACACTTGTGTTCTGGCCTGAATTAACCTCCTACCTTTGTCCTTACTTCCTAAATTCTGCACATCCATTCCCGCCCAGATTAAATACCTTCCTTCTTTTCTTTTTTTTTTTTTTAAGATTTTATTTATTTATTTGACAGAGAGAGATCACAAGTAGGCAGAGAGGCAGGCAGAGAGAGAGAGGAGGAAGCAGGCTCCCTGCTGAGCAGAGAGCCCGATGCGGGACTCAATCTCAGGACCCTGAGATCATGACCTGAGCCGAAGGCAGCGGCTTAACCCACTGAGCCACCCAGGCGCCCCCTTCCTTATTTTCTATTAAGAATTTCCAGACCAGGGGCGCCTGGGTGGCTCAATCGTTAAGTGTCTGCCTTTGGCTCAGGGCATGATCCCGGGGTCCTGGGGTCTAGCCCGGCATGGCTTGGGGGGGGGGGGGGCTCTCCCTGCTCAGCAGGGAGCCGGCTTCTCCTTCTGTCACTCCCCCTGCTTGTGTTCCCTCTCTCCCTGTCTCTCTCTCTGTCAAATAAATAAATAAAAATCTTAAAAAAAAAAAAAAAAAAGAATTCCCAGACCACTACACAGTCCAATACAGATCACTCATCTTCTTTCACACACATTGCATGTTATTTGGCAATTAATCATGACTCGTTCTGCTATATCAAATTATTAATTAGTAAGAGTTGTCTTTAGCTTTTTGTATGCATATGTTTTATCTTTTCATCTCCTTAATAATGTGCTGGTGGCAAGGCATATGCCATGTATTTCTTTCTTTCTGCTTTACTTCTAACCTGCACAATGCTTTGTACATTTGTAGGTTTTCAGTGGATAAGCATGACTTAAACTTCATTCTGAGATATGCTTTACCTTTATCTTTGTTGGAAGGGAGGAGCTGTGGAGGCCTACACATACTCTAATCAGGTATGCAAAATTCACAGAATAACATGTGGCAAAATTTCCAGAGTAATATCAACCATGACTTCCCAATGACTGGTTTCTCCAATAAACAAAAACGAGATTTTGGGGTCACAAATAATATGGGTCCAAGTCCTGGCTCACCCACTTATGTTCTAAGAGATTGTTAACCAGTTCCTCATCTCTCTAAGATTCTGTCTTCATCGGAAAGATGGGATAGTCATAGCTATTACACAGCATATTATATGTAAAGATAGCACTGAGAAACCTGTGTGGTCATTACTATTCCCCAAAAGAGTGAATACTTTCTCCTCAACTCTTTTCATCGCCTCTACTCTATGTATGTAAATGCATTTCATGTGCAAGTTCAGACAAATGTGTGTACACGCACTTCTTTTAGTTCTTCCTTTAGTCTCATTTTGTAACTGCAGTGACTTCTCAACTATACTTTTTTTTTCTCTTTCTTTTCTTCTTTCTCCCTTTCTTTTTTCGATGAATACCTAACAATAAGACTTTGGAAATCACAATTGGAAAAATACAACCACCACTGACAACCTTTTCAGTATACGGTTACATTATTGAATGTAAACAGGAAGAGTAAGAACTTCTACAAAATTCCCTTTTCTATTGTCCAGTAAGCAAACATCTCTGTACTGAGCCATTAATCCCTCTATTGTATTCTCTTCCCCACAGTCAAACTGAGTAAGATTAGAAAGCAAGAGGGGGGGAAAAAACAGTTGAGAGATTAGGAGACAGTGACAATTCAAACTCACAAAAAAGTTTCTGAATGCCCAAGAAACAAGAAAGGTTGGCCTTTCTCTAAAATCTTTTTGAATCAGTGCAAAGTCTGAAACCAACATATAAAGTTTATTTGTAACCTTCCTGTACTGAAGAGTGGTAAAATAGTCTAATCAATATTGGCCCCATTTGATATTAGCTTCTCTAAAAAGTCCCAACAAGGACTATTCACTTAAGAAATGTAGGTATGCAAGGCATTCCATATGTATCAGGAGTGAGAAGCAGAGAGAATGCTGACCAGTTCCAAATGTCCTTATTGATCACTTTCTAGATATGCAATATTTAATGTCACATGAAAACAAGCAAACACTACTATATGACTGCTTACCAATAAATCTATTAATTTACTTTAAGTAATACATATTTTTATGTATCGCTGGCATTCAGCCACATAAATTCCATTAAAAATAATTTCTCTATATAGAAGTGTAGGAATGAAGTCAATGTGTACTTCCAACCCAAAGAGATAGACATTTGACTAATTTAAATGATTCTAACCTGGGAGCATATTAAAAAAAATAAAACCCTCAAAATTTTAGAAAAATAGACCCAACCTGGAAAAGATATACATGAAATTTCCCTGAATCTATTAGTCTTACATTATTATTGTTATTTTAAAGAATTCTCTAGTTTCATTAAACTTCTGACATGAAAAAGTGAGTGCTTCATATAGATGGAAGAGGTCTGGGCAGCACTTAAGTGGCCGACTAAAGGTGGCTTAGCTAGCTCCAAAGTGATTCCTATTAGAATGAAAAATAAATAGACCAAGTGCCAAACTCAAAAACTATTCTCTTACAGAGATAAACTGTAAGTGCTCTACAGAAAGTGAAAACAGCTCTCTGGGGAATGCTTGGGATTTGGGGAAAGAACAATGCAACTGTTTCAGTAAGTCAAGTGGAAATACTTGGGGGAGGAGAGGAGTTTAGGAGTTACCAGAAAGAGACAGGAGACTTGCCAGAGAGCAAGACTAGGGCTACCGACCCCATTTAGTTCAATGACCATGCAGACAAACACTAGGTCAGTTCTAATAGGAATATGAAGAAACCTCATGATGGATATGGACCCCATTTGTAACAGGGAGGCTAATTATATTTGTTAAGTCTCTGACAATATACCTAGTCTTTAGGATTAATAACATCTTTCAATGTTTCAAGAAAAATGAGTTTCTTCAACATGACTAATAATTCATGCACTCTGCTTTTGTAAAACCTATATAATAATTAACTGTGGTGTTTCTAACTTCTTTAACACCACTGAAAATTATTCCTCAAGAACTACAGAATGAAGATGAAGACATGATTCATTCCTCTTTTCTTTCAATTAAAAAAAAAAAGCTGAAATTGATGTCAAAAGGACTGTTTAGAAGCTGTAATTATGCTTTAGCAAGAAACTCCAGTAAATCAAGGATGGTTGTTTATTCGGAACAAACATTCAAGAAGAAAACTTGTGACCCACTCCAGAGAAATCTGAGCAACTTTCCCAAATTCTTAGAGTACAAGCAAGTCTCAGCTCGAATTTATAACCTGGTACTAAACTTGGGTTTAATTCAGCTAAAGATAAAAATGATTGCATGCTCTCCTTCAACTTTAACTCCAAAACACTGGGTAGGACAATCTCTCCATTTGGGAGATGCTAATCTGGAACCCTCTCAGACAGATGGCAGAAGCTGATCAACAATGAGACTGTGAGCCCTTAGGTGAGAAGGCTATGAGGAGCCCACCTTTAGAAACAATTGTCTGCCTAGATGTGGAGGCAGAGAGTGGATTATCAATTATGAAAAATGTTTACTGAGCACAATGGCATTTGCTTGCTTAGGAAGTTTTTTAAAGTACTGGCAATAAGAATTAATGAATGAATAGTTAAGGTGGTAAAAATGAAACTAAATAATATAAAAGTATAGTAAGTTGCATTGTGGGGACAAAGCAATAGAACACAAAATGGCAATGAGGAGAGAATGTCCCAGAGAGGTAGAAACAAGGGTCAAACCCAGTATGCCAAGTAAACTGTATTTCTGAATCATGTTAAAAAACACCTTAACTTTTCCATTTTCCCTGAAGGGAGTCTCTCAGTCAATAACATGGAAAAACCTGAAACCTGAGCTGCTCTTCTATGAGTATTTATTGAAGCAATAACTATTTTAGGAATTCTACATATATGGCAATGAGCCCCATGCTTATCTCTTTTTTCCCCACTATACAAGATGAAATTGCAAACCAAATATTTACTGCACCCTTACTGTGAACTTGATTTTTAAAACGCTATTTAAGGCATTAAACTTCATGTTTTACAAGTTCAGTTAAAGAGGCTTATTGAATATTTATTGGCTGTCACCAGCCCAAGACTGAGCAGATAAAGTGGCAATACGTATTGAGATGGGGAACACTTCATCCCCAGCCCTAACACAGGCTGTGTTTTCCTATTGATTGTGGTATCCATTTTTATCAACTAAGTATAGCTAAAGCCTCTGCTTGGGCCATTCCAGGTCTTCTTTACTTCCTCATTCTCAGAGGTATTCAAGGTACTTTGCCTCATCAAATTGTCAATTTTCTTCTGACTGCTGCTGTTCCTAGATTTGTCCTATACTAAGTTTCTTTACATTAGATCCAATATCATTCAGCTGAGTAAAGAGCTATTTCTAACTCTATCTGGCATAAAGAAATATACAAATGAACACAAACATAACGGATCAATTGGGAAATGTGTTTTAAATGGTGAATTTTAAAGATTTTATTTATTTATTTATTTATTTATCATAGAGAGAGAGAAAGAGAGAGAAAGGCGGGGGTGGGGAGAGAGAGCACATGCAGGCAGAGTGGCAGGCAGAGGCGGAGAGAGAAGCAAGCTCTCTGTGGAGCGAGGAGCCCAATGTGGGACTCCATCCCAGGACACTGGGATCATGATAAAAAGGTGAATTTTAGACTGTAACATATTTATGCAACTTTTGAAAAAGTAGAGTTAGACTTCAGTGAGAAAACTGGTTTTAGATGTTAAGGGTCAAAATTTCTAATTGTTAGAACTCTAGAGCAACATAATCCTAAAAGATACTTTAATATTTCTGTTAAATAATCAGAGTATCATAATATGGTTTTTCAGTTTTCTGGTTACTTCTTTGGGATACAAACATCAGCTCACCTCCAGCTCCAGACAGTAACCCTTTAATAACAATATTCTTTTCCCTATTTATTGTTTCTAACTTGTGGTAGGTTGAGAAATTTGATGCCAAGCCTATTCAGTTTGAATCCAAATACATACAAATTGAATCAGATAATAGCTTGAGGCAATCTCTAAAAAGGAGACTCTGAGAGTTTAGAGAATATTTGCTTTTAGACATCCAGGTACCCTCTTTACTTCATGTGTGAGTGTGTGCATGTAAGAAGAGAGACAGAAAGACAAGAGGAGATTGAGTGTGCGTATGTATGAAAGCATATGTATGAATGTGTATCCTAGAACCATGTGTAAAAGACATTGCTGAAGTCAAAAGCTTCAAAAACGTATCTTAAAGAGTTTTTTTATTTTCAGTATTTTGGTCCATATCCCCCCAAATTAGCCCTTTCTTTTAAAGATACAGAACCCAGAAATACATTCTAAGTGTTATTACAACTAGAAACAAGTCTTAAAAACAGATTTGGGGCTCTTCATTCCTCTACATAACCTTGGCTAGGACTGGTATAGGTATTTGCCTTTGCCAGTTTCTTCTTATGATGGATTTACATGCTAGCAAGAAGGCTGTCTAGAAATCTGAAGTTGAAGACTTGGCCATAAAACAAAGTAAAAACAGAATGCTCATAGGAACCCCATGTTCTAACCAATAATGCAACCAGTCTTTCTCAGGCAATGTAGATGATCATTAGATAAGAAATGGCCATCATAAACTGCAGGAAAGCCTTATACTGAAACATAACAATATATATTACTTAGACATATACCACTAATTAACAATGGGATTATAGGCAATCTCCTAACAATCTGTTTCCATGTTCTTATTTATAAAATTCAGATAGTAGCAAATAGGGGGTTATCAAGAATCAGCAAACTACAGTCCCTGAGTCAAATCTGTGTGCCCCCTGTTTTTGTAAATAAAGTTTTATTGGAACAGAGATGAATTCCTTCCTTTATATTGTCTTTGGCTTCTTTCACACTACAGGGGCAGGACTAAGTTAGCTACAACAGAAACTGAATGGTCCACAAAACCAAATATGTTTACTATCTGGCCCTTTACAGAAAAAATTGTCTGCCTCTGGTATATATTACACAGCAAGGCTGTCAGAACGATGCAGTGTCATAACAAGCAGGAAAGTGACTGAAATATCAATATGTTTACCAAGTTTCAGGTACTGTGGCAAATGTCACACATGTATTTCATTTAATCCTGTGAATATTCCTAAATGTGTGTATTTTATAGATGAGGAAACTAAAGTCCAGAGCTCAGTAATTTCCTAAGTGTATAAAGCTGGTTACATGAAAATGCAAAGCTCAAACCAAAGTTTCCAAATCTAGAGAGTTCTTTACCACAAGGCTATATTGCCTTCATGTAACTAGGAATTTCTAGTTGTTAGACATATGAGCATTTTTATTAACTCCAATGCTATAATCATTCTTTAATGTAGAATCTAAGATATCTCACAATACACAACTGAATATTTGATCTATGTGTGAACTGCTAATGATAGAGAAGTTCAGCTTTCTCTTGTGTGGGCCTATGACTTGTTTGAACAAATAGTTGAGATGATCTTCATCAGATTTATCTATATGTATGTGGTTTGGTTACAAGTTTCCAGTCAAAAGTTTAAAAAAAAAAAAAAGCATCTGCTGAGTCTGAACCCAATGCTGAGAGAAGTAGGTAATTCACTCTGATCTTTGTGTCTGTGGTGACTGAGCTTCATGGAGGAAGCAAACTCCGCCCTGGAAGGGGCTCAGCACTGAAAGCTACAATAAAATCAAAAATCAAAACAGATCTAAGAAGGCAGGCGAGAGTGATCCATTTCCTCTCCCTAATAGAAACACAGTCCCAGCCTTTATATCTTCAGAAGGAAAACGGAGGCTCTTCTGTGGAAATATTAAGATGAACTATGTATGTAATAAAGTACAGAATTTTATTCAAATTTTTTCATATTTAGAATGAGTATATCTTGGCTCTATTTCAGGGAACCTCAACAAAATTACTGGAACCTGTGCCTATGGGTCTCCTGGGCAAGGGGTAGGCTTTTGCTCTCAGTGCTTTTCCATGAAAATTTCTGGACTCTGCAAAGATCAGGAAGCTCATTCCACGTGGCTGCCACCTCAGCTGATCTTTCAGAGACTGACTGGAATTACAATCAGTTCTACATGGTCACGTGTTTCAAACAGAGAAGAATAAACAAATGTATAAAATCTGGCATCTTCCTCTTCTTTCACTCTTGCCAACACTGTCCATCCTACCAACTGGGAGAAACAGGAGAATAAAAAGGAAAGAGGGAAAGAAGAAAACAGAATTTGTGACTTAGATCTAAATTTTAGCTCCTAGATTTCTGCATCCTACTTTGTAAACTCCCTATGTAGGTTATCATGTATTTATTCTCCTTATTTCGGGCAAACAGCTTTTCCACAACAGCACCAAATAAGTTAAAATTAGAATGAAACCTGAATTGAAAGAGGAACCTTTCAGCAATTGTGCCCTGCAGTCTCCGCGCTGCTTGCCTCCTGCCAACAAAAGGAGATCATCTGTGGTGAACTCTGGAGACAACCAAAGGGACAGTGATAAAGTCAATTTAGGAAGAATAAAGCAGAGCAAATGGGGAGGCCTCTTCTGCACGACCAGGTTGTGCAGTGTTTGAAAAGAACTGAATTCAAGAAATAAGCTTTTGGGAATATATTTTCCAAAATCAATACTCGCTAAACAGGTTCAAACAAATGACAAAAAGAATGCTACACTGTTGAGATAGGGGGGAAAGTTTTCCAGTTTTCAAACTCCTGCAATAAGTAATAATGCCCTCAGTTGCTGAAAGTCTTAAAAGAGAGAGGCCACAGTACTCGTCCTCATTTCACAAAGGAAGTAAAAACTGGAGCCATAGCGTTTAAGTTAAGGAGAAGTAGTCATTTGCTAAACAAAACTATAAGCTGTCAAGTTTCACTCACTTGAATTTATCTACCAGCTTTTAACCCTATGAAATATTTAACCAAAATAAACCAGAATTTTAAACCTTAACAATGTGTATTTCCATCAGGTAGATTCCAAAAAGAGAGAGAGAGAGAGAACAAAGAAAATTAATGGAGACTTCATCTCATGGGGAAAATGTGGCAAAAATAATTGAAGCAAAACATTTGGAAGCATTAATATTTGGGTTTGTTTTTAAATTTATATAATTTTGACAATAAAACAACACTATGGCTAAATTTAGAATTAAAAGTATTAGATAAAAATTGAAAATTCAAATTGCTACTTCCCCACACACTTGTATTGCCACTTAGTTCTGCCAATTTGTCTGAAGTGTTCTGGAAGTATGACCAGAAAGAGTATTTCATTTATCTAACATGCAAGATTTTACACACTTGTTTAGGCCTCTCTGTAGGAAACGTGTGACCACGGAGAACTGTGCATAATTCCAATCAGCCTCTAAAAGACTGAGGTGGCAGCCATGTGGAATGAGCTTCCTGATCTTTCCAGAGTTCAGAAGCTTTCATGGAAGATCACAGAGCGATAAAGAAAGCAAATAAATACTATATAGTATTTATATGAAGAGTATTTCTTTATGTATTACCCCTGTAACAAACTGGATAGTCCAGTCTGTAACCTTCTGACTGCCAGGCCCTCAGGAGGTCACCAGGAACTAGAAGTCTAATGGAAAGTTAATTAAAAGGCAAAGAAACTGAAGAAGAGAGAAGAGATGCCTGACATCCACAAAATCTGGCCTGGGGGGGTATGGACCTATTAAGATGACATTATTCATTCAGTGAGGACTTACTACATGTAGTATATTCTGTGCTAGGTCCACCCTAGGTGCCAAGGAACATTAAAAATAAAACCAAAGCAACACAAGAAAAGAGTTCCTGATTTTTCGCAGTTCATCTTATGATTGGAAGGAGGAGGGACACAAAGGTAAGAACATGAATAATCCCATGCAGTCTTGTATTAATTAGTTCAAAGGACAAATGCCCTGAGGGTCCACATTAGCTTTAGGAGCAGGAGCTCCAGTAGGTCGGGAAGAACTTTGAAATCTATGAAATTGGGCTAGAGGTAGAAGAAGAGATAAGATTTCAATAGATGCATATCTTTATTTGGGTTTCCCCTGTTAAGTCCCTGAGATAAACTCAGATTATAATGGTCAGGGGTGGAGGAATCAGGCAGAAGGAGGAAAGGGACAATCAACAGTTTGGTATCAGGTCAGATACCACTGAAGATAACTGAAGCCTGCTGCCCCTTGAGGAATCTGAGAGTCACATGGTTCACAATTGCACTGTCCAGGAACTCTGCCTCTCTCCAAGACAGCCGAAGTATTTACAGTGCGAAAGGGAGTAAGAAGCTGAGGGACCAAAAGGACCAAATGCCTGGAACTCTGGAGTTGGGAATGGGTCCCCTATTCAGGGAAAGCTTAGAGATGCCCTGCAGACTTGGTTAGGCCTGTGGATCATTTAGTTCAATGCCAAGTGGGTGTGTTAACATTAAAGAAAACCTGGCTAAGCCTTAACTCAGAGAGTCTAGGGCTAGGAGAAAAAATAAGGAAGAAATCTACTACAAAAATTTCCCATCTTTGGCTGAGAAAAATGAGATTCAGAGTCCATTAATATATTGTTTTATGGCATAAAACTAGGTTAGAGCACAGCTGGGGAGAAAATCCAGGTCTCTTCCCTTTTAGTTCAGAGTTCCTTTTATCCAACCTCACATAAACTTCCCATTTATTTGTCGAGATTTCAAAAAGCATGGACACAGCTGATCCGTTAGCAGTATAATTTATTATTAATTATTGTCCCATAGTAATGCACTTGCTGATTCTTTCCTTTAATTCTCAAATTGTTGCTGTCCTATGCTCACTGCTAGAAAATAGCGCATCTCCCTCCCAGCCAGGAATCCACTTGAGGAGGCACATGGATATGAGTCAAAAGAGGTCTCAGTATTGTTTATAATAGGAAAATATTGGAAACCACCTAATCAACCTTGATAGGAAAATGAACAGAAAAAATATGGCGTATCAATAAGACAGAATTAAATACAGCAGCTAAAAATGAATTATAGCTAGATAAACCACTATGGAGAGGTTTCAAAATATAATATTGGATGAAAATGTGAAGAAACAGTATAGTCTGTATGACATGAGGCCTTATGTGTACATTTAAACACATAAAAGTATAGCGTGTAATGTTTGTTATTTCTATATCTGTGTTAGAGATATAAAAAATATAGTCTAGAGGTTTTATAGCCAGTTGTTAGTAGTGGTTGTTCTGGGCAAAGAATGAGAAAGAGGAAAGAAAGGAGTGGGATTAAGGAGAAGAACTTTGTCAAAAATGTCTTTTTTTTTTTTTTTTTTTAATTTAAAAAACAGTGAGTGGAAATAAAGAGGCCAAGAAGTTAACAGTTTAAATTATTGGTAGTTGATGCATGAAGACTTGTTATTTTTCTCAGTACTTTTCTGAGCTTAAACATTTTTAAGTTACACAAATAAAGCTTTCTAAATATCATCATCAACTTTCATTAAAAAGGGAAGGAAATCAAAGAGAAATAAGATCAATAAGATTAACTCATCGATAAGCAAATGTCCATGCCTAAGGAGGAGATAAAATCATAAGATTTATGAATTCAGAGCTATGGATCAGGACCTCCTGAGTCTGAATCCTCACTCCACTCTTACCAGCTGTGAGATCTTAGAAAAGTTATTTAACCTCTTGGTGTCTGACTTTCCTCATGCATAAAATGGGGATGATAACATGATCTCTCACACAGCGTTACTTTGAAGATAAAGATGAGGTACTACTGCAGGAGTATCTACAATAGGGTCTGAGACTCAGAACTCAGTGACATACAAAACCATCATCAGCCTGCTTCTTGAGACTGCCTGACATGTTCTTTTACAAGGGTGTTTCTCCTTTTAGTGAAACTACCTTTACTACACTGATACAATCAATATAAGAAGACATGATTGCACTAGCTCTCACAGCATCCAGGCTTGCTTTACAGCATCAAATACTAGTAATTTGCAACAGCAAAATTCCCATTCATTCATGTAACAGATAAGGTAAAACCTCATTATGATGTCATTTACTATACAGTGCAGTTCAGCCCAAGTGATCTCTCTTGGGCCCAACTAAAAGGATTTGATTACTGGATTACCAAGAGGACTTTTCAGTCAAGTGGCATCACCCTATGAGACAAGCCTGAAGGACACAGTAATCAAGAATACAACAGCATATTTTAGAAGTACAGATGTTGAGGAGTTAACAGACAGAACATACAAGACCTTCAAAAACCTTCATTTGAGAGTAGTCAAGATGGAATGAAAGTGTGAGAAGGTGAACTAATCATAGAAGCCCTACAGTTGAAATACCAGAAAGTCATAGGTAGAAAGTATCCACAAAATATATGCAGATACTAGTGACATACATGTTTTCCACTTAAATTTTGTATATTTAAGCATCAACATTTCAGTAGATTTACTGTTTATTTTGTCAACTGTTGGCCTCATGACCACAGTCTCTCATAGAAGGCAAGTGAAAAGGATGAGTTGGAGTCTGAAATTTTTGCCATGCTACAGGATGTATTTATTAATTGGAAACTCCACTCGGAAGTTTGAGACAAGGGCCCCTAGGCCATCAGTGATAAGCCCTTTCTCCAGGGAGGAAAAAGGAGAGACTGCTTTGGCAAACCAACTTACTCCCACAGCTCTAACAGCGCCAGTTTCTGTTTTGAAAGCTAAAAGCATATGTTTGGTATGTAGATTATGACTGTGTCAGAACCTAAATCAGCATGCATCAAAAAGTACCAACAGTCACTGAAGGAAATATATTTTACTACTGTAAGCAATTTAAATGTATTTAAATTGCCCAATTTAAATGTATTCTGTACAACATGGAGAGAAAGGCATAAAATAAGTACATATATCACAGATCCCCTTCCCCCTAAGGTACAAAGCAAAGGTTTTGGCTATCTGGCACATCTATCACAGAAAAAATAAATGAACACCATATGGTCTAACTGTAAAAGAACGAGCTTACCCATCTACATCCAAGAATAACTGAATAGTTGAGTGATATTTAACTTTACAAATGGAACTTTAGTTTTGCCTTACACTAGATACTTAAGATCTAAAGTTTCTATTATTTAAATTTTTGAAATAGTTCTAAAAAACCAAGAATATAATATCTTGTAATTGAATATTATATGCCATCTTGCTTAAAAATAGCACCTAGGAGATAGATATATATATCTATAGATATATCTATAGATATATATATATATATTGCTAAAAATAACTTTTGCTCAAACTACAGTGTATGAGTATATATTCCACACACAAAAGTCATGGTTAAATCTCTCAAAAAATACCCATAATATGCTTTTAATGCAAGAACAAGTTAACCCTAATTTCCAGATTTAAAGTTCTGTGGTAAAACTGGGTCCTTCTGGGAGAAAGAGATTAATTTTCATGTAGATATGAAGATACATATTATAAGCATCTGTACTTAAGCATATTTCTGCATAAATATAGTTAAGTTGTGAGACTGATGACTATCATATATATATATATATATATTTCCTGACACCGAGCTTCTAAAACCCCTGGAATTTCCTAGTAATGTTGGTGATGGAAACATCTGTTGTTCATAACAAGCCCCTTTTAATCATACCTGAGTTTATAACTAATGAGGTCATGTTTAAATAGCTTCAGGATGGGAGGATTGGTCATCAGATACCACGTGATTAGGGGCTTAAAATGTTCAGCCCCACCCTCTGAACTCTAAGGAGGCCAGAGGGTTGGAGATCCAGTCAATCACCATTGGCCTGCGATCTAGCCAACCATGCCTACATAATGAAGCTCTAAAAACAGACTTTAGAATATTTCCAGGTTGATCACACTGGGTACTGGGAAGCTCCATGGACCCCATATCTTGCCTTCTGTATTTCTTCCATTTGACTGTTTCTGAATTGTATCCTTTACAATAAACCAGTAATAGTAGGTAAAGTGTGTCCCTGAGTTCTGTGAGCTCTTATAACAAATTATCAAACCTGAAGAAATGGTCATGGAACCTCAACTTTTAGCTGGTCAGTGTTGAAAAGGCTGCTAGCTTCACAGATGCCTACAAAGGGAAAAATTATACCCGCACAACAAAAGTACCTGTGGTTACTGAGAAGGTCGTCATTGTTGGGGGTGGGGAAGAGGACAAAACCAAGCAACTACTGAAACCAGCATGTATTCTGTGAAGGAGTTGTCTTATTTTGTGGATCTATGTCATCAGCTTCCTGAAGAATCTTTACCAAAATAGACAGTGAAAGTGAATAATTTAAAAGCATGGTCTTCGGTTTTGAATGTTGCAGTGTACAAGAACATGTTTAGGTTGGTTCAGGACTCACAGCTCAATGTAGAATAGTCACAGGTGGCTCTATATGATCCAGCTACACACCAAGTTATACCCAAGGTAACAGCCAGCCTGATATATTGGATGAAATCTACCATAAGATCTGTTGAGTCTGAGAAAGGGGACTGTCCAACTCCCACTATGTCACGTGGAACATTCCAGATGAAAGAGTTTATATGCGTCATATACAAGCCATGTGGGACTAGTTTTATGACAATTGGGACATCCACCCACTGAATATGCCCATTATCCTGGTCATGGTAAATTCTGAAGTTAAAGGGGGTTTTTCTGCATGGGCACCCACTTACTGCTACAATAGCAGGCAACAATCTGAGAAGCCTTATCAAATTTGCTGTCTCAGCTTCTCCTCCTGGGCCTTACAGATGCTAATAAAAATACTAGATTAATCAACAAGAGAATGCAGAGAGGCAGAGGGAAGAGTCAAGGGACTTTTCCTAGCATGGGGAGCATTCTTTAAATGGTTAAGAAATGGGGTAAATATAGTAAATGTTGATAGTGGTAAAATAAAGGAAAAAGAAAGGGGACAATCAAGAGTGGAATCCTGGCAGGGCAGAAATCTTTAGATGTCTTATTTTTTTTTTAAGGATTTATTTATTTATTTGTCAGAGAGAGAGAGAGAGAGCGCGTGAGTGAGCGCACAAGCAGTGGGGCACGGCAGGCAGAGGGGAAAAAGGCCCCCTGCAGAGCATGGACTCCCCCACCAACCTGCGCCCCATGCAGGACTCTATCCCAGGACCCTAGGATCATGACCTGAGCCAAAGGCAGACACTTAAGCAACTGAGACTTCCAGGTGTCCCTCTTTAGATGGTTATTAAGAAAAGGGATGAAGGGTGCCTGGGTGGCTCAGTGGGTTAAGCCTCTGCTTTCGGCTCAGGTCATGATCTCAGGGTCCTGGGATAGAGCCCTGCATCAGGCTCTCTGCTCAGCAGGGAGCCTGTTCTGCCCCCCCACAGTCCCCACACCCCACTCTGTGCCTGCCTTTCTGCCTACTTGTGATCTCTGTCTGTCAAATAAATAAATAAAATCTTTAAAAAAAAAAAAAGGGATGAATAACATGGATATTGATGAGATTGAAACAAAGGTCTTAATAAAGCACTATTGAAGACTGGGCGGACCAAAAGGGCTCCGTGCAGGTCCTCCAACATTAAAAGGCCCCAAATGAGTCTATATCTTCTAATTTTGAGGAATTTTAAAAGCCAGAAGGCAAAGATAACAATAAAAAACCAGACCTCGAATGGCATGGTGCAATATTCAAGCAGATCAGTCAAGATAAAGACTGACCAAAAAGGTAAGATAATCTATCTCAACTCTTTACTGGGGACCCAAGGCCTTATATATATGCGTGGTTAAAATGGTCAGAGGTGAAGAGAAGTTACTGGGATCCCTAGATAGGAAAGCCACAAGAACTATGGTACCAAAACCCACGTGAAGCCTGGAAGTAGACTACATTTAGATTTAGAGAATATAAAAATTTAATGATAGGATTATGAAAGTTGGAATATTTAAACATGCTTTATGTGAAGAGGTTGTATCTTAACCTGAATGGTTTACAGGAATGGCTACAATGTCTCACCGAGGAACATTTTCCACATCTCATACTGTAAAACAAAAACCTGTTATTGAAATCCTAACAGAACGGTAAGGGTTGATGGGATTAAGCTGTTTAGAGGAGAACGGACATGTTTGAACAGTCTTCGTATAAAGTGGCTACATGTCTACTATCTGAATGTATTATGGGGATGGACACAGTATCTGTCTAGGGAATGCTTTCTCCAACCTAGTATTACAAAAGAGAAGGTTTATAAATCTGTGACTCCAGCGGTATTAATCAGAACTACTAAATGGAAACAGATAAAATTGCCCAGGCTCACATGGCATAGATTAGAACTAGAGTGCTGATAAGAACAAATTCTCTTTATTATAAAATATCCCAATGTGGAGTATGGACCAGAGGTTTGGCAAAAGCTGGTAGTGAATCCCTTCCGGAGATAGCTATGGGACTCTGGACTCAAGAATTTCCTTTTGAGGGAAAATTACTAGCTTGCTATTAGATATTAACTGAAATTACCTCTATGACTGAAGGACATAAAATAATCTTGAAGCCTGAAATACACATAATGTGTTGGATAATGTTAGAGAAATACTCTAATGGGGAGGGCAGTGCCCAGAAGAGTTCCCTAATAAAACAGAAACATGTTACAGGGAGAATGCAAGGGGAAGATATTAATGAGCAGGGAGTTTCCTTTCCCCTAGGATTAACTTCAGAGCTGCATGAGGAGCTGCCAAATTCTATCATCACTTGGACAGTGCCCTATAAGCAGCTCTCAACCAACCAACAAAGAGCCACTTAATGTGTGGACAACAGTTTCAAGGTGAATGGACAATATTCTGTTTGGACGGCAACCACTCTGTTAGAAGAAGGTAAAAACAAATCAGTTTGGTGCTGCTTTATGATTTTTTTTTTTAAGGCCTTTGTTTTTGTTTTTAACCAAGTAGTGCTCAATAGCCTGGCCATATGGTCAGGCAGTAAGGCAATGGAAACCTGGCCTATTAAAGAGATGCCCATGTGGGGCACTGTCCTGAGGACATCACTATAGAAATCTGAAGGATGCATCAATGCCTGTCAGAAGAACCATCTTCCAGGTTTAGAGGATGATTGGAATCGACAAGCAGATATGCCCTGTACACTTGCTTCTGGTGTTCACTTAGCTCCATGGAATGAGTGAATATAGGGGTATCTGCAGCAATGCAGAGCTGGGCTGAATTTAGACATACTGCTTCACTTTCTCAGGTGCAAAATGCCGATAAGAATTGTTCTGTCTGCCAACAGAAGAGACGAGACCGCAGGCTATACGGCAGATTCCCTGGGGGGAAGCCCCTGAACACAGCTGGTAAGTGAGACTGATGCAGGAAGCCCTCGGGGGTTACAAAGGGGTCTTGACAGAAGTAGACACTAACTCAAGACTGGGTTTTGCTTACCCAGTAGTAGATGCAAACACTGAGTCCTATAAAAGAGCTGGAACTAGTAGGCAGTGTACCAGTTCAGACCACTGAGTCACATTTCTTTAGACTAAGGATCACCCTTTACAGGCTATAATAGCCAACAGTGAGAAGAGAAATACCTTCCCCAGAAAGTAACAGTTTTAGTAGCTAATTGGAATGGGCAATTGAAACCTTGGCTCTCTAAAATAGGAAGATAGAAAGGCATGAAGGGCTGGCTTAAATGCCTTCACAAATAAATACATGCTTACATTCAATATGAGTGGGGCTGAAGGAGAGGCTGCGCTAGGTATTCTTCCATTTTTCAGGAGGATTTGGGGAGAAGAAGGTGGAGGAGAATGTCTATAACTATGTAATTCCTGCCAAGGCACATAGGATGCTAGTACGATTTTTTTTTCCTTCCCCCACATCGCTTTAACTTTCTCTCTTTCTCTCTCTCTTCCTATCTTCCTTTCTTTCTCTCTTTCTTTCCTACCTCATGTCATGGTTTCAGGACCACAGAAGCAGCTACAAATGCTAGAAGCAGGGATGATGCTTCAGCAGGAAACTATAACTATATTTTTAAGCCTTTTATGTCAGAAGTCCTAAAGACCTGATTATGACTTCACTCCATTTGGCAATATTAGGGTTAACAATGAAATGTACTACACTGCCTAGTGGTCAGATAATTACCTACTTATAACAAAAGGAAATTCTATTTATGGCAAATTAATTCTCTAAGCACTATCATGCTATTTTCTTCTCTACCCCAAGCAACAATTAGCTCTGGGGGTCCATAAAGCAGAAGATGGCCCCAATCACTCTGACACAAAATAATAAATAGATTTCTCCTGTTGCTGCAAGTCCCTAGTATCCTATTTGTGAAGAACAAGCTGTAAAGCTTTATTATTTCCCATAAAGTCTGAATAGTTTGAACACAGAGGAAATGCACATCAATATTTCCCCTTTTAACACATTGACCATGTAAGTTGTAAGCACTGGGCGAGTGGTCCCAATCAGAAAATTGGTCCTAACATATTTCAAACCCATAAAATTATCATTTTATTTTAATAAGCGTTAACAATAACTTGAGCTTAGAAATCATCTTTGAATATAGCCTCTAGTCAGGGAAAGGACCTGACTATCCACCCATTGGGTTTGGTTCGGCAAGCCAGAAAGGGCATGGTTCCCAGGCCATTAAAGTTCTTCAGACCTTTTCCTCTGCTTTATTTCATCCTGACACTACTACTTAGACTTCAGAGTTTGGAAAAATCGGAAAACGATGTTCAGCACACCTAAAACATTCTTGGTAGATATATCGAGTGTCAAATATGGTCTTGACCTTCTCATAAATTAGTGCTATTTTTCTGGCTTATTCATAACTATTAGCTGATTTATTTACTAGAAGAGCCAATGAACAGAGCATGAAACTAAATGTACTCTTAGACTTGTTTTGCCAGTCATTCTGCTAATAATTTTACATAATTAAAGTTTCCTGTGCATATATATCTACTCATTCATAAATTGTTCTGAATAACTTTCTAGGATCTGAAAATATACCGGCGAGCAAAGTCCCTGTTTTCATGAAGATTACATTCTAGTGGAGGAGACAGGCTCTTAACCAATAGATCAATAAATACATAAAACAATCTCAGATGTCAGCTGAAGCAGGGAAAAGGAACAGAGAGTGATAGAATGACATTTTAGGTAAGGTGGTTGGAATGACCTTACTAAAAAAGCAGCTAGCCTTATACAGCATTTACTCAGAGGCAGGCAGTGCTCTGAATGCTGCGCTGACATTAACTCATAATCATTAACATTTCTATGAGGGTGGAGCTAGTCTTACTCCTCCTACTTGGCAATACAAAGAAACAAAGAGGTCTCATAATTTGACCGCATCCAGAGCCTGAATTTGAGCCCAGTATGTTGGGATTCAAAGTCCATGTTCTCAACCATTTTATGGGATATGATCATCAATGGAGAGAAAGTTCCAGACACGAAAGAGACCCACTTAAATATTTCTAGTCAAGTGATTCTGATGCAGGAAGTTCCAAATTCTATCTTCCAAATGCATTATGCCACAGGTCAATCAATCAAAGAGCTTAACAAAAATTTGAGAGGCATTACAAAGCACTAAGAAAACAAAACAAAACAAAACAAAGCAAACAAACAAGGATAACAAACCAGAGCAAAAGGAAAAAACCAGTAGAAAAGCCATAACAACGGAGAATAAGACAAGGATTCCACAAGAACTCCACCCATGTGTTTTATGTCTGGGAAATATAACTCGGTACAGGTGCTGAAAGATATGTGTCAATCTTATTTTTATAAGGAGCAGCTAAGGAAGACAAACAGAATAAAACCATAAGTAATGAATTAATCTCTGTTTAATTGGTTTCCATATTGTATAACAATACATGTTTGACATTCTAGTTTAGGACCCAGAGATGCAAAAGTTCTTCTTTCTAAAACATATGGATATCAGATCATGAATAATTATTGAAATGAATGTTTACAAATAACTGTCTGTCTTATCCTTAAATAATGTGGAACAAAAAAACTCTTTCAAAGAAACCACACGGATGTGTTTTACATGTCATTAGAAAATGTATCACTGATGGGGAGTGAGGAAGGCACAATTTGTGATGAACACCGGGTGTTGTATGAATCACTAAATTCTATACCTGAAACTAGTATTTCACTGTGTGTTAACTAACTGGAATTTAAATAAAAACCTAAGGTGGGGGAGAAAAAAAGAATATGTATCATTGAAAATGTCAGGCAACTGCTATACGAGATCCCAGTCAAGAAAGTCCTGTGCACTGATGCCAGGTTAAAATAATGATTTCCAGAATAATTTTCTACACTAGCCTGGGAGAGACTTTGAGCATATGACATACCCAAGTATAGAAGTAAGACTAGAACAAGCATTTATTTGTTTATTAAACATTAACTATACTGGACAATGCGCCTCCTCCCCATCCCAGGTACAAATATATCAGAATCTTCTGTTCCCAGGTCACTGCCTCGGAAAACCCCAAGAAAACATGAAGCAAGAAAGTCATCACCATCAGGTCTTCTCATTATTAGATCCACCAAATAAAGTCTCCATAGAAAAAAAAGAAAGGACCATAGACAGGATCTGACAATTTGGATTCTTGGCAAGGTTTTATATCTTAAATATCTATGTGATCTTGAGCAAGTCACTTGAATCATTTTAGCTCAGCTCAACCCAGTTCCGTGAGGGTGAGGTGCCTACCTGTTTTGTACATCCTTCTTTTCTAAAAGATAAGCAAAGCACCTGGCGCATATCTTAGGAACTACTCAGTGTTTTGTAAATGAATGAAACACTTATCACCACCTACTGTGTTCCAGACTGTTAACTGCAAAGTACACAATCTTCACCGGATGAAAAGTCTTGCCTACTCCTTAAGGAGAGGAACTGGCTCAGTTGCCCAAAGAGTTATTCCCAGGTATCTTTCCAGCTTTCTTGTAATTGTGAGACTCTTACCAAAAGTTCCATCGTTGCCAAATGTAATATCCTCAAGGACAGTGACAAATAAAAAGCTGCTTCTGTAACACAGTGAATAATAAATAGAAACATCTCATATACAGGCTTTGAAATATTGATCCCATCATTTCTGAATGGAGTGTAAGAGAAAAATGAAAACAAGATGGAAAAAAAATATGTCATGTGATGGCTAATCTCACAATAGGCATAAACAATAGAATGTTGCCTGGAGTGTGATAATTGTGTTTAAAAGTAACAGGTTTGGTGTCATGACAACCAGTTAATTTGGTATATGGAGAAACACTGTTTTGGAGACAACAGAAAATGTAAGGAAATGTTTGAAATATTAACTCTTTTATGATATGTGGTTCTCTAAACTTCAGTTCCCTCTATGTGGATAATTATATGAATCGATCTCACAATGGTATAATATTCTACAAACAGAGCCCTGGTCATTTTTGATGGATACACTTTTTTTTTTTTTTAAGATTTTATGTATTTATTTGACAGACAGAGATCACAAGTAGGCAGAGAGGCAGGCAGAGAGAGAGGGAAGCAGGCTTCCTGCGGAGCAGGGAGCCCGATGCGGGGCTCGATCCCAGGACCCTGAGATCATGACCCGAGCCGAAGGCAGCAGCCCAAACCACTGAGCCACCCAGGTGCCCCTGATGGATACACTTTGATGTGGGGTTTCTCAATCTCTCACTCCTGACATCTACTCAACTATTTGGGCACTGAGTGTTATTAAGAGGATATTAAACCAAAATGGCTTTTTTAAATTTTAAAACAATAGGTAAGATAGGTCATGGATACATGGAGAAGGAGGGCTCAGTCCTCTCAGGCTGCCCAGCACAGCAGTCATATTTCCTCTGCCTTCTGGGAGTTCCTGGGAGATCCTGTCAGAGTCTCCACCCGAGTTCTATAAAGCCATCCACTAACCCAAACTCTCCCAGGATATTTTCCAAAGGGCTCCATAGACCGGGGTGGGGGGGAAGTCCCTGAATTCCATAATCATAAAACATTGTAACGCAGAAGAAAAGCTGTGCTCAGCATAATGAGAATATACTCCTAATAGAGTATGTGAGAAAACATGCACATGTGTATGCATCTGACACACCGAGGTACAGGAATGTCGTTACAACAGGAGCACAATCATCTGGCTGTGTAAGGAAAGACAAGTTTGGCATCATACGCCATGATATAAAAAAGCAAAACCTGAGTGTCTGCAAATGGAAGGAATTTCTACGATAGCCCCTTGCACTCTGCAGACTTTCAAATGGATAACTGTACTCTAAATACAATCCAGACACAATTTGAAAGAAAATTTGCAAAAAATACAGTTAAGGTTGCCTCTGGTGATATTCACTAAGCAGAATAAATATAGGGGAGGAATAAATCTTTCCTCAAAATGTCACAGGTAGGAAAAGGAAAGCTTCAGAAGGCCGTAGGAAATTATAGGGATTTCACAAATAGCGTGTGATTAGAAATGGAGCAAACTCTAGGTGGTTCTAACAAATGAACGAGCTAATGGGAAACACACCACCTGGTAGAGCAAACAGATTTAGAAGGGCTCTGCTACAAACGTAAATAGGAAGCTACTTCTGCTTCACTCAGCTTACAGCTTCCACACAGTATAAAGACTGAATTAATTTTTCCCCTCAAAACGAAAATGGCAATTCCTAACAATAAAGAGCATTTGAGTAACAAGTGCGAAGACTAAAGACACTTAAGAAATATTAGGTAAATATCAATATACAGTTGTATTTTTGGGTTTGTGCTGTTTTCTCCCAATCCTCCTTTGATGAGCTAAATTTGGGTTCTCCTTGCCTCTAATCTATCAATCTCTCTCTCTCTCTCTCTCTCTCTATATATATATATATATATATGTATATATATTTAACATATACTAAATTTAAAATACCAATATTTCTTATAAAATTGGAAAGTTTCTATTTATAACAGTTTTCTGAAAAACTGATTATACATATATACATATGCATACACTGCCTGCGAGAGAGGTATGGTAAGGAGTATGGTTGCATTTTTTAATTTTAAAATCACCGATCTTCACATCACCCCAAATTCTTTTTGCTTTCACCTTGCATGTCACCTTACCTGTCCCTCAGCCTGGCAGGTCATGTGCTAGCAAAATAGACACCAGCCATTCTGGGAATGGGCTTCTTATCTTGTTAAATGAACTTCATGGCCATAGTTGCTGTATTAGTTACCTATTGCTATGTAACAAATACGCCAAACTTAAAATCATAAATATTTGTTATCACACAGCTTTTCAGGACCAGAACTTGAGAGTGGCTTCACTGGGTGGTTTTGGCTCCATGTTTTCCAAGCTGTTGCATTCAAGTTCGAGTATCAGAATATATCAGAAAGCTCGACTGGGTCTGGAAGGTGTCTGTCTCCTAAGCACACTTTAGTGACTGTTGACAGATCTCAGAGGATCCCCTTCCAAGCTGACTCACACTGTTACAGGAAGACCTCAGTTCTTGCCTTAGGAGTCTCTTCAGAACTGTGTGAGTTCTCACAACTTGGTAGCAGGTTTTCTTCTCTTCAGAGCAGCTTCGTAACAAGCAAGCTGACTTCACCCAGAGAGAGTATGTAGTCGATTGAATGGTGACTCCAGAATGATATCTCCATGACCTAAGCCCCAGAATCTGAATGTGTACCTATTTGGAAAGAGGATCTTTGAGGATGTAATTAAGTTAAGGATCTTAAGACCTTGAGATCATTCTGGAATAGGGGAGGCCTAATGACAAGTGTCCTCATAGAGAAGAGAAAAAGACAGAGAATAGGGAAGATGGCCATGTGAAAATGGAGGCAAAGATTAGAGTTCTGTTGCTATAATCCAAGAAATACCTGGAGCCACCAGAAGCTGGAAAAGGCAAGGATGGATTTCCCCTTAGAGTCCCCAGAAGGGGTAGAGTCCTGACTCCAGACCTCTGGCTGCCAGAATTATGAGAGAATAAAGTGCTATTTTAAGCCATCAAATTTGTGTTATTTTGTTATGGCAGCCCTAGGAAACAGAGTGATTTGAGAGAGAGAGTTAAAGATGGAAGCCGTAGTCTTTTTGTAACCTAATCTCAGTAATTCCTATTATTCTTCTATATTCTATTCACTAGAAAGGAGTCATTTAGTTCAGGCCACATACAAGGGGAGGGGAATTAAACTCTACCTCTCCAGGGGAGGAAAACCAAAGAACTCGTGGATGTATTTTTAAAACCAATAAAGTTCTTTCTCAAAATGACTTTTGAAGCTCTTCCCTTTCATCTGAGAACAAGATACCAGGAGGAAGCTGGAGCAAATGTCTGTCTGAGTCTTGAGGATGGTATGGGATTATTTTTTCTTAATTCCTACCTATCTATCTATGTAATTCCTATTACACTGTGAGTCGGGAAACCCAGACTCTAGTCTTGGCTCTGTCCTTTATCACATGGTAAATAAAAAATAAAAATTAAATAATCTTTCTGGGCCTCAGTTTCCTTAACTGTAAAATTAGGAGGTCAGATAAGATAATCATTAAAATCCCTGTCAACTTCAGCAGCTGCGGCAGCAGCAGCATTATCTCTATTGGCTCCAAAAAGTAGACAATTAAGATTATACATATGTCAGAACTGAAATATAATATCCATACAAAGGAAGAACAGTTGAAAAAGTCAGAGACTAGCTTGTTTTAGATATCAGGCAAGGCGAATTTTTTTAACCCTACAGTAAAGTACTTTCACTTCGCCAGCAATAAATTTCTCCTAGATAGCTTATGACTCTCAGCTCCATTACTCTCTGAGGGGTGGTGTTCCCCTGCCACCACAGGAGAAGTAGCCCTTTCCCTCTACTCTCCACCCTGTTGCCACTTTTTATTTTCCTCATATCTCTTGCCATGATCTGAGGCACTCTGCTCTTACGTGAATGTGTATAATAACTGCCTCTCTGTGCCAGGAACCTAAGATCTTAAGAGTACTCGAACCGTAGGTTTTTCACTATAGTTTTCTACATTCCAGAAGAGCACTCTAACTCTAAATAGGTACTCAGAAAACATTGACTGAATAAGTAAACGAGGTATGCTAAGCATTTTACAAGTAATAATGGGAGCATACACCTATATTATGTCTTACCCTGATAAAAAGTGGTTCTGCACCTTTACAAATTCACCCAAGGTAGATACGACTGTCCCCAGATGATTACAGATGAAGAAACTTAGGCTCAGAGGTTGAGGGACTTTACCAATCAAATAGAATATACTGGAATTAAGACCTCTCTTCAGACTTTCTACCTTAATGTTTAGCGTTCTCGCTCTCAACCCAAAATCCATCTTTAATTCTATAGGGAAGAACTTGGTTTCTTCAATGTTTTCAATTGGAACTACCTCTAATCAAGCCATAATGTAGTCTAATATTTAGTATTTGGGTTTGATAATTAATTGCAAGTATAATTAATAAATTTTCAAACAGCTAGGTGTTGCCCACTTTTTAATCAAATCATGTAGGTTAGTAATAGCTCAAGAAACATCTCAGCAATGGGGAGAAATCTTCATTTAACTCAGCATTCACTATTTATTTCAATAAATGTATTCTGCAATTCCTGTGCATTAACTACTGTGGCTCTGAGATTAACCTTTCCTGTTTGCTTGTGCCTGACCTCAAATTACTCAAAGCAATTCTGATGGCTTTAATTTATGAGAACACCTTCAAATATTCATCTTTTAAATCCTGAAAATGATTATCCCTGCACAACAGTGGTTCTCTTTTTAATCTTAGCTGATAACTCTGATTAAACACATCCAAAGGCTCATTACCCCCACTGCGGTTAATGCCGGTGTCAGAGCTAACTACTTATTTCACAGCAAGAATTGCCTTCGAGAGCCCATTTACATTATTACCCAGAATTGATTTACACTGTTATTTCCTATTGATCACATAGGCAAAAGAAGGTATAGATAGTGTCCTCTGAAGGCCTGCTAAGATCTCAAATAACTCAAGCCAAGCACAAGCACTTATTCTATGCTCAGCTAGTAATACAACAAAGTAAACACTAGCTGCTTGCAAGATATCATTATTTTTAAAAGACAGCATTTACTATTAGAGTCTTTAGTTATTTCACCCCAAAGCCACTTGGAGATGGAATCTATGTTATCACAATGGGAAAAAGAAAAAGAAAAAAAGGCGGTGGGGGGCAGAGAGAAAATGAAAGAAAGTAATCTAAGTGTAGGTTATCTGGGTGCCATGTGGACAAGTTAAGCAAATTTTGCTCCTCCTGTACTTTCTTGCCCTGCTAGAGTCTGAGCAAGCAGCATGACTGGTGACAGGTAAATGGAGATGCTGGGGTGGTAGCAGTACTAGCTCTGCAGATTTCTGGAAACCTGGTTGGTTTCCTGCAGTGGCCGCTATGACTATCACAAAGAGGATGCCTTCATTAATTCCTCCAGTAAATATATATCAAAAGTCATGAGCTTGGTTCTGGATACTACATGAGATACTAAGGATACTGGGGGTGAATGAGACTGATAGGACTTCTTTCTCCTTAAACTGTTACTCTTTTTGAGAAGGCAGGCAATAAGCAAGGAAGCAGATATTCATGGTGAACAAGCCACAAAGCAAAAGAGCATGTCCGAGTTCTTGTCAAAGAAAGCCCTAATTTGCAACCCAAAAGGATGTCTATGTTGTGTAGCAAAACAGGACTAGGATAAGGGAATCAAAAGGCAAGGGTTCTGGTCAGGGTCTTTCCACTGTCTAGGTCAGTGATTGCTCAAGCTTGAGCTTGCACAGAATTCACTGGGAGAGTTTGTTAAACCACAAAGTTTGATTCAGGAGATCTTGGGTGGGGCAAAGGGATTTGCATCTCTGACAAATCCTCAGGTGCTCCGGGGACTGCATTTTGAGAACCACTACTCTGGTTTTTACAATCTTTCCACCCTTTTCACTTCCACATTCATCGAAAGGATTGCTAAGGAGATAAAATATATAAAACTGCTTAATATAAATGAAAGGGGTGGTAATTATGAAGAAATAGATTCAAATAGTAATTAAATGCCAAAAGCACTTAAGGAAAATGAGCCAATCAGAGTTGGTTTTAGGAGGAACAACCCCATGTCTCTCTTCAGGAAGGAAGATGGTTTTATGTTCTTCAAAAGCCATTTTCCTCTTTGTGTAATGTAAGTCATTTAATTATGGAAGGGGCTCATGAGGGCCCTCAGATCTCCATCAAAGTCTGATAGAGTCATATTCTTGACAGCATGCCCACTCCACTGCCTTCACAATCAGACACCTGCTGGTGGAGCCCAGGATGGCTGAAATCAGGTCACACATCGCAGAGAACTAACTCAGAACCATCTTATGAGTTACCTACTCTAGAAACTGAATTTACTCAGGACTACAGGCTCCCTTTCAGCATATTAGCTACCACCACTGGAGGGAGGAAGCAAGGAATAAGGATTTATTGCCTCAGACTTTAGTGGTTTGAATTAACTCTCCCTTCAGAGACTTGACTTATTCACTTTCCAGTTCTGACCCTACTGAGAAAAATGACCATTTTTTTTTTCAAGGTGGCCTTATAATTTGAAAGATTTAAAAGGCTTCAGATCATCCTCCCAAGGTGACGTTCTATTAGGGCAATGGAAGCAAGAGTTGTCACAAGAAATGGACGGCAGGTATTTTAGTCCCACTTTTGTCAGTAGGGATCTAAATCACATATGTTCAATAAAATCCAATAAATATTTAACCTCTCTGAATCTCAGCTTCCTCCTTTATAAAAAAAAAAAAAAAAAAAAAAAAAAAAAAAAAAAAAGCGGGGTGGCGGGAGGGGGTTGCGGAATTGCCAAAGAACAGGAATTGGCAAAATCTTTCAGTAAGGGCCTGATAGTAAATGTTCCAAGCTTTCTAATCCTACATTTCCTGTCGCAGCTACTTGACTCTGTCCCATGAAAGCAGTTACAGACAATGTGCAAACAGATGCTGTATTCTAATAGAATTTTATTTATAAAAAACAGGCGGCCGACCTTGGCCAACAGCTGCCATAGACTCTAACCAGGTGACACTGAGTTACCTGCCATACTCCTAACATGGACATAGTTTGTTACTGGGAGAAACAAATTTAACTCCTCTGTATCTGAATATTCCTTTGTGTTGAAAGAAAATACCATGACTTCTCATATCACTTCCTCGTAGAAATTTCAAAAAGAACTGATGAGCTAATGTTTCAAAGTATTATGATTTCTTGAGGAAGGGCACAGGAGAAATATTAATTATTATCAACTCTACCTTTTAAGCTACTATCATCTGATTATTATTGTACCTAGGAATAGAATGAGGATTCTGATTCACATCATTCTATGATGTTCGAACATGCTGTACTATGGTCTCTTGTCCTATCGTTTCCTTTCAAATGATTAAGAAAAACCTAGGAGTTGGATGCTAATATTACTCTTTGATATATTCCAAAGATTATATGGAAAGAATAAAAGAAACAAATCTCACCATTTTATATACAGATTTTAAGATTTTTCCACTTATCATTCATGATTATTCAGCCTTAATGCCTAAAAATGGAGCATTCTCAAGAAATAGAAGAAGCATCTAAGCTATCCCAAAAATCATTAAATAAAGTTGATATGGTTTCTTTATTTCTATTTGGTCCACTCTGAGGAGAAGCACCACTAAAAGTAAATTCCTTAAACAAGAGATTTTGGAATTAGTTGTATGTTAAAATATGCTTTAAAAAAATCCAATGGATAGGGTGCCTGGGTGGCTCAGTGGGTTAAGCCGCTGCCTTCGGCTCGGGTCATGATCTCAGGGTCCTGGGATCGAGTCCCGCATCGGGCTCTCTGCTCAGCAGGGAGCCTGCTTCCCAA
>NC_081563.1:101065891-101266313 GCF_022355385.1 Mustela nigripes
AGGGATCGAGTCCCGCATCGGGCTCTCTGCTCAGCAGGGAGCCTGCTTCCCTTCCTCTCTCTCTCTGCCTGCCTCTCTGCCTACTTGTGATCTCTCTCTGTCAAATAAATAAATAAAAATCTAAAAAAAAAAAAAAAAAAAAATCCAATGGATAATTAACCCTAATTTTATCATTTCTCAGGGATATTAATATAAATTGTCTTTTTTACATTTGCCCATCACCAATTATCAACCAATCTTCCACCTTGAACAAGTAATTTCATTTAGCAGATGTTTCTCTAGTGCCCATTATATACAAGGAACTGATAGAAAGGTGGAAAGCTTGTATGTATAACAATAAAAAGTAGTGAAAAGTGCTCTCAGCATGTTAACAAGCTGTATTTATGAGTTTGAAGGAAAAAGAAAGTGCTTTTAGCTAAGTTGATAAGGAAGACTTGTTTCATGACAGAAGTGATATTTGAGTTGAGTCCAGAAGACAGGAAAGGGGCAAAGAGCTTTCCAGATGGCCCCAATACAGACCCTGTGTACAGGCAAACCAGTGTGAGCAATTCAGATCAGGTAAAAGCTTGTTAGTGCAGGATATGGCAGTGAATCATGGAAGGCCAAAGGTCATCAGGCTAATAAGTCTGTGTTTAAAGAAAGACCCATCCAAGGATCTTGAGAGGAGTAGAGTTAGGTTTTTACCCATTCACTCAACAGATTTTAAGTCCCTATTATGCGTCAAACATTTCCCTAACCTGTATGGACACAGCAGTAAACGAAAAAGATGCAGGAAAAAAAAAAAAATCTCTGCCTTCATTTTCATACGGGGAAACAGACAAAAAATAAAATCAGTAAATAAATGGTACCACATATTTGAAGGTTAAATACTACAGATAATCAGTTATAAATAAAGCAGAAAAACAATTATAAACAGGTTGGTTAGGGCAATACTGGAGGTTATATTTGAGCAAGGGTTTGAAGTAGGTGAGGGAGCAAGCCAGGTAGGTATGGAAAAGAATAGAATTCCAGGCAGAAGGAACTCTTAATGCGAATGCATTGCAGATGAGCAAAGCAACCTGTGTGAGCAAGGAAGAGGACAGAGGGAGATGATGTCCGAGATGTAAGGAGGGCCACATCACTTAGAGTCTTATAGACAATTGTGAGGACTCTGGACTTAGGAACATTAACCTACCAGCACCGGGAAAAATGCATTGCAGGAGGGAAAGAATTAGTAGAAGAAACATTTGTAAAGCTACTTTCCTGGTGAAAAGTTCTGAAACCATTCATTTGATCACTCATTCATCCACATTAATTCAGCACATATCCAGGAAACACTATACTAGATATTGACAATAAAACTGTGACTCCTGGAATAAACTTCTGCCACATGAAGCTGGCCCTCTGGTAGAATGATGACAGAATGAACAGAAAGGTTCCACATGTTGATAAGCTTCTAAAATGCTATAGAAGTCTAAATTTGATTATGAGTCTAATATTATAAAAGAGAAGGTCCCAAAAGGTCCAACTGTATAATCAGTCCTTAGTCTACCTCTTAAGTCATTTCTTAGCAATCTCCTTTAATGAAATACTTGCCAATATTCTGTCCACTCTTACAATTGCTTTTGAAAAGAACGATCGGATATTCTACATCAAAAGAAATCAAAACATCCAAACAATGAAGAATAAACTAAATCTGAGGCTTTTCTTTCCCCCAGTTATGATGAGTCACAGAATATAGACTACAAATATGATTAACTCAAATACAAGCATTTATGAACAGATTAATTTGGCAGCATAGAAGAAGCAAAGACCAGTCCAAAACTACCAAGTTTGTCTGTAACCTAGACAATAGCGTTTTCCAAACAAATTGCTTGTGCATGAAGATATTATCATTGGTGGCTGGATGACTGGCTTTAGTACCCCATAATGATAAACCCGCTGTCACAGAGGACAGATAGGAACTAGTTTCTGCTGTCAAACTGTCATGGAATTATTAAATATAGAGGGAGAAAATGACCCAAACAGTATGTAATGAGCTCCCTTTCATTCTTTGTCTACAAAAGCACATCTGTGGATTGTTAATGACTCTGAAATGGATGAACCAAATTGATGAGAAAGAAAAACATCTTTCAGAGATAGGAAAAGGGAAAATCAACACACACACAAAATGTTTATAAAATATAATTTAAATATAAAGGCTTATGAAAGTACTGTGGAAAACTATAAAGTGTCATACAGATGTAAGCTATTATTATTCATTTCCATATTGCTTGGTTGCTTTCCTTGGTTTTCTTTGTTTCTAGTATAGATCACTAATCTTTTAAAATATAGAGAAATACCAAGACTTATTCACAAGTAGTCCATGTGTGTGACTTTCAGGAGGTGGCACTGCCATCCCAAGTCTAGTCCTTTCTATGGTGCTGGATGATTTTCCAATTTGATGTCCCCTGTGGGCTGTGCACGGTGACCTGAGTGTGTATAAGGCTCTCATTACTCAGTTCACACAGATTCCGTACCAAGTCCTGTGGACGGACTTTCATTAACTAGAGTCCCTGTGCCACAAAGACTCAGTTGGCCTGCGGGGCGCCCATAAAGCCACATCTTAGCTCAGAGATATGACTCAAACATGAAACGACTCAAGCACAGGTCTTGGTGTCATGATCTACATACCTCCCTCAATAACCCTAACTAAGCTGGACAACTTGGAGGGATGTCATATGGGAGCAAGAACATTAGACAGAATCATTGTGACATCAACTCACACACTAAAGCCACCATTTCATTTGGTCCTATTTGGTAATATTGAGGTTATCTGTCTTCGAAAATCTCAGAGTTAAAGAATTTCTTATTTGTGCTTTAATACATAAGAAAGAAAGTAGTAAAGCAGTAGGAAACCAGGCCTTATTTCTTAGTTTAATTTAAGGACAGACACAAGTCTGAAAGTAATCAATAATCTGCTTGTTCTCAGGGTGGATTCTGTTAGCTATATCACAAAGGTAGTACGGTGTTAAAAAGAAAAAAATGACCAATATTTGTAAACATAGAGACATATAATCCTGGAAAGGAAAATCACCGTTAATACTCAGGTTTTCTAACTCAAAGGGAGAACTGTTTGAAACACCACTGTACACAAAGGACTTTATTTGACATAAATACACATTTCAAGTGGCAGTGAGGGGGACCTTTGGCACACGATTTGACTCTTTCACACAAGATAAAAACACTAAGGAAGAAAGAAAAGTGAGAAGACACTGAAGGAGAAATTAAATAGTAGATAAGTTGATATACATTCACTAGAACCCACTGTGAGAAATATAGAATGCAGTATTATAATGTTTATAAAGAAAAAATATCATTTTAATATATGACATTTACTATAAAATCTCAGACTTAAACATTCTCTAAAGTAATCTTTAAAATATAACACACTATCTTTCTACTCACACACACCCATAGGAAATTCATTCTTACATAACCTGTCTATACAGAGCCCAACAAGCATCTTACAGATTGTGTTGTTATTTTTTATTCACATTTTCTCCACTGCAAAAAAAAAAAAAGGAAAAACAAAAACTCACTTCAATCTTACATACAATGTATTCACAGGCCCAGGCAGTATCATAAGAAGCAGAAGAATAGAATAAACAACTAATTGGTGTACCAATTTCCAGATCAATGAACACCTTAACGGTGCAATGAAACCCTTTACCTCCACCTGCCAAGCCCTGAAGATTATGTGATTAAAAGATCCATGCCTTTAACCAGCTTCTCTCTCGGTATTTTTATTCCATACCACCCCCACTCAGCTGGCTAAACGACTAGGTAGACTAGGTAACAAGGTCAATCAAATGCAATACTTCTCTCTATTTAAATATAATGGAAATTTTGACCATTCCACATTCAAAGAGCAAATACATTCTCACACTGACAACCACATTCCATTGGCTTTTCCTGAAAGCAAAGTGTGACAGATGCCTTGGCTGTAATTGCCAATCAGCCTTTACATGGCAGCTGAAAACACAATACATCACTTTGATCTCCTTTGCTCTAAACACATCCACAATCAAGAAAACCTGAACAAGGAATAAGAAATTGGCATCATTTCCAAAAGCTGTCACTCTACAGCACTTAAATACTATAATGTATATTTTGCTCATATTTTTATTTCTCTGTTTCAGAAACACTCTGCCAAAGACCTGAACAAAAATATCACCTACACTCACAAATATATTTGAAGAACTATCTGGAACACACACTCTATTACCAAGTACAAAATCCGAATATAAGCACATTTAATTAAATATCACCACTACCATTTCCCTTTCCAGTTACACACTTGAGGGATAAAACCATATAAGCGTGCTCAGTGGATATGGAAACAGTGTTCACAAGAACTGTACTCACATTTTGCAGGCAGGTCATAGCCACATGTGATTTTTGCATGTCCAGTTTCACAGCCGTTCAGGTTACGACATTCAGCCAGTAAACAGGGTCCAGCTGCTCTGTGAATGCAGCCATCCACTAGGAGAGAGAGAGAAAAAGTTAGCTCATTTTTGTCCTTTTGGAAGTAAATGTAAAACCAGAAACAGGATGAGAAAAAGAACGCAATTTGTTTGTCTTGAAAATCACCGTAGTCTCAAGGATGAAAACCCATGATATCCAATCCTTTAAACACTGTTGTCGTGTGTGTGTGTGTTTGTATTGAGCAGAGGTAGAAGGGTTATAGAAGTCATGTAGTGTGCTGGTAAACATTAAACAACAGTATGTCTTGGGATGGGGGAATCCCTGATTTGTTGCCTTTTCTATTCTCAATTGTGTAAATATTCCCACTATGTCCAATTTCAAACTATTAACTTGAGGTCACTGAACACACGGTGCAAAAGAAATGCTAACAGTTCTGTCTCCCAAGATGGTAAGTATTGCCTCTAACATACCACAGGTTATAGAAGGAAAAGGTCAAGAAGAAAGTGAGAATAGCTCTCTAAAACACCCGTACTCACTCTAAAACTGAGAGTAGAATTAAAGTCATTAAAAAAAGAGCCACACCTCAGAGCTCCCCCTCCCCCAACAGCACGACACAAACACAGCTTGTGTCTTAGTAAATTCCCATAAAACCACCCTCACTTATCTGACAGGGACTAAGCCAAGAACTTCAGCTGTTCCGGCCCTCACTCCCCTACATAAACAGCTTCCTGCCTTTCACCAGTCTGAAGTCCCTTCAGTCCTCTGGCCTCTCATTCTTCCCTTCACGTCTGGCTTACACAGTGAGACTCGCCTTTATGAAAGCACAAATCTGATGCTGTTGGAAATTAAAACTTCATATGACTGGATGGGACGGGTGTGAGTGCACAGATGGAAGGCTCAAAGATCATATGCACTTACATTGGGAAATTGAAAACTTGGGTTCTTAGTTGTTGTTGAATGGGCCCCTTGGAATGAAAGGAAATGCAAGATTGCTAAATGAAGGGTAAAGAGACAAAAAGGGGGAGAGTAAGAGTCAGCTGGGATGTGAAAATAAAGCAAGGTATTAGAGGTCAGAAGATGTCCCCCTCTCTCCACCGTCCACACCACCATGAAATTGACCCAGAGAATCTTCAACGATCCAATCCTCATTCTTTCACTGTTCAGTCATGCACATACTCACACCTACAATTTTTCTCTTCCAAAAAAACCTTAATAAATTTTGTTCAAACCTTTTCACATAGCAATTCTACTTAAAAAAATTTTTTTCTATGGAATAATTAACACAAGTGCAAAAGCTTTAACTCTAAGAATGTCAGAGTTGTTTATAATAGGGGAAACTTGGAACTTCTCAAAGGAGAAGTTAGATAAATCAAAATCCATCAGTGCAATATTATTATGCAGCTGCTAAAAAGAATGGGCTAACTCTCTATGCAACTAGTCCTAAACATGGAAAGATTTTGAAGGGAAATGTCAGGTTTAGAAGAGTATATAAATCATATAGTCACAATTTTGCTTACGAAGTTTTACACACACAATTATACAAAGATACATACACATACATACACACACATATATGCACCCCCAAAATATACTAAAATATAAAAAGTGATCATGAGATGGGAAACAGAGGGTGAGACTTTTAGGAAAAAAATCAGGTCCTAATTTATGTTTGAATTTTTTTTATAAGAGTTTCAAGAGAATTATTTTGTTTTATTTTATTTTATTTTATTTTATTTTATGAGAAAAGTATTTTAAATTGAACATTTTTTTTCTTGGCAAAGAATTAGTTACTTAGTTTGAAATGGATGATTAAAATAGGATTTGCTAGTGTATTTAATCACATGCTGTCAAATATTGTCTGCATTATTTAGATTGCAGTATAATGCAGCTTGTAGATATCTAATTCTCAAAATCTTCATGTTATACCAGCATTCATGACTGTATTAGAGCGGCTGAAAAGCTATTTAATAATGACATCAGCTTAAATTTATTGAATGCGTCTATATGCCAGCCACCATACTCAGGACAACTCTACCAGCAGATTCTAATTTTATCATTTTCATTTTAGAGAAGCTTAGAAGATGTTAGTAACCTACCAATGTTCACAAAATATTGGCAATGTGATTCAAAACCTTAGGTTTGTCTGATAGAGCAACCATACTGTGACCCACTGTAATTCACTGCCTTCAGGACCGAAATCCAGGCCATCTTACCTCAATCCTTGCATGTGGCATGTTGAAGCACCATATTACATGGCCTTTCAGTTCCCATCAGTTCTACTTATGAGTTGTAACGGTCATACCATCAGGCACAGATTTCAAATGTGCAGTTTTGATGAGTATATAAAAGTATATATTCATGTATACTCATGTAACCACGATACCAATAAAGATGCAAAATGTTTCCAAGAACCCAAAAAGTTCTCTTGCGCCCTTTCAATCCAATTTCCCTTCTCACCCCACAGAGAGAATGCCTTTTCTGATTTCGACCATCCTTGCTAAGTTTTGCCCATTATATAATGTCAAACTTCATAAAAGAGATAGAAGGTGGAGATGTGCTTCTTTTACTCAGCTTATTTCTGAGATTCATCTGTACTGTTGCATGCAGTAGTACTTCATTTCTCTTGATCCCCAAGTACTATTCCACGGTTGAAAGCACCATAATTTCCTTGTCCATTCAACTATAAATATTTACAGTTTTTAGCTATTGTGAATAAATCTGCATACTTTACAAGTCCTTTTGTAACTATATATTTTTATTCCCATTGTAAAAATAACTATTAATAAAATTGCTGGGTCAGTATATATTCTACTTTATAATGAACTAATATGCAGTTTTCCTAAATGATTATACCAGTATACATGTAGACCCAGCAAAGTCTGAAAGTTCAAGATTTTTTTTTAAGATTTTACTTGTTTATTTGACAGACAGAGATCTGCCAAATAGGCAGAGCAGCAGGCAGAGAGAGAGGGGGAAGCAGGCTCCCTGCTGAACAGAGATCCCGATGTGCAGCTTGATCCCAGGACCCTGAGATCATGACCTGAGCCCAAGACAGAGGCTTAAGCCACTGAGTTATCCAGTTGCCCCAAGAGTTCAAGTTTTGGCAATACCTTGGTGTTGTCAGTCAGCCTTTTTAATTTTGGCAATTCTTAAAGGGGTATCTCATTGTGATTTCAATTTGCATTTCCCTGATGATTAGTGATGTTAAATATCTTGCCAAGTGCTTCTTGGTCCTTCATATATATTCTTTTTGGAAGTGTCTGCTCATGTCTTTTGCTAATTTTTATTGTCTTTTTATTACTGAGTTGTGTTAAATCTGCTATTAGTTCCATCCAATTTTTCTTTTTAATTTCAGAGATTTATTTTTTAGATCTTGATATTTTCCCTTGGTTGTTTTTCTTACAGTTTTCCTCCCTGATTTTTCCCATCTTCTCGCCCACCATTTCCCACCTTTCCATGTAAATTCCTCCTCAGATTCTGCATCGTGATTTTAACATCCTGTCTGACAACTCCAGTGTCTATGTTATCTATGAGTTTGTTTGTATTGACTGATATTTCCCGTGACTCTGGGTCACGTTTTCTTGTTCCTTTGCATGCCCAGGAATTACTGATGGTATATAAACACTGTGAATATGCTGTAAAGGTTTTAAATTATATTTTCTTCCTCCAAACAGCATTGTAGTTTGCTCTGGCAAGCAGATTACTGCCAGGTAACACGGAGATGTAAGTTTAGGCTTTGTTAAGGCAAGTTTATTCCAGTTCTTTCCCTTACTCCTAGGAGATGGTCTTCACGCCCAAAGAATGAACCTTCCAGAGCTTCAATGGAAAACCCAAGTGTTTGTCAATTCCTTCTAACTCAGGGGAACTAAAACTCTAAACTCTATATCCCTGAAGTGAGAAACTGAATGTTCTGCTCTTTCATCCTTCTAGCTCTCGTTTTCTTCCTGGGCTCCTTGGACTCTTTATCTGTACATGTACAGTTTAAGGCTCTGCCAAAGATCACAGGTATTCATTTACAGATTTCAGGGCTCCCTCCTCTGTGACCCTCTCTCTTCAGGAATCTTAATTTGAATTCCTAGTCGTTCTGACAACCTTGAAGTCAGTCCTATGATTCCTAAAGCCAGTAAATCTACTGTTTTTCCCTTGAGCCCTATCAGCCACTTCCCATGTGGGGCATGGGGGGACCATGGGGTCAAAGCCATTTAAATGTGAATCTCATCCAGTGTCGTTTTCTTCTTTCCAAGGTAGAATCCTTTTCGGTTTCAGCTTGCTTTTAGTTGCTCTCTAGTGCCTATAAACACTTTCTGTCATTGCTTTTATATTTTTGTCAAGAATTTTAAATTACTATTGGTAGGAAGTCTACTCTGATACAAGCTAGTCTGTCATTATCAGAAGCTGGAAGTATACACTGCATTTTCTATTGGCTAAAACATGGTATCATATTATTTTAGAGCTATATGTGGCCTTTGGAAAAAGTACATGGGAAATGGTATTATCTATTGTATCAATCTGTACTTGAGAGTGGGTTGTTTTGTCTTTGAAAGACAAAAAATAAATAATGTCTCTACACATACAAACTCAGTATGAGATCTTAAAATTCTCTAACTTATTGTCAATTCTTTTGCTCGACTTATTTTTCCTAAAATGCAAATCTGATTTCATCACTTCCATACTAAAGTAATGTTCGTTTTTTTCCCATATCTTACATTATAAAACCCTTAACTATAAATTATGGTCTTTTAGACACTTCACAAATGTGGTTCCAACTTAACCTCCCAACCTCACATCATCCCACTCTCACTCCCTTGGCATCATGTAATCTGACACATCTAAATCCCTGCCATTCCCTAAACACAAGCCGACTTCCTTTGCAAAGTGTCAGAATATCCAGCTACCCCTCCCCTGTTTCCTGCCTAGCAAGGTCTTGCTCATTGTTCAACTTCCAGTTGCAATGTTACCTCCTCTAAAAAGCCATTCACAACATTTACAGTCCACAATAATGTCTTGTTATGTTCCCACATTCTGGCATGTACCCTTATTTTCATACTTATAAATTGTTTTATAGTTATTATATAAACACAGCAGACTGGTTATATGCTAAAAAGTCTCTACTGCTTTAGTCATTCAGCTCCAGTTATATGTTAAAAAGTCTCTACTGCTTTAGTCATTCAGGGTACAGGAGGTGGCTTACTCTTTTCATATCCCTAGTTATCTTTTTTCTTTTTTTTAAGATTTCATTTATTTATTTGAGAGAGAGAGAGAAAGAGATAACACAAGCAGGGGGAGCAGCAGAGAGAGAGGGAGAAGCAAGCTCCCTGGTGAGCAGGGAGCCCAACATGGGGCTCCATCCCAGGCCCCCAGGATTACGACCTGAGCTGAACCGACTGAGCCACCCAGGAGCCCCTATATCCCTAGTTATCTTAACAACTGACTTTTTGTAAGAACTGACTTTTGTAAGTTGAATTAAATGCAAGTAAATTTGGGATGAAAACTAGTGTAGTTTTTTTTAAATACTAAAGAAGTAATCAGGCTAGTTAAATCCAAAGAACCAGAAATGGAAAATCAAAGTTAAATACAGAGTCACAATGTGGTCACAAATCTAGTGGCGAGCTTCCATATTAAAAGTGTTAAGAATTCACTGAATCTGAAAATTTACCCATTTCCCTTGGCTCTGATGCAGCCTACCAGAAAATCTGCGCCTTTTCCTTCTCTTGGGGTCAGCCTAAAAAGGCATCAGGCTGGGTAGTGGCAAGATGTGAGATGTAACACAGCAGCACTTTTTCTATTTCTCCCACCCCCAGCCCCCAGGTAGGAGGGGATAGCGGACCACCAGTCAGCATTTACACCGTCATAAAAGGTATTCAGCCTGACCCAAAATGTCTAAATCCGATTACAACCAAAAAACAAAAACAGAAACCAACCAAACAAAAAACCCAACACCAAAAGTCTAAATGAAAAATGAAAGTTGAGCACAATTTTCCAGGGAGCAATAAGACTACTGATGCCTCTTTACCCTATAAAAGAAATATTCACAGAGGGGAAAAAAAACAAAAACAAATGACGACTAAGCTCCATAACTAAATATTTACTGAAGTCCACTTATTTTTCTTTCTGGTTATATAGCTAGAAAGCAACTCCCAGCTTCTCTTGTAGTGAGGTTATGTGAGGTCATGAGTTTGAATTCTATTCAAAGGAGTATCAGTAAAAATGATGTAACTACTTCTGTATCTAATCCCTAAAACTAGGGCACCCAGCCTTCCACATCATCTTCTGTTGTCTGCATGCATTCCTCCATGAAGACTTTAATTCCCCATGAGATGGTACAGCCTCTAAACAGAAAATGCCTGAATCCCTAAATGTCTGTGTGGAAGCATCACCCCCACTTCCCATACTGCACTGTCAATCCAGGGATAGGCAAAAGTTTATTATGCAAAACCTCTGAGATTTGGGGGTGTTTGTTATAGTAGTTTGCCTTGGCTGATACTTTTACTTCAACTGTAAATACTCCAATGATAATTTTCATTCAGCTTGATTGCTGTTTTTTAAACTTATATGCAAAAAATTTTTTAGATTTTACCACTAGAATGAACACATTATCTTAACCAAGTTCATTTTCTTTGGTATGCCTTGGAGTTCTTAATCATGCCAGACACTGAGGACTCCGTGAACCCCAAAACCAGCCCGTCCTATTCATTCAAATAGTTGTTCCTCTCACTTTGTGATTGAAACCAGACTAATAGAAGATAAAGGTTGAGGACTGCCTAAAAAACTGTCTGTGGTATGATCAGCTAGGAATGGAGTGAACACTGAGGTCACTCATAGAGCTGCTCTTCGTTAGGGCTAAGAGGAGTTTAGCTGCATCTTCTTCCAAAAACCAGATTTTCTGCTGCACTGAAAAACCTGCCTTTACTATCCTGACACCAGGGCCAAAATGCTTGCAGGCAGATGGTTAACTAAGGCAAGGGCCTTTGACTCCTGGCATATTTCCTCCAGTTATCTAACAACATCTAAATCCAGAAGAATTCAGCCTATTAATTATGCCATCTTGGGTAGGTTTCCTTCCACCATAGCCTAGAGAATTTGACTGTCTCCGGATGGGGTAGCTAGATGGATTTCTGTTGTGCTTGAGGGGGGATTATTTTTTTACTTTTGTCCAGTAGTACCTTGGGGTGTAGAGTTTGAATATGTTTTTACAGGACTGTCTTAATCCACTAATTTAAATAGCTAAAATAAAGACAAAAGAGTTGGGACATGAAACCACATCAATTTTTCTGACCTAAGATTTATTTTACCCCATACATTCCACCCTGCCTTTTTGGCCTTTCTCAGGTAAAGTTCCCCATTTTACATAGAGATGAACAAGTTGATCCTGAAAATAGGGAAGAAAAAGCAAGTCACAAAGCACTGAACAGGAATCCTTCAGATACAGTGGACCGGTAATTCCTGCCTTTAACTGTAAGAGCTAGCAAAACAAAAAACAAAAAACAAAAAACAAAAAAACAGGGAAGATTTCTAAATATGTTTTGAAAAATATTAAACACATTATATAGCAAAATCCAGTTATTTTATAAATTGGCCCTATGACAAATTTTTAAACCGTTTTTAACAAGGGGGATTTTGAAGTTCTTAGATCTGTACATATTCATTTAATCTTCTTTTGTAAATAAAAGACAGTAACTTAATCTAAAAGCAGCTGCATGAATCACATTAGCCTGAAAAATAAGAGACTCTCCCATTGAATATATCTTTTAGAAGAAGCCCAAGAGAATACAAGAGTTCTTTCCAAATCAAATCAACATAAATTTATTAAACAAATACCTCACACAAAGCATTCCGCAAGAAGCTGTGAAGAAATCAAATGATGGTAATAATATGTCACATCTTTTGAGGATTCACCATGCGCCTTCTGATATGTTAAGTGACTTGCAAGCTTTCCCTGTTTGAGACAGTGCTGCAAAGTGGGAAGGAGGATGGTTCTAGAGTCAAAAGGCAGAGGTTTGTGTCCCAGTGCCACCATTTTAGCTCCCCATACTTTGATTTTTTTCCTCTGCAAAACAGGGACCCTTATAGGACCTCTCTTCAAAATCATAAGGTTTTTGTGAGCAAATGAGTTATTATATAACAACCATCTTGAATAATGCTTGGTATGTAGCAAGCATGCAGTAAATGTTGGTTATGTTATTACATTTAATCATCATAGACTTCTTGACAGGTAAGCTCTATTAGAATGACTACTTAACAAAGAAGATGTTTAGAAGTTAGTGCGAGATCACAAAGAAGTTAGGCTCAGAATCCAGGTTTGCTTAAACTTTATATTCTTAATCCTTACTCTCTTTTACTGCCATTCATGCAAAGAAGTACAATCATGGTCCCTTTACTTGGGAGGCAAGTGAAGAGGACAGACAGGCTCAGAACCATGTTTTCACTGAAATAAAAAGTAATCAGCAATATAGAGAATATCATAGTTATGGAAAGTATATCTTTCTTTCTTTCTTTTTTTTTTTAAAGATTCTTTTTATTTATTTGACAGACAGAGATCACAAGTAGGCAGAGAGGCAGGCAGAGAGAGAGGAGGAAGCAGGCTCCCCACTGAGCAGAGAGCCCGGTGTGGGGGTCTGATCCCAGGACTCTGGGATCATGACCCGAGCTGAAGGCAGAGGCTTTAACCCACTGAGCTACCCAGGCACTCCAAGAGTATATCTTTTAATAGACCAAAAAATTAGAGGAATAGATCACATGTTAATACATTAGTTTTTAAAAGTCCTTTGACAAAATGACCACATATTTCACTCTCAAAACAATCTTGCAAGATGGTCCTGGGCTTTATACTTTTCCCATTTTATATAGCTGAGGAAATTCAATCAATGCAAGAGTAAATGTCTAATGTCATCCACCTGTTAAGTGGCAAATATGAATTTAAGTTTCATTGCTCTTGAAGTCTGGCCAATATCACCTGGGAAGCTTGGGGGAAAAAAAAAAAAAAAGTGGATTCCTAGACCCAACCTCAAATCTAGAAAATCAGTCTCCCTAGCAGTGGAGCCCCAAAATATGCATTTCATAATCTCAACAGATAGCATGGAAGCCCACTACTAACAGAGAATTTTGAGAACCACTCCTCTATACTACCTTGTTTTCTTTGACAAACCTCCGAAGAGTGGTGAATAGTTGGGCCTGTGGCAAGTGATCTGAGAATTCACCGGATGCACCAAGTCACAAGTCATGGCTCTACCAAATCAGAAGATCCTCTTTAAATTTAACTAGAGCTATATTCCCCCATGAGTCCTAATCAAATATTGATAGAATCCCTGCCCTTACCTGTTTGCTATTAGAGCAGGCAATATTAACTGGAACTAGAACTGAACACTAGTAGCAAGTGGATTTTAATTAAATGCTGTTTCACTCAAAGATATACAGAGTAGTCATGAAATACCTCAAGCATAAAGAAGTCTTTGGTATATGGCCTCCAAAGTAAGATCACAAGACATCCATACAGGAGATGTAAGAATAAATTTAAACTTTTCTTGATATTTATATTTTTTATCTAAAAAGATAAGAATTAAGCTCAAGTTTACTAATATTTAACACACAGATTAACAATAAGCACCTGTATATAATTTAAAAGTAAACACACACAATTTATAAGTGCATGCTCAAAAAATTTTTGTTGAGAAATGTATACAATTAAAAAAAATTGAAGTCAAAATACAAAGTGATCAACAGAGCTTTAGAATCAAACTTCCAGACTCTATCACTTAGAGTTTCTACATCTACATAATGAGTATAATATTAGTATCTACCTCTAAGGTTCTCATTCTAATTAAATAAGGTAATATTTGTACAGTGCTTAGCTTGGGCAGTCCCTGTATCTGTGCTCAAAGAACGTTACTGTGGTAGACACTTCTATCAGTGCAATTGCTGCACAGAAAATTGCAACAATTATTCCCATCTTTGCATCCATGCTCTTGGAAACCTGACTCTACAGCTCTTTCCATCATTTCTTCATTTCAAGAAATGGAATATGTTTCCCCACACCCTGAATCTAGGCTGATCTTATAACTCGCTTTGGCCAAGAGAATGAGACAGAAGCAACCCTGTGCCAGTTCTAGGCCTGAGACTCAAGAGGCCTTTCACATTTCTGTTCAGCAACCTTGTAAATGAGCCCAGGGCAGCCTGCTGAACAGACAAGCTATCCCAGCTGAGACCATCCTAGACTCGTTGGCACTCAACTTTCCTAGCAACTGGCCACAAATGCGTATGTGAGACCTGTCCATGAGAAGAACTGTCCAGCTTGTTGGTGAACCCATAAAATTACAAGTTATATAAATAGGTGTTTTAAGCCACAAAACTTCGGGGGTGATCTGTTACACAGAAAGGTCACCATCATCAGAAAAAATATAAAGTAATAATCCTTTCTCAAGTGATGATATAAAGGAAAAAGGTTAAATAGCTGTCATAAACTCTTAGGAAAGAAAAAAACAATATAGCTGAAGTAATCAGGTGAAAAGTTGATTCCATTAGAGGTCACCTGCAGCCTACATGGAAGATTTATGTGTCAGGTACTAAATAGCATCAGTGTTCCCTTTAGGGAAGAGAAGAAATATCTGTTAGAAAAAGCAATATAGTGACAAGGAGATCCACATCTTGAAGCTTCACAGATGCAAGGAATTAAGCTATGTGTAACAGCCTTGGGCTGATTTAAAAATTAACTTCTGTTATGGGCCTCCTGATCTTGCTGGTCAATTTGACTATGAGACCTGGGCTGTGATCCCAGCAGAAGATGACAAACACAAGAGAATAAACATTGACACATATCTTCCCAGGAATCTGGAGCAATTTTCAGCTAAGGGTCACACACTCAGCTTTCTTCATCTCTAATCTAAAAGCTAAAGGACTGATCTTTAAAAATTAGGAGATAGTCCTATCTACTAGAATCTAAGACCTATCTAATTGTGCAGATACCCAAGAAATAATTTTATTTTATTATATTTTATTTATTTATTTATTTATTTATTTATTTATTCTCTCTTGTTAAACTTGAACTCTCAAGGTAGGATAAAAGAATATTTATCTTCAGAAACAAACAGGCCTACCAAAATTTTTCTTGGGAAAAATACAAATCTATGAGCTCTATCTCATCATTAGATTTGAGGCTTAGGAAGTCAAGTTGGTTAAAATCCTACTCAGGTTATAATAAAGATATATTTAGTCTATGGTAACTTCATGTGTAAACACATCACTCAAGACCTAATTCCACGCATCTCCTTCCACATTTCCAAGCTCTCTCTTTAAAAAAAAAGAAAAGAAAAAAAATCCTTGACCAAAGAAAATGTCATTATGACATCAATCACTGGTTGTCTACCCACTATCAATTCTCATTTTCCCTACTAACAAAATCTCTATATTGACTGGGGTTGGCTATATGCCCAACTAAAAACCTATATTTACCAGAAGCTCTTTCAAAAATGAAAAAGATACGAGTGACCAATTTAGATGGAAAGAGATGCCATTAAGTGCATTTCCAAGAAACCTCATTACAAAGGGTTTACTCATACAGCAGACATATCTATCTATCTATCTAGATATCTATCTTGTTATCTACCACTACTACTATTAGGCTTTCTTACTGTGCTCCTACTAGTGGTCTTTTTTTTTTTTTAAGATTTTATTTATTTATTTGAGAGAGAGACAGTGAGAGAGAGCATGAGCGAGGAGATGGTCAGAGAGCGAAGCAGACTCCCCATGGAGCTGGGAGCCTGATGTGGGACTCGATCCCAAGACTCCGGGATCAGGACCTGAGCCGAAGGCAGTCGTCCAACCAACTGAGCCACCCAGGCGTCCCCTACTAGTGGTCTTTCATGCTGCTCCACCTTTGAGACTTAAACTTGGTGGCCTGATTTCAGTAACTATCTAATGAGAATGAACATGAAGGCTGCACTCTGGTATGATAGAAAGAAGAGCTGATAGGTGCCTGAATCTCTGATGGCATCTGTGGAGATGTCAAATTAGGACTACTTCTCATTCAGTGAGATAAAACATTTTTTTGTTAATGAGCATATGTCTTTTGTAAGCCACTATCTGGGATGGGAATGGGACTTCTGTAACTTAGAACCTAATGCCATCTTTAAATGTTTTAGGTATACATTTTAATTTAGCTTCAACATGTGCTTTGAAATCCCAGAGGAGTCATGTTTCTTTGACTATTACAAAAGTATTAATTACTAAGAAATCCTGTGCTGACAAAACACTGGAAAGGGAACAGGAGGCAAAACTCCCAACAGATCAATGGAGGGGGCCAGGGCAGTGCTGACCATATTACTAAAGAAGGACTGGCAGCTAGAAGAACCTAGAATGTGGCAGTCAACAGCCATGTGACCTTAAGATGGTTTCTATTTCATCAGCTCTCAGCAAGAAGGAATATTTCCATCAGCAATAATGCTGGATTTATTCAGGGTAGGTGCTACTAAAGAATCCAGAGAAGAGAATAAGGATCGTATTTCTCTGGAAGTCCACAGAGACAATCTAATGAAGGGTAAATTTGTCATCAGAGATGACAGGGATTTTCAGGCAAAGGATATATTAGCTGGTGCCTCAAGAGCTCTGTAGTAAACCCCACTCCTCCTCCTCCTCCTCCCCCACTTCTTCTTCTTCCTCCTCTTCCCCCTCCCCCTCCTCCTTCTTCTTCTTCAATTTGGCAAGGTTACTTGGGAAAAAAAAAGTATCTAACTCAGTTCTTATTCAAGGGCAACCACATTCCTCCAACCCAAGCAGAGACCCTTTTCAAGGAAATATGAATGGGCAGGTCTTAACACTATATCCCTTGAAAGAATAACTCCTCAAAATAATCTTCAAATCTGATGTTAATAGAGTCTAAGCATTCATGGAAATTTTTACTTTAAGTAAGGAAGAAATAATATCTGTGTTCTTAGGCAGCCTAATAGATCTGCTTCTCGAGTGTGGTTTTGCCTGGGTTAAAGGCATAGATTGTGCCCTTATTTCTGGGTAGGTCGTCTTAATAGAGAGTAGGTCAAACAGAAATGCAATGTCAGAGCCCTCTCCCTTTCCAAGAAATAAAAAATGAGTCAACTTACATATTTCCTCTTTTATCGAAAACTTCCCAGTGGCTGGGGACACAAGTTCAACACTAGGGATGATGTAGGTCAATGTTAACAGATGCTTCTAAGACAACCTCATTTGTTTTATCAAAAAATGAGACCTATGGAGAAAGGTAATCTTTCCTCAAGGAATTCAGCTTTTAAACTTCAATCGTGTTACAGAATCTTTTCTCCTCATTTTCTTCCTACAAAGAAGTAATATGTCATTTTGTAGTTAATACTCCCATCTGCTTCAGGAAACACTAATGGTTTCAGGTGAGATGATAAAGGATTAAAAATCGTTAGGACCAGGGTGCCTGGGTGGCTCAGTGGGTTACAGCCTCTGCCTTCAGCTCAGGTCATGATCTCAGGGTCCTGGGATCAAGTCCCGCATCGGGCTCTCTGCTCAACAGGGAGCCTGCTTCCTCCTCTCTCTCTCTCTCTGCCTGCCTCTCTGCCTACTTGTGATTTCTATCTGTCAAATAAATAAATAAAATCTTAAAAAAAAAAAATCTTTAGGACCAGGAAAAAAAAAAAAGAAAGAAAGAACAGAAAAGAAAGGAAATCTCTCTGAACTTTCAATTTGCTGTCTGAAGAGAAATGATAAAAACCTGTCCATATACGTGTTTTTGCAAAAATGTAAAATCTTGACATATACAAAAGAGAATCTTTGTTTTGGTAAATTAAACTATTTGCCACTCACTCTGCTTGAGTATAATTAGGACTAATGCCTCAGTATATCTGGAGAAGAGATAAATAATAAGCAGCCCTTTTCCCCAAAGTCCACACATGAAGATGGCATTTATTGCCCCAATCCAAATATCAACTTTCTCTTCTCCCATTATTTATTTTCAACAGGAGGTCTGAGGGATAATCTTATGTGTAGAAAAAGCTTAAGGGCAAAATTGTGATCATTCTGTTAAGCAATGAAATTATTCTTTCTTTTTTATTTTTTTTGGATTAAAGAAAAAGTTAAATACTTATTAAAGACTAAGTTTTAGAAAAGGCTTGGCCTTTTTTTTTTTTTTTAAATAGGAAAAATCCAATCCAATAATAATTTACAATTTGGATGAAATCCCCTTTTTTCTTTCCAGTAAAAATTCATTATATGGGCCCGCATGGATGAAGAGTCTGCCTTAACAATTCTAGACTCAAATGGGAATATGCTAGTAAAAATTCTCGAGGGGAAAAAAAAAGAAAAAAGCACCACATATCAAATTAAAGTTTAGCATTACAATACAATATTTAAGCTAAAATGATATGAGAACAGAGCAGTGTCACATGTAATTTCTGGAACTGAAATTTCATTCCCATATACACATTTAAAATATTTCTAAATAAATAGGTTTAGATTATTTTTTTTTCCAGAATATGTTTCCATTTAAAAAAAGAAAGAAAGAAAGAAAGAAAGATACTCAGAATTATTTCTTTTAAGAATTAAAGTAGCAATTTGCAAGTGGAACCTAAAAGAGGGTTCTAGTGCTAATCTGATCTGCAGGTGGGCATTCAATCCTCAAATTCCAGGTCTGTCTTATTTTAATGTCAGTTAAACTCCCCACCTCCAGACCCTCAAATGTGCCCTCCTCCTACAAGGCGCTGCCAAAGGAAAATACATTTCTGGAAGCAAATGGAGCAAAACTTTCTATTTGTTTCCCTTTTTCAATGCAGGCCTAGTCGCTGGGTCCAAAGTCTTGTGTTATAGCCTCTTCTAGACAAACTTCTGCTAAACCTATGCGTTCTCTCTCCAAAACACTGGATGTTTCTCACCAGACTGGCAAGTGAATGTGAAGAAGTCTTCACAAAGTTTTCTGCTAGAGAAAGTTCTATTTGATGAGAACTTTTGATTCACATGTCCACCCATTAAAAATAAAAAATGCATGGCTGGACAAGGGCTGTTGGCTGTAGGAGGGGGTAGATGGGTTTCTCTGTGCTGATAAAGGAAGTTTTGTTCAGGGGCACCTGGATGGCTCAGTGGGTTAAGCCTCTGCCTTGGGCTCAGGTCATGATCTCAGGGTCCTGAGATCAAGCTTTCTGCTCAGCGGGGAGCCTGCTTCCCTTTCTCTCTCTCTCTCTCTCTCTCTTTCTCTCTCTCTCTCTCTGCCTACTTGTGATCTCTGTCTGTCAAATAAATAAAATTTAAAAATAAATCCTTAAAAAAAAAGAAAGTTTTGTTCACTCTTCAAATTCATAGAAAAGAGATGTCAGGGAGGAGAAAGCCATGGTTTGGATAACTCTGCAGCTCATTGAAATGTCTATTTTCTTTTTCCCCACTAGAACCATTTTGCGCCATCTAAAATGTTTGTGGGAGAAGTTAAAACAGGTCACATGTGCTTTCCTCCACAAGGAAGCCCTATATTTTAACATAGGACATACATCCAACACCTCAGTTTTGAAGAAAGCTGTGTTTATTATGTGGGCTTATTAAATAAAAAGTACAAACTTTCTCATCCTGAAAAAATACGCAATGAAATTTACAGCCAAAATAAGGAAGCTGTGCATAATGTAACACTTGGCAAGAATTTTAATCAGTGGATTGGCAAGGCTGGATGCAATACCTCAGCTCCTTTCAGACATGTCTGAGCTTTCTTAATTTAAATACCATGCACTGGGTCTGGGAAGAACATTTAGGAGACATTGTCCTTTCTGCAGGAATGCTGAGAGCAATGCAAGTGAACTGAGAAAGGAGCACTGTTGACGTGATAACAGCTTCAACCTCCTGGAATGGGAGATGGTGAGAGATAGAAACACTGTTATTGTAGAGCAAAGCAACACAGATTTACATTATGATAAGGCATTCCAGCCACATTACTTTAAGCAGGCAAAGATGCTTCCAGGTATAGTCTGAGTCAGTTTGGCTCTAAAGAGCATAATTCTGGACTATGTCAGGGGTTTTCATTGCAGGACTGCTGTTTTCCAGTTAGGAAAACAATGGAGCTATCCAGTAGCCTCCAATTCCTGAGCAGTCTGATGGCAGTTCAGATGAGTTGAAAGTCAGGTCACATAATGTGGACCCAAACTGACCATCACAGAAAGAGTTATAATGTGATGAAAAGCTCCAGGGAACCTATTAAATCCACCATCCCTGTCAGGATGGAGTAAGAGCGATCCTCCCTCCACAGCCACAGTTTTTAAAGGTCCCACTAAGAAAACATTTTCTCCCTCTACCATCGGCACAACACTCTAGTAATTAGTATCCAGAATATCTCATGAAATCTCAGGGACCACAAATATAAAGAAGACTCAAAAGTCAAATGGTAGAGATGTAAAGCATACAGTGTTAAGACTTAACTATGTCACAGGTACGGAGTCTTTTTCTTTAAAAAAAATTATTTGAAAATATTGTATGTCCCTAAATTTGCAAACGAAACACAGTATGGAAACAGAAGATGTTTGAAAATGTTCTGTAATGACTCAGAACGACAGAAGATAAATGAGGGAAGGGGAGGACAGTTCGCACCGCTGCACAGGAATCAAAGGTCAAGGGACACAGAAAGCCCCCAGCTCCTTGTAACCTTTCCTGCTAAGAATGTTTTCAGAAATTAATTCAGAAATATGATCTGTTTAAAGAAAATGCTGATCACTTTTATGCTACCGTATTTCTTTGCTAGGTAATAAAGAATTTATATACATCATAAATATCAGGAACAAGTTATAATTTGGGGACTTACTGTGTTGTAAGTTTTGTGAAACCAGAAATTAAAGTGAATACAGTTTGGGACACCATTGCTTCATCAATCATTACTGGTGCACATTTGGCTCCTAACTCTCAATGGGAAGAACAGAAAGCTGAACTCTTGGCAGACATGGGAAACCATACCTCATGGACTGTGTTCATGGCCTATTTAAAAATGTGGGCCCTGTAGAAAAGGAATCTACGTGGTTTTTGTTCTGTTTTGTTTTGTTTTTGTATTTAAGGACATTTAGGAAGATGTATCTTCTTTTAGTAAATAATATAATGACAATCTTGATAGTTTCTGTTGAAAATGAATATTGGAACTGATGAAAAATAAACCCAGTTTATTACCAGAGGGCTGAAGAAAATGGTACTTCCAAATTCATCTGGAGTACATGCTACCTAATAACACAGGGAGAATGTAAATGGGAGTGTTTTTGAATGAAGAGCTGTAAGTGCCCTGGAGAATTTGATGACCAGGCCCAATGGCTGTAGGAGAAAACGAAATTCAGAGGATGGATATATTAAGTTAATTATACTAGGAAAGATGGCTTGAGGGAAAAAAAATTTTTAATAAACTAATTTAGGAGCATGGAAATTATTTCAGTATGAGTGATATTAGGTAAGAACGCTTGACAATTAAAGAAAAAAAAAGTGAGACTTGAGTAATATAAAATCAGCAGGCATAATATCTATGGGGACTAGGCATTTCCAACTAAGGAGAAAGCAAAAAATAAAATCAATTGCAAAGAGTGAAAAAGAAAGAGTATGATCACTAGTTTTACATGCCTATTTCTTTATCAAGGTAATGCTTAAATGTGTAATTTATTAGGTCAAGACTGAGCACTCTTTTTAAAATTTTTTTCTATTCTTTGTAAACCTACCCTCCCCTCTCCCTTGATCCATACTGTAGTTAAAAATAAGTAAGTAAACTGTTTTGGACATCTTAATGGGTAATTCCCTCCTAACTCTTCAACCAGTTAATTCTGGTCACCAGTTAATTAAGATGTTTTGGACATCTTAATTGGTAATTCCCTCCTAACTCTTCAACCAGTTAATTCTGGTAAACTTTTCAGTTACCTTGTTTATTCTTTTTTTTTTTTTTTTAATTCAGTAAGACTCCTGGGCATCTACCATATGCCAGGTACTACTCAGCCTTGTGGATAGAAATATAAAGAGGAATTGCCTTTAACAAAATGGCATCAGAGTTTCATATCATAATTGAGATAGCTAGTTGCAATGGACTATTACTCAGTCATAAAAAGGAAGGAGATCTTGCCATCTTCGACAACAGGATATTATGCTAAGTGAAATATGTCAGACAGAGAAAGACAAATACCATATAATTCCATTTGTATGTACAGTCTAAAATATAAAACAAGAAAAATGAACTGAACAAACAGCCAAAAAACAGACTCTTAAATATAGAAAACTGGGGATTGCCAGAGGGGAAGTAGGTAAGGGAGGAGTGAAATAAATAAAGGAGGTAAAGAAGTACAAAGTTCCACTTACAAAATGAGTAAGTCACAGTGATGAAAAGTACAACGTAGGGAATGTAGTCAATAATGCTATAATAACGTTGTATGGTGACAGACGGTGACTATGCTTATCATGGTGAGCACTAAAGGGGTCAAGAACTATCCTCACTCCCAAGGCAAGATGATGCGTCTTGTAAAGAATTATTGAATCAATATGTCATACATTTGAAACCAACATAACACTGTATATTAATACATTTCAATTAAAAAAATTTAAGATATCTTGGGGCACCTGGGTGGCTCAGTGGGTTAAAGCCTCTACCTTCGGCTCAGGTCATGATCCCAGGGTCCTGGGATCGAGCCCCACACCGGGCTCTCTGCTCTGCAGGGAGCCTGCTTCCTCCTCTCTCTCTCTCTCTATCTCTGTCTCTGCCTGCCTCTCTGCCTACTTGTGATCTCTGTCTGTCAAATAAATAAAATCTTTAAGGGACGCCTGGGTGGCTCAGTTGGTTAAGCAGCTGCCTTTGGCTCGGGTCATGATCCCAGCGTGCTGGGATGGAGTCCTGCATCGGGCTCCTTGCTCGGCAGGGAGCCTGCTTCTCCCTCTGCCTCTGCCTGCCATTCTGTCTGCCTGTGCTCGCTCTCTCCCCCTCTCTCTCTGATAAATAAATAAAATCTTAAAAAAAATATATATTTAAAAAAAATTTAAGATATCTAGCAAAATTCTTTGTCCTTATAGCAGATGATTTGCCAGTGTTTCTCTACTCTACTGCAGTCAGCACAATCTGCCATCTAGGTGAAATCCTAACTTTTCTCAGCCATGCCAGTATCCATTTGTTATCCTTCTGACTTCAGACAGGTTTTCTGAAAAAGGCACAAGTTCCAGATTCATAACTGATGGGCAAATTTCTCATTCACCATGATTACTCGTGAAGCTGGGCAAGCTGATTAGCTCTTTTGAGCCTATTTCCTTATTTGTAAAATGGAAATAATAATCCTTATCTTTAAGGACATCTTTCAAGATTAGCTTGGATCAAGAATGTAAGGCATTTCAGACATGGTAAATACTCATTAAGTGGAGGTGATGTAATTACCATTAGCGTCATCATTTTTTCTAACATCAGGGTGCTCTTGCAGAGGCGCTGGTTTGGAAGGGAATCTAAAGGGGTCAAGAACTATCCTCACTCCCAAGGCAAGATGATGCGTCTTGCAGGTATTACAGTTCTATGGTAGAGACATATCTTGCCTGCCAACCAGCATGTGTTGACAACAGTCTAAAAAGGTTCAAAGTGAATCTTGCAATGTTATTATATGCCTAACGCAAAGGACAGAACACAATGGTTATTATACAAGCAAAGATGATTTTCTCTTTCAAGGATGATGCCATGTTCCTCATCCAGCCTTCTGAAAAAGTTGTCATGTAAAATTATTTCACATTCTTTTCAGCCCACTCAAAGCACATAAGGGCTTTCTGAAACATGGGTCTTGTAAATATGCCTGAATGTCAGGATTTTGGCTGTAACAGTGAAGCTAGGAAGGACTCCAGTTGTATCTTTCTGTGCTCTTCCTGATTTCTGAGCCAGAACCCTGGTATTTGATGCACATGTGAAAAAATACAATGTTCTCTTCTTTATGTATTGTGACTTTTGTAAAACCAATAATTATCTAGTTCTCACCCTTAGTAATGGACAAGAAGAATTTAAAAAGTAAAACTGCATTGCCCAACAGTAGGGAGGAAAAAGAATAATACTATATGCAATAAAATGTCTCAATTAAATCTTGAACTTATAATCTATATTTGAGAAACTAGAAACCCAAAAGAGTTACAGAAAATAAAAGTTGATCCACTGGTAAAAATAAATAGCCATCAAACCTTTCCTGTTAATGGTAAGAAAACACAAAGTAGTCAAAGAAAAAACAAGTCTTCTGGTGTTTCCTTTCTTTAAACCAAAATTAATTGTTTGCTCAAAATGTTATATGATCAAGAGTTTTTATAAATTATGTAATTATTATACTAAATGTTATGATACAAAATCAAAGTAAATACCATGATATAAAGAATATGAGAAACACTGCAGAGGGGTGCCTGGGTGGCTCAGATGGTTAAGCAGTTGCCTTTGGTTCAGGTCATGACCTCCAGGTCCTGGGATCAAGCCCCATGTCCACTCCCAGCTCAGCAGGGAGTCTGCTTCTCCCTCTCCCTCTGCCTCTCCCTCTGCTTGTGCTTTTTCTGTCCCTCCCTCAAATGAAGAAATAAATTATTTTTAAAAAAAAAGGTGACCAAGGCGCACCTGGGTGGCTCAGTGGGTTAAGCCTCTGCCTTCAGCTCAGGTCATGATCTTAGGGTCCTGGGATCAAGCCTCACATCAGGCTCTTTGCTCGGCAGGGAGCCTGCTTCCCTCTCTCTCTCTGCCTGCCTCTCTGCCTACTTGTGATCTCTCTTTGTCAAATAAATAAATAAAATCTTTAAAAAAAAAAAAAAGGGGGTGACCAAAAAAGAAAAAAGGAAACACTGCAGCAATTAATACCTAAATACATATTTTATGTTTTTTACATAATTTATTACATTTATATAATTTATTACAAGGTGCCCAACCTGATGCTCTATCACTCTTAAACGTTCTAGTCTATATTTCCCCAAAGCAAGGACACTCCCTTTCCCTCATAGCCAATTTACAACCTTCCAAGTCAGGAAATTGATATTGGTACTATCCTACCATCCTATGTGAACTTTGTCATTTGCCTCAGCAAAAGTCCCTTTTTGTTTCTGGGTCAGAATCCAATCCAGAATCCAATCCTATCTGCTTTCATTGCTTGAATTCATGGATTTGTTAGTAAAACATGTGAATGTTTTATATTTCTGCTGTATCCTAGTTTCTGAAGAAAATGTATTTTAGAAACATTTACTTAAAACTGTGGTCCCCCCCTGAACTGGGCAATATTACATATACACTGTGCCTAGCACAGTGCCTAGCACAGTGTCAAATAAAATATGTATTTTGATAAACACTAAGTTAGCAAGAAAGTTAAATACCTTCAGGAAAATATTACTGAAATATTTTTGAAGAACAGCGATTAACATGTATGTGAGACAGTTTAAAGCTTTACTTATAGTTTGACTATAAGCCAACATCTTGAAAGCCTTCTGCAACATGTTATTTATTTATTTTCATAATGGAATATAGACTTTTCTCTAGAAAAACATTGGCTCAACTATCTAGCCGGGATCTCAATACTTTCTCATAAGTAACAAAGTATGACATCTAAATGTGGCAAACTCACTTAAGCCTGGATGCAATTCTAGACGAGCAGAAGGGCAAGAGGTTAAACCACTGCTGTATTTATCAATATGCTTTTAAACCAATGAGTGGATCAAGTAACATACAGAATGAATGGGAATTAAATGTAATTAAAATCACTGTCTCCACAGACAGGGCGGGTTATAACCTTTATTCTCTAACCAAGTCCCCTCCCCTCACATGCCTCTAAGTGTAATAAATAAAAGAAGTCAAGATTTTTTAAAGTATTTTTAGGATGTTATATTCAGCTTATTTTTAAAAATCTGAGATTAAAAATACAAAGCAAAGGTGTCTGGGAGAAGGTTATTGGAAGAGAAACACCAAAAGAAATAGCTGAAATTATGATGGCATTTTTTATTTTGCTTCATATTATTCCATTTGATTTATTTTAAGAACTCTGAGTGAAGCAAATTTGTCAAAAATGAATATAGTCCCAAAAGGGAGAGCAGAATGTGCTCATTACACCCGACTTCCCCCCCCCAAAGGTGTATGGGTTAACACAAAACTTTGGGGGGTTGTAACCTGGAGTTTGGGGATGGAGGTAGAGTTGGGGATTGAAAGGGGAAAAAATAGAGAACATTTTTAAAGTATAATTAAGTGATTTGCTAATCCCTGGGGAGCCAGCATTCCTTGTACTGAAAGTTCTACCACAATTGGAACTGAACTATAATAAGAACCAAGCAATTGTTTGGTGACTGCTGAGTGGAAGCCATCTCAGAAGACACAGAAAAAGAATATTTGCCTCTGGTAGGTGAGACAGACATTACTGTCTGTCTTCACTTGTTCATTATTCACTTTTAATAACTCTACACTGCTACAAGACATTGAAAAGAACAAGGTGAATATAGACTAATGAATTATTAGTTCAACAAGGAGTCTTCTAAAAAGTTTTTTTTTCCTGATTATATATGAATACATAACGTGTAGAAAATGTGGAGAATACAAAAAAGTAAAAGTACAAAATTACCCAGACTCCCATTACCCAGAGACAACTTCTCTTAGTATACAGTGGATTTCCTTCTGTTCCTTTATGGCAGGCGCTGGTTGTCTTAAAGGCATAAGTTTTCAAAATGCAGTCCCAGGAACTAATAACAATAGCATCACCCGGGAAATCCTTAGAAATGCAAATTTGGGGGCCCACCAAGACCCATCAGAAATTCTGGAGGTAAGAGCCAACAAATGGATTTTGATAAATCCTTCAAGTGATTCTGATCATGCTAAAGTCTGAGAACCACGGTTTTAAGATACTCTTAGCATACAGATTTGAAAAATCCAGGCTACTTATCAACCTTTATTTTTTTTCATTTTATTCGATTTTTTATCATAAATGTACTCTTTAATCTACATCTCCTATTTTCCCAAGTCCCACCCCCTCTTCTCTGAACCATCATCATCACTTCTTTTTTTTTTTATGGAAAAATAAACAGAACTGGGCTTCCTTTGTGTCTAATTGTCAATGAAGAGATAAACCCAACAACAAAACACAGGCTCTAATCCCTGCTTTTAAGAGTATAGTTCACCTGCTGAAAGAAGAAATAAAATTCAGGAGAACAAAACAAAACAAAAAAATTCTCATTTCTTTCCTCCATTCCTGGTCTTATTCCACAAAGTATTAAAATGATTTAAATTTCTGAGATCAAGATAACTGTCTATAGAGAATTTTAAGGGTTTCATATGTTATGGTTTAACCTGATTTCTCCAAATTAAGTATAAGTTGGAAGAAAAGAACAATTAATTAGAGCATGAACATTACCAGTTAGCAAAATTATAATTAAAGTATGTAATTAGACACAACTGACTAATTTTAAATAGTCTTGCAATAAGAATTCCAAACCTTAATCATGTTCCCCCTACCCCCCATCATCCTAGAAATAAAATAGTGTGGAAGGAATAGTATACAAATAAATAATTCACTTTTAATAAGGTTAAACTGCAATGTAGTTACTACAAATATGTTATTAAAATTATCAGGTATTCATAGTCTTTAAAAAAAAAAAAAGGGGGCGCCTGGGTGGCTCAGTGGGTTAAGCCGCTGCCTTCGGCTCAGGTCATGATCTCAGAGTCCTGGGATCGAGTCCCGCATCGGGCTCTCTGCTGAGCAGAGAGCCTGCTTTCCTCTCTCTCTCTGCCTGCCTCTCCATCTACTTGTGATTTCTCTCTGTCAAATAAATAAATAAAATCTTTAAAAAAAAACAAAAAAACAAAACAACCATTTGCTCATATTCCCTTGGAAGAGGAAAGAAATAAACCCACTATGCTAAACCACACAGATATTTTAGAAGACATTTGCTTACCAAAACAAGTGTGACTTAGAAGTCAGAAGCAAGTTATTACAAGTCAGTGGCTTTACTTATTGGTAGAGCATTGTTCTTTTTGGGTGGTCTGATAAAGACTGGTAATTCCCTAGAATTATCATGTACTTGAACTAAAGACTAGTGAAGGGAAATTAAAAATAACAACAAGAATAAGCCTCTCAAAGAGCCTTTTCATATTGTTTGACATTGTTTTATGTATTCTTCTGTTTAAGGTTTTCTTATCAAGACTAAGGCAGGAAGACATATACTATGACCCTTATGATAATGATTTCATTATTTTATATAGTCTTGCCCGGCTACACAGGTGGCATTTTTCATGAACTAAGAAAACCCCTAGTCAATGGAAGCCCAAGGCCCTAGAGATATGTAATCTTTTCTCACAGTGTGTACCAGGTCCGGCTGGTATTTTTCCACGTGCAGCCCTGCAGTGCATTGCTCCGCCAAACCAAAACAGACACTACTGGTTCCTTTCCAGCTGTTACTGAGGTTTTTCCTCTGATTTTTATTTACTTGTCTAAAGTGGCCATAATAAGCACCAAATAAGCCACAATTGCCAAGAGCAAAATATAAAATTAAGGGCCTCAATTAATGAATAAGTGATAACACATTTAGAGAGGGATGCTAACTTGAATCACAGAATGAGGCTCTGTAACTTATTAGATGATATTTTTAAATTATTTTGAATCAATATATATAAAGTTATATAAGTGCTATTTGGTATATAAATTTTAAAATCCATAATGCTAACACTTGGAAAATGTAAAATTAAGCAGAGATGTATGAAAATAACATGGCAAGACCAGTTTACATTCCTCCTATTGTAAGAATATGTGTGTGTGTGTGTGTGTGTGTGCGTGCGCACGTGTGTGTTATATTCATACATGTTACAACAGGAATGTACACAAGCCCTGTGAAGAAGTCATGAGGTTTATAATGTAGCAAACATTCCTATTAATTTTAACCCCTGCTTATGGTTTACGAAACAAGCAAACCCAAGACAGCACATAGAAAATACTACCCTGCGATAAACAAATACATAGCAATTTCAAGAAGAAAAGTCCAAAATTCTGTACCAAGGGTATTAAAAAAAAATTGAGTACAATGTAACCTCCACAGTAATGACACCTCTCCCAGCAGCCAGAAGAGTCCCTGGTCTCTAGCCAAATTCACTAGCTGGCATTTCCCCAGCAACAACCCTGAGCCATATATTTTAATCATAATGCTAGTAAAAGGCTGCTAAATGTATAATAGTAAAACACAAATACTTTGTTCTCCATAAGCTATGGTTCACCCAACATACATTGCCTATTTTGGCAGGTACGTATAACTAAGCCAGCTAACCTGTATTATAGAGAAAGGGAAATGTGTAAATGAACTAGGACACTTCTGTTGGTGCCAGACAGAAATGAACAGCTGTTATATGTAGTGTCACAATTGCTCTCTTAAGCTTGGATGGGCAAACAGTTCAGCTTAGGCTTTGAAAGCAGGTTCAATCTCTACTCTTTAAAGTTAGAATGGATGTACTGAGATCACAAATTGGCTGGATGGATTTCTTTGCCATCCCAACTCTCTGGACTGTTATCTCTTCTGAAGTATAAATGGGGTAGAGGTAGGAGATCTCTGAAGTCCCTGGATGGCTTGGTAATTGTATGACTTCCACCATCCTACTACATAGGAGGTACCAAGGGAAGGCATGACCTACCCCCCTCAGAAGTCCTACAAGACACCCGGTATAGAAACTAGATTAAAAAGAAACAGACTGGGAGAAGTAGGTTCTACTTCTGGCTTATGCCCCTTACCTGGCTATGGGACTCGGGGGGAGTTTCATAAATCCTCTGGGCCTTGATTTCCTCATTAATAGAAGGAGCCAAGTGATCCTCAAACTCCTTCAACTCTGTTTCCAGGGAATGGAAATCAGGCCATGTATACTAAGCAACAGTGACAAATGGCTTCTTAGAAAATGAAAAGATATCACAGACCTTCAGGACTTAAAACAGCCTCTATCATTTCATAGGAAGCCAATTAATTCATTATAGCTAAACTGTTCAATAGCAACAACAATTTTGAGTGAAAGCAGGTCAATACAGTTTTACCGATTAATCATAGGGGGTTAATTTCTCCTTGATCGCTATGTTAATTTATCAACAATATGAGCTACCTTTATATAAACCTCTGTAAGTTAAAAGAAATGTTACTTCATTAGGAAGAAGCAAAGAGAAAGAATACTAATATATGTGTGAAAATATAAAAACAGACTCAAGGCAAAAAATAAGTTAACCAATTTTTCTTAGACCTTTGAAACAATGTTAACTAGAATTTGTAAAGAATGACATTTGAGAAGAGACAGATAAATTTTAAACCCCAGACTCATCCAAGTGTAATTTTATCTTAAGTCACTTATCCCTAAAGACTGTATAAATAGATGAACTGTTAACAACTGAACACTACAGAAGCAAAACACAGTCATGAACACACATGCACACACACACACACACACACACACAGAGTCCACTTTTGGCTTGCACATAAGTTTTGTATTAGAGCAGTAATTAGTGCATTCCTCAACACTGTTAATACACTGACAAGGAGCTATACTCTTCAAGAATAAAGACACAAAATAGAGGAGACATCCTTCCTTATAATCTAATGTTTAAGGTTGTAATAAATAGTTAACTATTTCAGTCAGTCTGAAAAGAAAAAACACTGAGGTAATCTATGGCCAATAGTTCTGGATTTTGCAGAGGGCAGCTATGGTCAGAGAAAATACTCAGCACAGTTTAATAATTAAAAAAAAAAAAAAAGAAAGAAAGAAAACCCACTGTGTATGAAAGAACTCAATCCATCCTAGTAATTGCTTTCTGTGAAATCTAACCCTTGGTCCAAATTAATGAGTTACAGGTGTGAATCTAATGCTTTCCATTTTGCCTAAGATGTTACTGTTGCTTTTTTCTGAGACACTTGGCCTCCAAAGGCATTATAGTTAATTTATCATAACATACTATCAATGTTCAGTGTTCACTAAAAGAGGGAAACAGAGCCTTTTTGCTGAAATAGAGAGCTCTTACTTTTTTCTGTAGGGCTGTCAGATATGAATACAATTTTTCTTACCTACACGTTTAAAATTCTGCCTTCATTAATTTTTCAGATGAACTGCCAGACCAAAATAGGTGTCAGAAATTTTTGGTTTAAAAGACAGAAAAATTAGTGCAGGCAGTCATTTCCTACATTTGCCTGCTGAACATGCTCTTGCTATTCAAACAGAAAACAAATTTTCTAAAACTTATTTTCCTGAAACAAGAGAAAGGGTGAAAAATAAGAGTAGCAGATGTGGCAGCCAGGAGGGTGGTTTCACAAATCTATGGCTCCTTGGTTGTTTTAATATAACTAAATATATCTTCTGGAATTAATAACTGGTATCATTTATTATGTGCCAGACACTGTGCTAAGTGCTTTTCACATATCTTATTTTGAGTTCTCTCAGAAGTAGATCCTGAGACAAGGATTTGAGTGTGAGTAATTTATTTGAAAGGAGATCCCAGGAAAATCAGTAGGGAAAGGAGAAATGAGACCAGGAAGGAGGAGAAGGGAGGTTTATCAAACAATTAACTTCTATGGGCACCTGGAGCTCTTGATCCTGCCAGGGAACTCTAGAAAATGTGTAGAACATGCCCCAGAGATGATGCAAATGAGAGGCTGCCTTTGGAGGTGTTACTTTTGTGGATTTCCCATTTGCCTTGTGAATGAGACAACCATGTTTCTCCTGCAGCCAGAATGAAGGCAAGGAGCAGGGAGTGTTCTAAGTAGAGGTGGAGGTATGTAAATGAGGACTCAGGGACCCTAATAGTCTACTACAACACATTATATCATTTAAACTGCACAGTTATCTTGTGATGTGAATAATAAGACCCTCATTTCACATATGTGGAAGCTGAGACTCAAAGAGTTTAAGTGGCTTAATCAAGGGTATACAGGGATAATAAATTATGGGACAGAGATCAGAAATACTAGGACATTTGATCCCAAACCTGAACCCTTGACCATATTTACAGACTGTAATACAGATAAGGAATAAACGAAGGGTCCATAAGAATATGTCAGGAAGCCCAGCATTGCTAAAAGCCTAATTCCATCCCAGTGGCAAAATAAATAGCTATTGAGACTTAGGGAAATGAATGGAAGGTCATATACAACCATGAGGACCTTGCCAAGGACAAACAAACAGATGAGAACTATCGCCGTTTGTTATATATTTAGGTAATTGCGCAGTCGTTTTTTTGCCTAAAAGTTTCCAGCTTTGGAATTCCTTCAATTTGGTGGTCTGAATCAGCCCAGGTCCTTATTATATGGCTCATAAAACCCACCTGTTTGCTGAAATGTCAACTGTTCTTGAGTCATGTGTAAGAAAAGCTGATGGTGGTGGTGGGTTTTTGTTTGTTTGTTTGTTACTGTTTTAATTTACTGCTTTATTGTTAAATTCAATGGTCAAATAAGCGGACATCGTGTTCCCCAATATTAAAAAGGTGGAGAAAATAAATAATAAAAACAAATAATTTCAGTGTAATAAGGGATATGTTTGAAAGATAGGAAATTAATAACCATGTTTGTGGTAGCTAGGAATATTGTAGTTATCTCATAGTTTGAAAGAAGAAATATCAAGTCAGTGCTGGATGAGGTAAAATATTACAGCATAGCTACTTTCTACTGCAATTTTGGAAAATGTAAAATTTTGAGAAGACTAAAAGTCACCCCTTACAGGTTTTCATACTTCAGGTCAGGAGAGAAATTTCTGAATAAGGGTTCCTAACAGTCAACTGTTTCAATTTTCATGTAAAATAAACCACTGGCAAGAAAATACAATGGGAGGCAATTGTGTTTCCAAAATGTTGATGGATTTCACACCCTGGTTGGGTATCTCAGTGTCCTTGCCTTGGTTTCTGTGTAGCGACCACAATGTTGAGCACTTTTTAATTTGTAGCTGCTAATCATAGGACCAGGCTACTACCAGAACCTATACTGGGATTTGGCATAATAGGAATATGTTTATTAATTCATAATCACTCTGTGTAGAAACAAGAAACAGACCCTGCTAAATGACTCAGAGACAGACACAACCTGAGTTCCTCAGAAAGTAACCACAGCATCACTCCAGGAATCCAGGGATTGGGTAAGGTACCGTGCAGTAAGCTAGGTGAAGCTATACAGAACTGTCACCACAGTTATAACTAAAATCAGAGATAGGGGAGATCTACAGCATTTGGACAGACACATATCCTGATACAGGAATCAGGCCTAAAGCAGTGTGGCTGTCTCACACCTGGGCTTCCTGACATGGAATTGGGTTGCTACTTTCATTTAAATTTACTACAGTATAGTGATATTCAGGACTGATGTTTGTAGTCAGACGATTCAGGATTTCCAGTCTCTGCTGCCTCCATCCCCCGACCTCACTCACTCCTGTCACTTGTTAACCTTGCATACCATTGGTTAAGTTAATTTTCAGCTTTGATCACCAAGGATTCAGAAAATATTTCAGAAAAGCCACAGTATGCAACCCTGTCCTTTCCTCCTCTTACCTTCTCCTCTCCTGTCCTGGTCCTTTTGTTTACTGAAATTAGGGTCCATTTGGAGATCCTAACTCCCTCACAATAGATCTTTATCCACTAGCTCTCTTGGCTTCTGGAACTCCTTTCCTGGGCTCTCAAGCACTTCATCATATCCTCCTACAACTGCACTGTCCTAAGTGAAAAGTTCAGATCATACAAGTTTGGCAAATGTAGTATATGCTGTCCCTGTTTTAGAGATTAATAGTGTATACTAGTATAATAAGCAATATGCAGGGAGGAAACCTATTTAATGACATTCACTTCAGTATTTCTCAAAGTTACCTGATCACAAAACCCGATGTTGGACATAACCCCTCTTGGCATTCTAGGGGCCCAATGTTCTATGTAGTGGTTATGGAAACTCCTATCTCTGGTTCTGCACTGGCACCATTCCACTGATCTCCTGTTTCCACACGTTACAGTTTTCAGCTTTCAGTACGGAAATAGAGCTTGTAACTTACCCATACCTCTTATTTAGGCTCTGAATGCTCATCATAGATCACATGACAGAAGCTCACTTTTCAATTCAGGAAAACACCCAGAACTGCTTCCCAGAACTAAACTAAAGACTTCCCTTGGGTATGAGGTGTGAAGGTGTATGGACAGCTAACTTTTTGCATTAGCAAATGGGTTTATACCTGCTCTTCAAAAAAATTCATCATTTGGTGGGGAAGCAGTATAAAAGAATAAAAGGAACTAATCTCTGTTGGGATTGTGTGATCCTAGAAGAACAGCCAGCTGTTTGCTGTTAGTCTACCTGGACAATTACAAGACAGAAAAAGTTAGTTCCATTTGATTTTTCAACCAATAAAAAATAATAATTGATAATTTATAGACAGTGGAACTCTAATCTTCCTGTGGCTGAAAATCATTAATAACTACACTATAATATGTGTTCTCCATTATCATTTTTCAAAAGCTCAAAGCTCAAAAAGAGGGCATGGGTGAGGAGACAATGTTGTTTTCCCAATCTAGGGTAAAGTAATAGATCAAGATAGTGGGGTATCAACAGTTTGACCTGAAAGAAAGAAAAGTCAATAATGACAGCCAAACTTAGGAGAAGAGGCAAGATGGCAGAGAAGGAGTGGGCTGAAATGACATCAGGTTGCAGGAGTTCAGCTAGATAGTTATCAAACCATTCCAAACACCTACAAACTCAACAGGTGATCGAAGAGAAGTAGAGTAGCAATTCTAGAAACAGAAAATTGACCACTTTCTGTAAGGCAGGACGTGCGGAGAAGTGAATCTGAAGCAACAGGAAGATACACCGTAGAGGGGAGGGCCCGGCTCCCAGAAAGCAGCAGAGCAGTGGAGCACAAAATCAGAACTTTTAGAAGTCTGCTCCATTGAGGGACATCACTCCAGAGGCTAAACAGGGTGTAGCCCTCGCAGGGACAGTATGGTCTCGGGGCCTGCAGGGTCACAGAAAGATTGGGGGTGTCTAAGTGTGGCAGAACTGCCAGCTATCGGAGTGGGGAAGCCAACTACAAAGCCAGAGCCGAGGAGTGAGCTCTCAGCCAGGGGTTACCTTAAACCGTGATCTGAGGCACAGTTTGAGCAGGGGCCCCACTGCTCTTTGAGCAGGGGCCCCACAAGTGGCAAATCCAGGGAGATTCACCTTCCTCCTCTGGAGGCAGAAATCTGTTGGGTTTGGAGACTCCAAATGGGGGTGTGCGCCATAGACAAAAACACTCAGTCACAGGCTGGGTGAGTCCAGAGTACAGCAGGAGAACAGGGAGCTGGGAGTGATTGACCCCTTTTCTCTGAAAGTATACTGAGGAGTGGGGTCCCAAACTCTCAGCTCCTCCGGCCTGGAAGATTGGGAGGGCACTGTTTTCATTCCAATCTTCTAGAGCTTTATGGAAAGTGTGCAGGGAACAAAAACTCCTGAGCGTGAACCCAAGTGGATTACGTAGCCTGGCCCCTGGCAAGGGCGGTGCAATTCCATCTCAGGCAAAGACATTTGAGAATCACTACAACAGACCCCTCCTCCAGAAGATCAGCAAGAAATCCAGCCAAGACCAAGTTCACCGAACCAGGAGAACTTGGGTTGAACTTGTTTCACCTAACTCCGGAGCTAGGTGAAAGAAATGCATGGAATCCATGGCTCTCTCCCCATGATCCTTTAGTCTTGAAAGTTAAATTAATTTTTTTTAATTTTATTTTTTTCTTATCCTAATTTCTTTAACTTTTCTTCCTTCCTCTTTAAACATTTATTAACTAGTTTACCTTAACAATAACTTTTTTTTTTAAGATTTTATCTATTTATTTGACAGACAGAGATCACAAGTAGGCAGAGAGGCAGGCAGAGAGAGAGAGGAGGAAGCAGGCTCCTTGCTGAGCAGAGAGCCTGATGTGGGGTTTGATCCCAAGACTCTGGGATCATGACCTGAGCCGAAAGCAGAGACTTTAACCCACTGAGCCACCGAGGCGCCCCTTAACAATACCTTTCTTAAAAAAATCTTTTTAGATTTTTAAGATCTTAAAAAAAATCTAAAAATCTTTTTAGATTTTTTAAGATCATTTTTAGCCCCACATCGGGCTCTCTGCTCAGCAGGGAGCCTGCTTCCCCCTCTGTCTCTGCCTGCCTCTCTGCCTTCTTGTGATCTCTCTCTGTCAAATAAATAAATAAAATCTTAAAAAAAATTCTTTTTAAACATTCATTATTATAGTCATATTTTATCCTTCATCGTATTTAACCTTATTTTTTGTATACATATAGGGTTTTTTGTTTGTTTGTTTTTTACTAAAAAACTTCGGGTTACAATTTATTCTAATAGGTCAAAATATAACCTAAATCTAGCACAGAACTTTGTTTTAATCTCCAGCTTGAACACATTCTCTCCCCAACTTTTTTTTTCTCTTCTTTCTTTTTCCAACCAACTTATCTTATCAATTCCTTTCTTAGAATTTTTAAAATTTTCTTCTTTATAATCATACTCTATCCCTTCATTGTGTTTACCTTTATTTTTGTATATATATATATGTTTTTTTTTCTTTAAATTTTGGGAGGTAGCTTCTCCTAAGTGACCAAAATTACATATATATATGTGTCTTTGTGTGTGTGTGTGTGTGTGTGTGTGTATAATTTTTTTTAATTTCTTTTTACCCATTTTCTTCTCCCCCTGGTTTGGAGTCTCTTCTGATTTGGTTAGCATACATTTATCTGGAGGACTTTGCCACTCTTTTAGTATTTTATTCTCTCGTTCATATATTTTTATCTGGATAAAATGAGAAGGTGTAAAAACTCACCAAAAAAAAAAAAAAAAAAAAAAAAAAACAAGAGGCAGTACTGATGGCTAGGGACCTAATCAATACAGACATTGGTAATATGTCAGAGCTAGAGTTTGGAATGATGATTCTCAAGGTGCTAGCTGGGCTTGAAAAAGGCATGGAGGATATTAGAGCTGTCTGGAGAAATAAAATCCCTTTCTGAACAAATAAAAGAACTAAAATCTAACCAAGCTGAAATCCAAAAAGGTAGTAATGAGGTGCAATCAAGAATGGAGGCTTTTACTGCTAGGATAAATGAGGCAGAAGAGAGAATTAGTGATATAAAAGACCAAATGATGGGGAATAAAGAAGTTGGCAAAAGAGAGACAAACAATTACAGGACCACGAAGGGAGAATTTGAGAGATAATTGATACTATCAAATGAAACAATATTAGAATAATTAGGATTCCAGAAGAAGAAAGAGAGAGAGAGAGGGGTACAGAAAGTATATTGGAGCAAATTATAATAGAGAATTTCCCTAATATAGCAAAGGGAACAAGCATCAAAATCCAGGAGGCATAGAGAAGCCCCTACAAAATCAATAAAAATAGGTCCACACCCCATCATCTAATAGTAAAACTTACTAGTTTTAATGACAAAGAGAAAATCCTGAAAGCAGCTCAGGATAAGAAGTCTGTAATGTACAATAGTAGAAATATTAGATTGGCAGCAGACTTATCCACAAAGACCTGGCAGGCCAGAAAGAACTGGCACGATATATTCAGAGCACTAAATGAGAAAAATATGCAGCCAAGAATACTATATCCAGCTAGGCTGTCATAGAAAACAGGAGAGATAAGAAGCTTCCAGGATAAACAAAAATTAAAAGAATTTGCAAACACCAAACCAGCCCAACAGGAAATATTAAAAGGGGTCCTCTAAGCAAAGAGAAAGCCTAAAAGGAGTAGACTGGAAAAGAACAGAGACATTATACAGTAATAGTCACCTTACAGGCAATAGAATGGCATTAAATCCATATCTTTCAATTGTTACCCTGAATGTGAATAGGCTAAATGCCCCAATCAAAAGACACAGGGTATGAGAATGGATTAAAAAAAAAAAAACAACTCACCAATATGCTGTCTACAAGAAACTGATTTTAGACCCAAAGACAACTCCAGAATTAAAGTAAGGGAGTGGAAAACAATTTACCGTGCTAATGGACATCAAATGAAAGCTGGAATGGCAATCCTTATATCAGATAAATTAGATTTTAAACCAAAGACTATAATAAGAGATGAGGAATTACACTGTATCATGCTCAAAGAGTCTGTCCAAAAATAAGATCTAATAATTTTAAATATCTATGCCCCTAACATGGGAGCAGTCAACTATATCAACCAATTAATAACAAAATCAAAGAATCACAGAGACAAAAATACAGTAATAGTAGGGGACTTTAAAACCCCCTCAATGAAATGGACAGATCATCTAAGCAAAAGACCAACAAGGAAATAATGGCTTTAAATGACACACTGGACCAGATGGACTTCACAGATACATTCAAAACATTCCATCCCAAAGCACCAGAATACACATTCTTCTCTAGTGCACATGGAACATTCCTCAGAATAGATCACATCCTGGGTCACAAATCAGGATTCAATCAGTACCAAAATATTGGGATCATTCCCTGCATATTTTCAGACCACAATGCTCTGAAGCTAGAACTCAATCATAAGAGAAAAGTTGGAAAGAACTCAAATGCATGGATGGTAAAGGGCATCCTACTAAAGAACGAATGGGTAAACCAGGAAATTAAAGAAAAACTGAAAAAATTCAAGAAAATGAAAACACAACTGCTAAAAATCTTTGGACATAGCAAAGACGGTCATGAGAGGAAAATATATAGCAATACAAGCCTTTCTCAAGAAACAAGAAAGGTCTCAATTATACAACCTAACCCTACAGTTAAAAGGAGCTGGAGAAAGAACAGTAAGGAAAATCTAAATCTAGCAGGAGAAGAGAAATAATAAAAATCGGAAAATAAAATAGAAAATCAATAAAATAAAATTGAAATCAATAAAATAAAATCAATAAAATAGAAACCAATAAAATAGAAACCAAAAGAACAGTAGACAAATCAATGAAAATAGGAGCTGGTTGTTTGAAAGAATTAATAAGATTAATAAACCCCTGGCTAGACTTATCAAAAGAAAAGAAAAAAGACCCAAATAAATAAAATCATGAAAGAAAGAGGAGAGATCACAGCCAACACCAAAGAAATACAAACAATTATAATAACATATTATGAGCAACTATACGCCAGCAAATTTGACAATCTGGAAGAAATGGATGCATTCCTGGAGACATATAAACTACCAAAACTGAACCAGGAAGAAATAGAAAGCCTGAAAAGACCCATAACCAGTAAGGAGATTCAAGCAATCATCAAAAATCTCCCAATAAACAAGAGCCCAGTGCCAGACAGTTTCCCAGGGGAAGTCTACCAAACATTTAAAGAATTAATGTCTATTCTCCTGAAACTGTTCTCAAATATAGAAATGGAAGGAAAACTTACAAACTCATTTTATGAAGCCAGCATTACCTTGATCCAAAAACCATGGCTCAGTGGGTTAAAGCCTCTGCCTTCGACTCCAGACATGATCCCAGGGTCCTGGGATGGAGCCCTTCATCTGGCTCTCTGCTCAGCAGGGAGCCTGTTTCCCTTCCTTCCCTCTCTGCCTGCCTCTCTGCCTACTTGTGATCTCTGTGTGTCAAATAAATAAATAAAATCTTTAAAAAAAAAAAAAAAGGAGAATTGCAGACTAATATCGACGATGAGCAAAAATGCCAAAAATTCTTACCAAAATACTAGCTAAGAGGATCCAACAGGACATTAAGAAGACTATTCACCATGACCAAGGGGGATTTATTCCCAGGCTCCAAGTTTTGTTTAACATCTGCAAATCAATCAAAGTGGTACAATGCATTAATAAAAGAAATAAAAAGAGCCATATGACACTCCTAAAAGATGTTGAAAAAGAATCTGACAAAGTACAGCATCCTTTCTTGACCAAAACTCTTCACAGTGTAGGGATAGAGGGTATATACAACAGTATCATCAAAGCCATCTATGAAAAACCCACAGCAAATATCATTCTCAATGGGGAAAAACTGAGAGCTTATCCCTGAAGGTCAGGAACACGGCAGGGCTGTCTACTATCACCACTGCTATTCAACATAGTATTAGAAGTCCCAGCCTCAGCGCTCAGACAATAAGAGGACATAAAAGCCATCCAAATCAACAAAGAAATCAAACTCTCAACTCTTTGCAGGTGATATGATACTTTATGTGGAAAACACAAAAGACTCTACTCCAAAACTCCTAGAACTCATAGAGGAATTCAGTAAAATATCAGAATATACAATCAATGCACAGAAATCAGTTGCATTTCCATATACCAACAGCAAGAGAGAAGAGAGAGAAATTAAGGAGTCGATCCTATTTACAATTGCACCCAAAACCATAAGACACCGAGGAATAAACCTAACCAAAGAGGCAAAGAATCTGAACTCAGAAAACTATGATGTGGGGCGCCTGGGTGGCTCAATGGGTTAAAGCCTGTCTTCGGCTCAGGTCATGATCCCAGGGTCCTGGGATCGAGCCCCGCATCAGGCTCTCTGCTCAGCAGGGAGCCTGCTTCCTCCTCTCTCTCTCTGACTGTCTCTCTGCCTACTTGTAATCTGTCTGTCAAATAAATAAATAGAATCTTTAAAAAAAAAAAAGAAGAAAGAAAGAAAACTATGATGTACTCATGAAAGAATTTGAGGAAGACACAAGTAAATGGAAAAGCGTTCCATGCTCATGGATTGGAAGACCAAATATTGTGAAAATGTCTATGCTACCTAAAGCAATCTACACATTTAATGCAATCCCTATCCAAATACAATTAATTTTTTTTTCAAAGAAATGGATTAAATAATCCTAAAACTTATGTGGAACAAGAAAAGACCCCAAATAACCAGAGGAACATTGAAAAAGAAAGCCAAAGTTGGTGGCATCACAATTCCAGACTTCAAGCTCTATTACAAAGCTGTCATCATCAAGACAGTATGGTATTGGCACAAAAACAGACACATAGATCAATGGAACAGAACTGAGAGCCCAGAAATAGACCCTCAACTCCATGGTCAACTAATCTTTGACAAAGCAGGAAAGAATATCTAGTGGAAAAAAGACAGCTTCTTCAACAAATGGTGTTGGGAAAATTGGACAGCCACTTGCAGAAAAATGAAACTGGACCATATCCCTACACCACACACAAAAGGAATCCATCAAAATCTTTGAGGAGAACACAGGTAGCGACCTCTTTGACCTCAACCACAACAACTTCTTCCTAGAAACATTGCCCAAGGCAAGGGAAGCAAAAATGAACTATTGGGACTTCATCAAGATCAACTTTTTGCACAGCCAAGGAAACAGTCAACAAAACCAAAAGACAACCGACTTTTGGGAGAAGATATTCACAAACGACATATCAGATAAAGGGCTAGTATCCAAAATCTATAAAGAACTTATCAAACTCAACACTCAAAGAACAAATGAGCCAATCAAGAAATGGGCAGAGGACATGAATAGACATTTCTGCAAAGAAGACATCCAGATGGCCAACAGACACATGAAAAAATGTTCAACATCACTCATCATCAGGGAAATACAAGTCAAAACCATAGTGAGGTACCACTTCACACTAGTCAGGATGGCTAAAATTAACAGGTCAGGAAACCACAGATGTTGGAGAGTATGTGGAGAAAAGGCAACCCTCCTACACTGTTGGTGGGAATGCAAGCTGGTGCAGCCACTCTGGAAAACAACATGGAGTTTCCTCAAAAAGTTGAAAATAGAGCTACCCTATGACCCAGCAATCGCAATACTGGGTATTTACACTAAAGATATAAATGTAGTGATCCGAAGCGGCATGTGCACCCAAATATTTATAGCAGCAATGTCCACAATAGCCAAACTATGGAAAGAGCCTAGATGTCCATCAACAGATGAATGGATAAAGAAAAAGTGGTATATATATACACTGGAATACTATGCAGCCATAAAAGAAATGAAATCTTGCCATTTGCAATGACATGGGGGGAACTAGAGGGTATTATACTGAGTGAAATAAGTCAATTAGAGAAAAACAATAATCATATGATCTCACTTATATGAGGAATTTGAAAGGCAGAGTGGGGGCTTTGGGACAAGGGAAGGAAAAAATGAAACAAGATGGAATTGGGAGGGAGACAAACCATAAGAAGATGTGGACTGCTAGCAAAGAACTGGAGCTAGGCATCTATATTGGAGGCTAGCATCCAGCTGTAGCTCTGTAAGTACGAAAGCCCTCAGACGTTTGTCCTGGTACCCTGGCTGTCAGGATTAAGGCACAGAGGCTAATGCCAGAGCTCCCACCCCAACTTTTGTTAGAACTCCATGTCTAAGACATACCCCAGACTTGATTCCCATCATTTTGGGGTACATCAAGAACAGAGCCTGAAGGCCTGGGTGTCTAATAAGAAATTAAGGGATCAGTGACAACTCAGTCTTCTGTTTCCCTAATTGTTGACCTGATAAATAAGTGAGATACAAATTTTGAGAATGAGATGTCATTAGTCATGACAATGACCTCATATTTTCAGTGCCTTGAAATATTGTCACATATCTTATAAATCATATTTGTTGAGTTAGTGTTTTTTTTAAACAAAACACTATTCCTTTTATCATCACGCCTCATCCAAGGTTCTTAAAAAAAATTTTACATGTGCACCCATAACATACATTACTTCTAAGGTTTACCTGAGATTTCTTACATTCCCTAAAATGTGAAGAGAAAGCATCAGCAGCTGAAACACATATTCAAATAACGAAACAAACTGGGTAACTTAATTTAAATTCTTAAAATCTCAGCTCTCAGGATGTTAAGAATTGTATATATAGTATGATCTTTTTACCCAAACAGATATTTCAGAAAACTCAAGGAAGGCTAAATTAATCCTCCTGAATTAGTAGCTGCTTATTGTACAGCAAAGATCCTCTAGTGGTAGAGAATAGTTGGGCCAGGATTCTCTTCCACTTGCTTTAGAGGGAAAATGCTGATTACTCTATTAGGGGCACACATGAGGTGTGCCAAACAACATGCTCACACCATTAGTAGAAGAATTATCAAGAAGGTCAACAGCAAAAACTCAGACATGTGAGTTTTTTCCCACCTCTCACCTAACAGCAAACCTCCAGAAACAGAACATATTTACATGTAAGAAGGCAGATAAAGAAACAAATAAACACACACATAATAGCTATGTTTTAATAGAAAGTATGATGACATGGTGCAGAAATGTAATTACATAGTACCTTCAAAGACTGCTTTTAAGCAAGACGGAAAGTAACTATGTCTGGTACAAAAATGATAAATGATAAATGAATTAATAACTTTAAATATGCTTACTCCCCACGAAAGTATAGACCATTATGTTAGGAATAAAGATCAGACAACAACATAAGTAATTCAAAAGCAAGTGAAGTGTGCTGCCTAGTTTCTCCAACATGAAAACAAAAATCCACTCTATCAGAAGAAACACTAACTTTTTTCTTATGGAGAAAAAAATAAAGAAAATCCCACCCTTATAACTGTGATGATAAATCCACTGAGTCCTATGGCTGATATTTTAAGTCACTAATTTTCCTGCCCTGGCTAGATATTATAATGGTAATGTAGTGGATAATACAATAAAAGATTTGAATATTAATGAAAGATTTGGCTAAATATGAAAGCTGTTTGTTTAGGAAAAACACTTGAGAAATAAGGTAGCTTCATCAACATTAGATTTTCATTACAGGTTTTAAGACATACCATGGAACATAAGCGCTTTTATGAGTTGTAAAAATTGCTTCAATTTCTGACAGTCTTTGCTTCAAGGAATTCTGATTGGCAGCTGATTAGACTTGTGCTCCAGTCATTACCTTCTTTAGTGAAATTAGTAGGCTAGAAAATTGCATTGTAATTCATCAAAGGGAATTAACATTGCAAAAGATCTTTAGGCTATCATCGTATATTTATTTCGTGTATAATATAAATTTTTTCAAGCAATTTCTAATAAAAAATGTGCCAGAGAGTATGTATTATCAATTCATCTGAAGTTATGACAATCCATTTCTGCATATTTGGTCTCTGTAAATGGAGAAGTTTTATCTGCCTTGAATTCCCTGTGTGATGGCATTAAAATAAATTACAGAGAGAATGTGATCTCTCTGTTATTACTGTCTCTTGCATGTTCTATTTAAAATCAGCTTGTGCACCATCTACTCTTGAAAGGATCCTTCAAATGCAAACAATACTAACAATATTTTCACCCTAGTACAAAGTAAATAATTCACTGTCAGACTTTCTTGAAAACCAATGTGTTAACATTATGCACTTTGCTCTAGAAATCTAGAAATCTTATGTATGAAAACATCATAGCTAAATAATGATGCTAATTGGGTTTAAAGACATATATATATGTATATATACATATATATATGTATTTTAGTAAAATTAAAGTTTTTAGAAGATTACAAACTGAACATATTCCAATCTCATCGAATTAGAACAAAGTGAGCCATCAAATGAGTTTAGGTACGGTCTTATCAGTCTTCAGAAGTCAATTCTAAGTTCTTAACATTTATTCTCTTAAACTAGACATAGAGGAGAAAAAGTTTAGTGTATGAAAATCTGTGGGTGATAAAAAGAAGTATCAGAAAATGAAAAGACTGGTAGAATATATTATTCACTCATTCAGCTACAAATTGAAGGCTTGTATTAAATTCATGTCTTATTTAGATGTCACAGGAATGGCTAATACATTTAATACTCACTAATTTCCTTTTAAAAAGCACCTAGGAAATATACTCCATTTTTCAAGAGCTTTACAGTTATCTTTAATGTTAGAGTGAAGGAAATTTTTTAAATTAACAACTGCAAAAAGTTGGGTTTTGTTTTTATTAGCACCACGCTCTAACCAACTGAGCTAACTGGCCAACTGGGTTTTGTTTTTAAATGAAGCTCTTTATCACTGACAAGAAATAATTGTCAAATAATCATTATCCCTTTGAAATAACCTTTTAGTCTCTTTCTAAATGTTGACCAATACTAAAATGTAAAATCATCATCAGAACGTGGTACCATGTTGGCTTCCCACCCCCCCTTCTATGCCCCCTTCTATGGCTTTGTTTCTACTTGCCACCATACTATTTTTGTGTTTGTTTTATTGTTTGCTTTTGGTCACCCACTCCATGCTCCCACAAGCATGAATGGTATTTGGTATTACTACTGTATTTGACATGTAATCACAAGAGTGATATAATTCTGCCTTTGTAGCCAAAAATCAAGCAAGAAGGTAAAAATAACATCATGTATACGCAGCTATGTACTGCCCCAGCATTCCATCATATAAGCATTAATTTCAAATATTGTATCAATATAGCTCATTTATTGCATATTTGATAAACTTATGTAAAATGGAATGCTGACTCATAAAGACATTAGCCTAGTGAGTTTGAGAAAACTGCAATAATAAGGACAAATTAATCTACACTGGGGTGAAAGAGGACAAAATATTATCATGTAATAATCTGTAAATATAGAATGTCATTGGAATGCTAAATTATAAAAATCATCTTTGAAAACTCTATGAGGCTGAACCCTAATTTTTAATGAGTTACGGAGGAAAGGCAACTAAACCATGACAAAGTAGCAAAGGGCTTTTGAAGATCAACACTCACATTTATTGATCACAGCTTTCTAGCTAATAGACTACCTTCCACTGCTACTAGAGGTTGTTAAGTTGCATCACGAGGCTCTTCGTCATGAAAAGAAAGCCCTTGCCTCATGATGAAACAACACTTTGTTGGCACGAAGAATAGAGAACTACAATCCAAATTCACTTCTGTTTCTTTGACTCACAAGAGCACAGTTTTAATGGCTGGCAAAAAGATATAGTTATTGAAAATAATCAGAATTTAATACTTTATTAAAGCTATAATTTTTAGCATTCAGGTGCTATCTATCTGCTGGTAAGAACTTTATATACATAATTGCTTTTAATTCTCCCAATAACCCCATCAGACTGGCATTCTAATTCCCATGTCACAGGTGAGGAAATGAGGCTTAAGCATTTTTTTTGTTTTTTGTTTTTTTAATTCCACCCCATTCACAGATACAGACATCCATCCATCCATTCATTTATTGACTCACACATTCAACAGATATTTAAAGAACACCAGCTTTTAAGTACTGTGGCAGGAACTAAAGCTAGGGCTGTGCACAAAGGAGTCAGAGTCACCAGAGGAGGAGCCATTTCATCTGGCGATCAGGCTCACATATGCCAAATGGAATGTAAGCAGCCTTCACTGCATTACTGTCTAACACGAAAAAATCTGTCTAACCTATTACTTCATTAACACAATTAAATATTTATAAAAATAAAAAATTAAAAAAAAAATTAATGTTTCTTTTCCCTTTCCATTTCCTTTCAGGAAGAGTGAATTATGAAATGGTGTATTATAAAGTAATATGAAATACTCTAACGTCTCACTTTACTTACAAAATTGAAATCTGTAAATGCTCCTAAAGTTCAAGACTATCTTAATTACAAATGGACTAAATGAACCATAAACTTTTTATGGCGTTTCCGCAAAATGCCAGTGCCGTTCACGTTACTGGTAAACAAAAACACCAGGCATGTGTTGTCACATTAGGTCGTGATTACAGTGAGTACCGAACTGTATATAGGCTCTTGGGAGAGTGACAAAAAGTACACCGTACTCTGAGATTACAAAAAATGGTGTTCCCCATCAAACTGTCTTGAGCTATATTTGTACAATACCGTGTTAATGTTGACGTATCATTCCTAATACTGAAGCAATCCTAAAACTTAGAACTTGAATCAAGGAGGAATTTGAGAGATTGCTCAGTAAATCCCACTTTTGATGGTGTACAACTGTAGTTGGCTAAAGGGCTGTGAACTGCAAGAGAATTAGACAAGCCTTTAGACTTTTTATTGAATGATAGCTATTCTGTAATCAGCTTCTGAAGGAGGAAAAATGGTGGAGAAATCCCCACTGAGCTATGTTAAGTGCATCCTGATTGCAGCTGAATGAAACCACAGTCCTGCCTGGCCATAGGTCATTGAAAAACTACTGACTAAAGGGATTTTCCTAGCCACAGGAATTAACTATATTCAAACCTCCTACAATAGTTACCTAAATAATAATAAACATTTTAGACAAGATAGATAAGAATTGATTGCATTTCTTAAAATTGGGCATGAAATGAATGAACTGAGTGGGTTCAAGGAGAGGGTACTGAATCTCACTGATGTGTTGACTCCTTTAGAGATGAATCTTATACACTAAAAGCAATTCCAAGTTTACCCACAACTGATCCCTTCCCCCAAAAAGGAGTGAGTGGGATTACATTAGACTCTACTAATATATACATGGCTTATACTTATTAATTCCTCCACATTAGTCATAAACCCCAAGGGACTTATTTGGAAGCAAATGAGCAAATGTGTGTTGTTGCCAAGTTTAAAACTATGAATTCCACTGGTAGATAAAATGGCCAGTGGACCTGTACAATAGGAGGCTGGATTAAGTATGTACGTATTTCTTTATTACACGTATATAATGCCTACTATGCATTGCTAATACTTTACAATATATTCATTTCTCTAATTCTTATAAAAAACTGATGATGTGAATAATATTTTTATTATCCCCATTGTACAGATGAACAAACCGGGGACATGAGAGAGTAAAGAATTGCTGAAAGTCGCACAAATCCTGGCAGAATCAGGTTTGGGGACACATAGTCTTCTAAGACCACACCCTTAGCAATGATGCTGAGCTCCCTCTGTATAAACAATCCTGTAGAGCTATAACCACAGGGTGGCCTAAATTGGAATGCCCAATGAGAACCACTAAAGTTATAGCTTGAAGCAGGAAAGAAAGCAGCACGAAAAGATTTTAGGTGTGTTTAAGATATTCATTTCATTCTCTTAGTTTCAAGTGAGACCAATGTTGAAATGTCCAGTTTTTATTTTTTTGTCTCCCAATTTCTTTTCCTCCTAACAATTTTAGGGACTGAAGAGAAAACAGAGAAGGTTGGAAAGAAAAGTTTCCATGATGGGACAATATTCCCTTTTCCACTTCCTTTCAACGTATGTTATATTCCTATGTAGGAAAGGAATGGGATTTTTAAAAATTGCATGATATCCTAAAAATGATCACTGAAATGTCATCTAGTCATTGACTCTTGATAGATGAAATTCAATTTAAAATATAACAATATTAAACTACTAGTAAAAATAAAATTCATCATAGTACCATAATGGTACCATAAATGATACCACTGACCTGGAGGATATCCCCCATCTTAAATTAAACACACTAAGGAATTGAGCTACCTTTTCTTCCCAGCTTAGGTTATGAAAAAAATAAGCTTTAGAAAGAAAAACAAATCATAATTCAGACTTCAAAAACAAAATTATAGAAAAATCACAACTGAAAAGAAGTTGTTCCCTGACTTCCAAAAACCTGACAGGAGCTTGACAGGAAACATTTTTTGGAAGTCAACCATCTAAAATGTTGCTTATTCATGATGCTGCCAAGGTAGAAAATACTGAGAAGGAAATGAGATTGCAATCTCTCCTTGTCCAGCTGTCAAAGACGACAGCAAATTTCTCTTCCACTGAAGAGACAAAACTTGAAAAAAAAAAAAATCACACTTTCTGAAAACTATACATCACCTCAGTGGGTTTGAGGAACATCTAAAAATGGATGTAATGTGACAGCAGCCACCTGGACACCAATTCAGAAATGACAAAGATTATTGCTGTAGTGTGAGCAATAGGAAATCGGCAAATCATAATGAAGAAAAGAGTCTATGCGTGTAAAACTACACAGAAAGCATGATTAGGCCTTCAGGATGTTGGAGGAACACAGAGATACTGAGCAAGGTGACAGCTTACAAGCCTCAGATACGTTTTTTTTCCCCCTCTGGTGTTCACTTAAGTATTTTACTCAGTCTTCTCTTCAATGTAACTATTAATTACACAGTTTAAGGTTAATAAATCAATGACCCTGGAAGGATGGCCAACTTGGACAGGACTCATACAACTCAGTGGTCAACTGGAAACACTAACCGGTGTCTGAAGAACACTTTAAAAGAGGGACTATAATATCCATCAAAGAGCGGGTCTTTTTTTTTTCTTCTTAAAGCTAGAGAAATCAAGGTATACGCCAGTAGAGGTGACTCAGAAATACAAAAGTCAAAGCAAGCTAATCCTTCAAACCAGTCTAGAAAAGCAGTTATAGGCGTGTCAGATGGAAATCTTTCAGAATCTCCTCTGCCCAGCTTCCTCTCTCATGTCATCTCTCATCCTCATGGTCCTCTCCAGTTTTTCATTTTTCAATAGATATGTAACATTAACAAGCCACATCTTATTTGTTGATTATGAAAAGTCATCTCAGTTCAGTGATTCTATACTTTCTTACCTACTGTCATTATTCTGTATCTCAGATTTTCGGCTTCTTTTCTCATATTTTTTTTTCTTTTTTTAAAAGATTATTTATTTATTTATTTATTTGACAGAGATCACAGGCAGGCAGAGAGGCAGGCAGAGAGAGAGGGGGAAGCAAGCTCCCCGCCGAACAGAGAGCCCGATGTGGGGCTTGATTCCAGGACCCCGGGACCACAAATGGAGCCAAAGGCAGAGGCTTTAACCCACTAAGCCATCCAGGCGCCCCTTCTTTTCTCATGTTTAATTTCAGTCTTCATGATAGTTACTTTTCCACAATTCACTGCCTTTAACTAAGCAGACTCCATTAGTATCAGTGTTTTCTTCCTCAGGATATCCTTCACCTTACCTGTAATTAATGTGCTTTTGACCTTCTCCCCAAATACAGAGGAAATAATATTTTATTATTTTTGAATCTCTTATACCAGGCATAGAGTCCCTTACACTTAGCAGATGCTCAAAAAGTGCTTATAAGTATAAAATACAACACTCTGAAAAACTTCTAGAACATTGTATTACTATCCTCTTTTTTCTTCCAGAAAATATAACATAAAGAAACACTGGAGCACAGGTGCAGACCCCATGAATTGTAAGAAGATTGGGCATCTAGTCAACCTGGTGATCGATAAAAACAAATCTCTATGTATCATTTCCTCTCTTCTACAGGGCTCCCATTTGATTTTCCAGGATCATTCTGATTCTTGCCTTGCTACTCTCAACTCTGCAGGTGTTTCCCCTAGTGCTGCAGAAGGGGGTGCAGTGGTGTAAGTTTAAATGCTGTAGGGGTCCCCAGCAAAAGACAGTGGGAGGAGGTGGGCATAGAGAACAAAAGCAATCTTCTAACCTTTTGTCAGTTTCTGATTAATGGCATTATGTACAAGAAAATTAGTCTTCTATATCCATTGCATTTTTGCTTTATCTTTACTATCCCCTCACTTCCAAACTATCTACTGGAGATACTGCTTGGATTAAGGCAATACAGCTCCAAGCATATTCTGGTTTTATTTATTTGGGGATGACAGGTAGAGGGTGTAAAGTTGAGGAGGCTTCAGGCTGTCCTTTGGAGGTGGGAAGTGGGGGTAAACCAGGGGTGAAGTGGGGAGAAATATGTATAGTTTCACATCATAGTAATCATCTCCTCTTAAAACAAGGGGATAAAGGGATATCTATTTAGAGATTCATTTCATCTCAGTTTTATAGATGAAATGACAAAGAGAAAAAAAGAACTATCTTCCATATCAATATTCCTCCCAAATACTTCTGGCTTAAGTGGAACTTTTGAAATAAATTCTACCATGAGAAATAAAATGGAGTGAGAATCCTTTTCCATTCATTATCACATTAAAATGATGTTTTAATAGAATTCTTATTTTATAGATGACAAGTTCTGTGTATTGTAATAAGCACTAGAGCTACATCAAGTAAACATGAAGATAAATAAACCTTGAAAACAAATTGTGCAATTATTAAAAATTAATAGATGAAGTAAACCAAACCTAAATAAATCAAATTCCATTTTCCCACTCAACATTAGATTAATTTAGTTTATAAACATGTTCTTAAAACCTTGCATTCTGTCAAATGTGTTTCATATAAATGGGGAAAACTCAGCATTTGTTACCATTTGTCATAACAAACCTACAGTTTTTATTCTAATATTATATGAGAATCAGTTTTATACTGTTGGCTTTGCTTTTGTTTCAATGGATGCTTGTACCCCTGGTTAACATTCATCATTTAATACATGTTGTTTAAGACTTGAAGCTAAATCAAGATTACCATATAATGTGGAAGTTGCATATATGAATAAAGCTTTGATCAAGGTAAAGAACTGATCGCAAAATCAAAATGGTTTTATCATTATATATATATTATGTGATTATAATATATGTTATTATCATTACATAATAAATCCATCATGGGCGCCTGGGTGGCTCAGTGGGTTAAGCCACTGCCTTCGGCTCAGGTCATGATCTCAGGGTCCTGGGATCGAGTCCCGCATCGGGCTCTCTGCTCAGCAGGGAGCCTGCTTCCTCCTCTCTCTCTCTGCCTGCCTCTCTGCCTACTTGTGATCTCTCTCTGTCAAATAAATAAATAAATAAAATTTAAAATAATAATAATAAATCCATCGGTGAGAAAGTAATTGTTATAATGTAATGATAAATAAATATTGTCAACACAACTGATAACTGTATATTAGCATCTTTTACCTTTGTATTGCGAAGAAGGCCCTCTCATTTTCTAGGACATTTCTTCTGAGCACAGAGAAGTCAGCATTAATGAGTTTGATCACTTACAATGAGCATAGTCAGCACTGCCTCTGCTTTTTGGAAACTTAAAAAAGGAGCACTTTTAATGACTTTCTCCAGGTACACATCTGGCTCTATTGGAACTCTGCTAGCAGGCTTGGTGGACAACCCTTGGATTAGACTATGATAAATTGAATAAAAGTACTGGTGAGAAGTCAAGTGATAACTTCTAACAATCAACAGCAAACCCGAAATGATAATGCCTCTACTATGTCAGCTTCCCTCCACTGGGGCTTGATCCTGAAGAACACAGAAATAACTCCACAGTGATTGCACAGCTGAGATATTTGCATTTTTTTGATATTTGCATTTTTTTAACATTCTATTTAGGAGTTTTCTGCAGTTGTGGGTGAGGGGGTTGCTTTTGGTGTGTGTGTGGTGGGGAGCAGGTGTTTCCAGATCAGGATAAAGACAGCTCCTTGAAGGTGAATGTTTACCTCCTTTTCTTCATTGCACTTTATACTCAATAAATACTCACCAGAGGATTGTTGACTGGAGTTTTAACTCCAGAACCTTGCCTAGGAGAAAAGACTAGAGCAAAAAATTTCCCTGTGGACCACAAGGAGGTAAAGACTTAATTTGAGGGGTAACAGGGGTCTGAACCTTTTATCCTCTTCCTTGCAGGATGTAGGCATCAAGGCCATAGCCTCCTGTCCAGAGCTGTTAGTCTCAGACAAACACATAACTTCAGATTAAAGACAGAATAGGTCTATTTTCCAGTATACAAACACAAATACATATCCATTCATCCTTATCCATTCATCTGGCAATGAAAACTTAGGTTGCTTTCATATCTTGGCCATTGTAAATAATGTTGCAATAAATATAGGGGTATATATACCTTTTCAAATTAGTGTTTTTATTTTCTTTGGGTAGTAGCATTTTACGGTGACAGATGTTAGCTACACCGAGATCAGCATAGCATAACATATAGAGAAGTTGAATCACTATGCTGTACATCAAGACTAATGTAAAATTATGTGTCACCTATACTCAAATAAATTTAAAACAATTTTTTAAAGACTTTATTTATAAGTAATCTCTACACCCACCATGGGGCTCAAATTCACAACTCTGAGATCAAGAGTACTAGACTTTACCAACTGAGCAAACCAGGCATCCATTTATTTTTTTTTTCTTTTTAATCTGAAACTTTGGCCTATTCAGGTGGTTACTATCACTACTTGGAGTCCTCCTATTGGCATGCTCATTCCAGTAGTTTATATGTTAAAGTTATCCCAACAGAGAAGACTGTCAGTGGCATGCAAGTTCATGAAGAGCTCTATGTATTCTTTAAAATAACCAATAACAATTTTAAAAAGAAGACAAATAGACAATTTGTCTTGTCTTAAAATAACCAATAACAATTTTAAAAAGAAGACAAATGTACTGATGATCCCAACTGGTTTAGTAAGAGGAAGACAAATTAGTTATTGGAACACCCAAAAGTCTAAAGGCCAAAAAAAGTCATTCCATTGGTGAATTATATTTCTGTTAAGTGGGGAAATGTAAGAAGTCTACAAGTATAGGAAAGTATTTAAAATTGTTGGATTCAACTACCCATCTGTGAACCATCTTCTTGAAACAATGTCCCAAACATATTTCAGTAAAGATTAGACAACATGCAACTCTTTTCAATGTAGATAATAATATACTTTAAATTTTTCTTAGCTTATTTTCTTGAATGCTTACAAATGCCTAATGCCTAAATAAATTTATTTTCTTGATGATGGACATATTTTTACTCAAATCCTAGGCATGCAGGCTGGTGTGAACTAACTAAAATCCTATTTATATAAGATATCAATAATCTAGGGGAAAAGGTATTATAATTAGAAGTAACCTGCATATATAGTTTAGAAGGCATACATCATTTCTGAGTTACATAAAATTTTAGAAAACAATTATTAATTTTAACTCACTGCAATTTGATCTTTGCGTCTCTGGGACCTACTTCTTGAAGACTCAAACAAGTTTAGTTAGTCAAAATTAGTGACTGTGCAACAAGTTTAAGCAAATCAAAACTTTTTTTTAACTAATCTTACAGTATAAATTTTAAAATTGGCATAGAAGTTCTCGGGCTTTTAATCTCAGCCACCTGTGAAGAATTTCTTTTCTTTTTTCTTTCTTTCTTTTGTCTTTTCTTTTTTTTTCTTTTCTTTTTCTTTTTCTTTTTTTTTTTTTTTTTTTTTTTTTTTTGGCTCCATTCCCGCCCAAATCCCCCAATTGCATTCTGCAGCACACCAAATATCTCATGTTGTTTTAAAACCTCACACTGCTGAAAGTCAGGATAACAGGATGGTTAAGAAGATGGGCTCAAGAGCCAAAGTGCTGAGCCTCCAATCCTGGTCTTCCCACTTACTAGAAAAGTTACTTAACTTTCACCTGCCTCCATTTTCTCATCTATCAGGGTTTGTGGGGGCGGGGGGAGGATAATAATTGTAACAACTTAAAGGGTTGTTGTAAATCTTAAAAGTGTTAATAAACACATAAAGGATTTGGTACATAAAAGGAGCTGCTAAAAGCTAATGTTCTGATTGCTTGGTATCTGTCTCTCTGAGACAAAAGAATGAGGACAAACCTTAGCGTTTTAGAGGTGAACATCATAAATATTGAGATTGATAAGAAAATAAATAGATGGACAGCAGTTATTCAGAATAGAAAGATAAAGGGGCTTGGCTTGAGGGAAAGTACTCAGACTCCAAAGCTAATTTCCAGCACATCTCTGCAGTGTGACCCTTCTCAGTGTCTGTGCATTTATTACTGCTCCTGAAGACTTAGAGAGATGGAGTCAGGGAGAAAAGCTGAAATCAGTCACTCAAGATTTAGAAAGCCACCTTTCCTATAGCTTCACAATCATTACATGCAATGGAAAGACTCTACACATAAATTCTATATTCATTTCAGGTAAAAGGAGTTTTAAAAATCATTTAACTTCTCCCCCAAATAATTAATAAACAAATAAAGACTATAATGCAAGAAAATTACCTCATTATTAAAGATAATTGGCTGTCATCTGCTTTTAAGGTTTAAACAAAGTTTAACCTGCTTTCAAGTAATGAAGTATAACAGCTAATTCTCACAAATCAAAAGACTGTGTGCTGTGTTTTGGATTATACTTGAAGGACTTTTCAATTTTTGTTTAAAATCTGGTTCATTTAATGGAAGGGTGGAAACATTCTTTAAGGGGAAAAAGAATGAAATGCATTTCTCACTCAAATATCTTGCATGAAGAACCCAGTGATATCCTAAACACACTGCCCTATCATCTTGCTCTGCCCAAGGACTACATTGGTTTTCAATACATAACTCTCTGAAGACATGCAGGAATTACCATTGGGGCACGTACTTTAGAGAAGTCACAAGTGGTACTCTTGTTTTTCTGGGACAGTGGAGCATATGTCACACTGGGAAGGCTTCTTAATTCTGGTCTTGTCAAATATGAAAATAAATAGAATGTCTCTAATTCCAAGCTGTACAACTAAATGGGAAGATAGCAAACTTGACCAAAATTCCAAAAAAATTTATTGGAACTCTGAGGGAAGATTAAGAAACCCTGGATTATGCATCCTGGGTAAAAAAGCATATGAAAAAGTGTCTTGTAAAACAGGATTCCTATAGAGAGGATGATGAACACAGGCAGCTCTTGTCAGGGTCTTTGCTGAAGACAATTCCAACTCCACTTTATTCTCACTCTAAATCTGCTCCTGGGATAAGATCATCCCATGACTTCTACTGCCGACCTGATGTGGTCTCCTAAACCCAGATCTCTCAACCCACACATCCAATGGCCTTTGGATAAATATCTCAGTTTCTTGAAAGCAATATCAAAATACAAGTCATTATATTTCACCTTATCTGCATTCCACCCAATACATATAAACACACTCACATGTACCACTGTCACCCTCACCCACATCACTTACTTTGGTAAATGGTACTTCTCCTTGTCCAACCCAAATAGGTAACTGGAAGCACCTTTAACTCTCTACATTCCCATATTAATCTTTCAGCCACTATTATTGCTTCAACTTCCTTTCCATCTCAGGAATCCATCATTTTATTGTCTCCATTTTCTCTGTAACTGCAGTAGTTCAAGCTATCACTTGTTAGCTATACTGCTCTAAGGAACTCCTAACTGGCTTCCTCTCTATCCTATTCTCTATACTTCGACTAGACTAGCGTAATAACTCCAAAATGAAAATTGGACCATATAATCCTCCTGTCAAGATAAAAGCCAACAGCTCTCCGATCCTCACACTAGTCTCTGCCACAGCCCTTGGTCTGGCTCTATCGAAGTGCTTTCTTACCTCCAAACCTTCTTATTCACATTGTTCCCATTCTTTGAACTATTCTTTTCTTTATCTAAATAATTTCTACTTGTCCTGAATGCTCAGATCAGACACTTTTCCAGAAAACCTGAAAGATATATCTTTCTGTTACCCTGCTCAACAACCTAAACTAAATGTCCTACCTCTGGATTCCCACAATATGCTCTATTAATTATAGTATACTTAATTGTTAATTTAACTGCTTCTCCCATTCAACCATCAGGTCAGATATTATTTGCCATTAAATCCAGAATGCCTGGCACAATGCCCAATACATATCAGGCATTCTTGCATTGTGAATCAAATAGAATAAACAAAGATATAGCTTTTGAGACTCAAAACACAGAAGGAGAATGCGTAGGGATGTTTTTGGATGCGCTGGTAGTGAGAACTTACTAACTAAAGTAAATAAATATTTAAAATAATAAATAAATAAATAAATAAGCAAATATAAGTATTTTTAAATTAAATTGTATTTTGATTTGGGGACAAGGTTTGAAGTTCCACTTCCCACAAAACTGACTCTCTGGTACAGATCTGTGTGAAGGAAGTTCATTAAGGAATTCTCTCAGGAGCAATTACTGTAAGAGAGTATAAACAGCAGGATTGAAAAGAAGTTGAACTGCAATGCGGTTTTAACAGAGACTTCAACTGATCCCACCCGGACCTCTAAACCTGCAAGGGCCCTTTAGAATTGGCCCCTATCAAGACAGTGGAGCTAGGCTTTTGTGTTCCTGCAGTAACCAGTCATTAAATGTAGGCTACTCTTGGGGAGGGCCACGACCTTGGTGAGACCCTTACTTTCAACAGAGGTCAGTTCCCACAGAGGCAATTAGTTTTGAATTATCAGTCATCAGTACTTTTAGCAACTGAGGGGATGAATGTCTCATCCCTGAAGGAGATATCTGAGTGATACAAATGTCCCAGCATACCGAAGGCCTCTACAAACTTTACTAATGTACAGGGCTCCTGAATTTCCATGAGGTTTACCCCCTACCCTCTGGGTCAGACATGCCTTACTAAGGCTTGCCATGTACTACAGATCAATCTGATAAACATGAAGTCATCACATAGTAGACTAATGTGATGTGCATCAGAACATCCAGATAGTCCAGATCTCTTCAAAGGGCAAGACAGGAGCACAGCCCTGAGCAAGACATAAATTTTTACTGTTGTCTAACCCAAGTGAACACAAAGTGCTTCTGTTCCTCTTCCCTGATAAGGATGGGGAAGAATGCATTTGCCAGTTCAACAGCTGCAAACCATGTACTTGAGGCTTAGTTGCATTTGTGGTAGTCTTCTGTCATTCACCAGGATTTATCTGTTCTTTGTAGGGGCCAGGCTGTGTCCACCATCATTGACTTTACTATCCAAAAGTCCATTCTGGAGCATCATCTTTTAATTCAGCCTTGGTCAATAAAAAAGTAGCTACCATTGGGCTTCTCAGAGAAATGGTGCTCTTCTCACTAGTGATTTCATTATCACTTTGGTAAATGGAGCATCCCTTAGGTCCTCCTGGTGAATATGGCCCTCTGGTTAGGTTTCCAGCATTATGCATGTCTAATCTATCAACCCAACTTCTCTGAACCTTTTGATGCCTTCATTTACTCTCTACCACAGTAATTCTCATATTTCTATTTTTTATCCTGGAGGCCATAACTTTTTTGCAAGCATCTAAGAGGCATCCTAGCAATATGTTACACTATTTCCCAAAGTCATTGCTAGAGTACTAAGTTCTGTCTCATAAGCAAATCCGCCCATATTAATAAACTTTCCTTTATTCAACTTTGTGTTCCGGCCACTTCGATCTAGCATCCTCAGGATCCAGTCCCAAATACTAGTCCCTGGTAGTACCTATTAGCTAGGGTCTACAGAGCTTCAAGCTTCCTCCTATAGCATACCTAGCATTTCCTTGGCCATATTATGTTATGAATTGACCCTAGATGTTGTTCTGACAATCTGGAAACTGATTAAAAACAGAAACTAAACTGCAGTTCATTTGTAACAGAGGCCTCAGCCCATCCTACAGGAATCTCTGTCATTGGGATAGTCCGTCAGAGTTGTTCCCCATCAAGGCAAGGGGCTATGGCTTTGTACTATCTATATTAACAGTCACTAGAAGTGTTACCCCCAGGGAGGCAGGTATGACCTTGAAGGGAACCCATCCCTTCAACAGAAGTCAATTGGGCAGAGGTGCTTAGCTTTGAGTCATCAGCAGACAACACTCTGAGTAACACAGGGTAAGTTTCTCAGTTCTAAATGGGGGAGCTGGGTACACACCAGAGCATCCACTCTTGGCAGTATGTCAATGAACCTAAAAATCTTGGGATAAACTTTAAAAGTCCTGCCATTATCCTTTTCTTTGGCACCTATGAAGGGATTAACAGCTTTGGTATATTGGCTGTCAATTCATGAAGTCAACATTTTTCAGAATAAACAAACTAATTGTAGGATTTGTTATTCTTGCAAAAATTTAGGCCATCATAACAAGTGTAATATTTGGGGGAAACAATGGTGCACCAGGGTGGTCTAACTATTTGACTCCTCTGAACCTAGAAAGCTAGCCTCTGAGAACTTCTGGTCTCTCAGAAGTTTCTCAAAGTGTTTATCCCCTATAGTAGAACGATATGGTCAAATTCTAAAAATTCTTTTTGTGACTTGGACTTAAACATTAGATTTCTTTGGTAAGACTTTTATTCCTTTGTATGCTAAACAAGTTTCTAGTGGTTTTAAAATGTAATGCTGTACATGTCTGCACACATAATTTAATAAAAGCAAAAACAAACAAACAAAAAACAAAACAAAACAAAAAAAACCAGGATGTGGAATAGCAGCAATGGCCAAAGTGCCCACTTGAATCTCTGCTATCCCTTCAATGTACTTAATGAACAACTCGGAGAGTGTATATTGACTTCTTTCTAATCATGCTATAGGATTTAAGACTAAAGACATAGACTTTAAAAAGTTGGAAGGAAATTATTTGAATTTCTATTATCCTTATTATCCATGAAAATATATTTAGGGGCTTGTTAACTCAAGAACAAATTAAAGGTAAGATAAATGGAAATGTTAAATAATATAATACAAGTTAAGTATTTCATTTAATATGTAAAATATTTTTTTCAAAGATTGTAAGTTCTTCGACACTTTCGAAAGCCCTTATAGGTATATTTTATACACATACTGATATATGAAAACTGAGACAGATATTAAATTATTTTGTCAAAACACATACCACTAATAAGCAATCTTCCGAAGGCCTGACCATAGTCTTTTTGCCTCAAAGCCAGAGTTATTTAGCTCCATCATGTAGTCAACTATGAACATGGTGTATAGTTGACCTTCAAAAGAATAGCTTGTGTATATGTACCCAGAAACACATTTCCCAATAGGGAGTCCATAAAGCAAATGAAAATTAATTTGGGTCAGGGTTTTAACTTTTTACAAATGCAAAACATAGCCACAGATCAGAATTTCTTTCCTCAGGAGGATACCTCGCTTGTTTTCATCCTTGAAGCAAACATTGTGGGAAAATTAGAAAGAGCTGGTTCAGCTCATTTAAAGTTATCTGAGCAAGAACATTTCCTATCTTATGCTGAAGCAGAAAATGCCTGAAGTTTCAAATTTTGCACGTTGTTAGACTTTTATTGAAACATAGGGCTGTATGAGGTTTTAAAGAATTGATTGATACTTTTAAAGTTAGAGCAATTTCCATTTTTTAAAAGGAAGATCATTTCCTATCTTTTTATCTTGAAGAGATACTCTTCATAATGATGATTACCCTAGCTACTGAATATTTTCTCTAGGCAAAAAAAAAAGGGACTAGAGCAGCACATCTGTAAACTTAAACTTACCCCACAATCCACGTGGATGCTGACTTCAAAGCAGAGAAAACCCTAATAAAAATTAAGCACAACACACTAATAATACTTCTTAATAATAGCACCTAACAATTATACAACACTTTGCACTTTCAAAGCATTTTACAATCATTAATTAGTTTATCCACACAACATCCCTATGACTTCTGACAGTGTTATTATCCTCATTTTAAAGATGAGGAAACTGAGATCAAATATGATTAAGTGCCTTGCCCAAAGCCACATAATGAATCAGTAAGATCTGTACCTGAGTTTATAATAGCTCAAGATTAGCAGAGAGTATAGAAATTCTTGAGGTTCACAAACCATCTCCTTGAATGACAAACCTATTGTTACCTCCACTCATCAATGATGCCCTCCTTTTTTCACTGACCTCTGTTAAACAAAGTAAAGAAATTAAGAATCTTCCCTTTATAATTCTAATACACTTAAATAAAAGGAAAAGAAAAACCAGTATATTAAGTACATTTTATGGTCTCCAATATTATTGTCATTGGAGCAAATACACTTGGTGATGAACGACTGAAAGATTCTCTGGTTTTAGTAGGAAAAAACTTATAAATTTACCCTACCTTGCAGCTATAATTAATATAGACTTATTGCCCCCAAATCTTACAGCTCATTAATATCAGCATCACAACTACGAACCAAATAAGTCAATAGAGGTAGGGTTGGTTTTTCCCCCTATGATAGACAGTAAAAAATTGCCCTGAGCTCTTTAACTTTGAGAATTCATAAATCTACATGGGTGAAAGAAAACTACTGTTTTAACTTCCAGAATATATTCTAATGTGTTTCCTATCTGAATCAGTCAGAACAGGCTAGGATATGTTGCAGGAACAAACACCTTCCAAATCTCATTGACATAACATAATTATTACATCTTATCGTACTATATGTCCATTGTAGGTTGATAGAAGTCTCTGATCCATCTCATCTTCAGGCAGAGACCCAGACCAACAGAGCCAAGAGCATCTGGGTCACTCTGACAAGACTACAAATTACAAACTAGATAGATCTTGAAACTTCAGCATGGAAGTGACAAAACATCTTCATTCATGCTTCACTGTCTAAAACAAATTACATAATCATGGCTAATTCAAGTGAAGAGAAAAGAGAAATTCTACCATGTGTACAGATGAGGAAAACCAGAATATATGGGAATCACAGTAATAACTGTCATCAAATATTAGATTCATTCCTCTTCCAATCTGCTTCTTGCATCAAAGTGACAAATGCCAGGGCCAGGTGCCTTTGTCCAAAGAGATACATTAAAAGCTATCTTCCTGGATTCAAAATCAATCTACAAAAATATGCAGTCCTATACAGGAATAATGGAATGGAAGAAAGTACAATTAAGAAAGCAATTCCATTTACAACTGCACCAAAAGCAGTAAAATGTCTAAGAATAAACTTAACCAAGGAAGTGAAAGACTTATACTCTGAAAGTTTAAAACACTGATGAAAGAAATTCAAGATGGACACAAAGAAATGGAAAGACATTCAATGCTCATGGGTTGGAAGAATAAATATTGTGAAATGTCCATACTACCCAAAGCAGTCTTCAGATTTAATGCAATCCCTATCAAAATACCAACAGCATTTTTCACAGAACTAGAACAAACAATCCTAATATTTGTATGAAACCAAAAAAGACCTCAAATATCCAAAGCAATCTTGAAAAACAAAACTGGATATATCACTGTTCTAGCTTTCAAATTATATTACAAAGTGGTAGTAATTAGAGCAGTATGGTAATAGCATAAAAGCAGACCCGTTAGGTCAATAGAATAGACTAGAAAACCCAGAAATAAACTCACAAATACATGGCAAATTAATTGGAGGAATGAATATGCAATGGGACAAAGATAGTCTCCAACAAATGGTGTTGGGAAGACTGGATAGCTACATGTGAAAAAATGAAATTGGACCACTTCCTTTCACTATATACAAAAATAAACTCAAAGTGGTTTAAAGACCTAATGTGAGACTTGAAATCATAAAAATTCTTGAAGTGAGCACATGCAGTGATTTATCTGACACTGGCTGTAGGAACATTTTTCCAGATATGTCCCCCTGAGGCAAGGGAAATAAAAGCAAAAATAAACTATTGGGACTACATCAAAATAAACAGTGTTTACACAGTGAAGGAAACAACCAATGAAACTAAAAGGGAACCTACTGAATGGGAGAAGATATTTGCAATGACATATCCAATAAAGGGTTAGTATCCAAAATACATAAAGAACTGATACAACTCAACATCCAAAAAACAAATATCCAATTAAAAATGGGCAGAAGACATGAAAAGACATTTCTCCAAAAGAAGATATACAGATGTCCAACAGACAATTAAAAGGATGCTCAAAATCACTCATCATCAGAGAAATGCATCAAAACTATATACTTGTCAGAGATGATCACCTCACACTTGTCAGAATGGCTAAAATAAAAACACAAGAAACAACAAGTGTTGGAAAAGATGTGGAAAAAAAGGAAAGCTTTTACACAGTTGCTGGGAATGCAAACTAGTATAGTCAATATGAAAAACAGTATAGAAATTTCTCAAAAAATTAAAAATAGAACTATCCTATGATCGAGTACTCACACTACCATATATTTGCCCCTCAAAATACAAAATTTGACAATCTGGAAGAAATGGATGCATTCCTAGAAACATATAAACTACCACAACTGAACCAGGAAGAAATAGAAAGCCTGAACAGACCCATAACCAGTAAGGAGATTGAAACAGTCATTAAAAATCTCCAAACAAACAAAAGCCCAGGGCCAGACGGCTTCCCGGGGGAATTCTACCAAACATTTAAAGAAGAACTAATTCCTATTCTCCTGAAACTGTTCCAAAAAATAGAAATGGAAGGAAAACTTCCAAACTCATTTTATGAGGCCAGCATCACCTTGATCCCAAAACCAGACAAGGATCCCACCAAAAAAGAGAGCTATAGACCAATATCCTTGATGAGCACAGATGCGAAAATACTCAACAAAATACTAGCCAATAGGATTCAACAGTACATTAAAAGGATTATTCACCACGACCAAGTGGGATTTATTCCAGGGCTGCAAGGTTGGTTCAACATCCGCAAATCAGTCAATGTGATACAACACATCAATAAAAGAAAGAACCAGAACCATATGATACTCTCAATAGATGCTGAAAAAGCATTTGACAAAGTACAGCATCCCTTCCTGATCAAAACTCTTCAAAGTGTAGGGATAGAGGGCACATACCTCAATATCATCAAAGCCATCTATGAAAAACCCACCGCAAATATCATTCTCAATGGAGAAAAACCGAAAGCTTTTCCGCTAAGGTCAGGAACACGGCAGGGATGTCCATTATCACCACTGCTATTCAACATAGTACTAGAGGTCCTAGCCTCAGCAATCAGACAACAAAAGGAAATTAAAGGCATCCAAATTGGCAAAGAAGAAGTCAAATTATCACTCTTCGCAGATGATATGATACTATATGTGGAAAACCCAAAAGACTCCACTCCAAAACTGCTAGAACTTATACAGGAATTCAGTAAAGTCAGGATATAAAATCAATGCACAGAAATCAGTTGCATTTCTCTACAAAAACACAATTCAAAGGGATACATGCACCTTTATGTTTGTTGCAGCCTTATTTACAATAGCCAGACTAGAAGAAGCCCAAGTGTCCCCTGATGGATGAATGGATAAAGAAGATGTGATACACACACACACACACACACACACACACACACACATTATCCTGCCTTAAAAAGAGAATGAAAGGGGTGCCCAGGTGGCTCAGTTGGTTAAGCAGCTGCCTTCGGCTCAGGTCATGATTCCAGGGTTTTGGGATGGAGCCCCGCATTGGGCTCCCTGCTCAGCAGAGAGCCTGCTTCTCTCTCTCCCCCTCTCCCTGCCACTCTGCTTACTTGTGCTCTCTCTCTCTAGCTATCTGTCAAATAAACAAATAAAATATTTTATAAAGAGAGAGAGTATGAAATCTTGTCATTTGCAACAATATGGGTGGGGTTAGAGAGTATAATGCTAAGAGATGTACGTCAGTTAGAGAAAGACAAATACCATATGAACTCACTTGTGTGGAATTTTAGAAACAAAATAAACAAACAAAGGAAAAAAAGAGAGAGAGAGAGAAACAAACCAAGGAACAGACTCAACTACCAAGAACAAACTGATGGTTATCAGAGGGGAGGTGGCTGGGAAGATGGCTGAAATAGCTGACAGAGATTAAAGAGTACACTTAACATTATATTAAAAAAAAGAAAAGAAAAGAGCTATCTTCCTTTACCCCCTGTCATAACAACTAGCAGGTTTCAAATGGTAGAGGTTCTGTTGGCCTATATCCCCGACTAAGGAAAAGATGTGGTAGAGTTCCTATAGTGGAACTGTAGCATAAACAAGTAATGTTTTGTTGTTGTTGATTTATGTTCTGAGACTCCAGGGTTGTTTTGTTACCTCAGGCTAACGTGGCCAGTCCTAAGTAGTGTATCATCTTACAAGACAACATGGATTGATGACAACTTAAATTCGCCTCACTAAAATCAGATGAAAAGCTTCATAATTAACAAGGTCCAAAAGGAAGAGGAAATAAAAACCTTGGTGAAGGTGACAAAATTGGCTCTGATATCCATTATGTCTAGTTCTCTCCATGCTCTCTTGTCTTTCCTATTCTCCCTTTCTCCCTTCTTCCCTCCCTTCTTCTTCTGAACACTGAAAACCTTCTAAAAGTAACTTAAAGTTAGCCTTTGGTATCAGAGATGTCTCTGAATTCATGAAATCATTTTAACAAGTGGTTCATGGATAAGAAACTAAAAGTTTCAACAAAGGTATTGTTCCTAAGATAAAATACTTTCATGGTACTTGTTATTTAGAAATCTTCCATCTTGTTACTTTCTAAAGAAACAAGTGAATGAAACAATGGTATCTTCAGCTGGTAGCCAGCATTGTTTCTCTTGTCAATTCCTTAGTTAATAGGTTTTTCTTCCTATAATAATTATTAACAAAAACCAATCATTTATTACATCCCCATGGTATATCTGGCACTTTAAATGTATATATTATTTACTAATCTTCTCTATAATACACAAAATATTTTTTTATCCAATTTATAAATGAGGAGACTCAGGCTACTGAGTGGCTAAGCCAATATCAACACCAGGCTGTGGTGGCCCTAAAACCCATAATATTACCTATGTATCTTATTGCCTTATTCTCAAATGCTCAGTTATTTGCCATATGAGATTATTCACAATGATTACAAGACTTCAGCTTGGCTTCGGTTAAACTTCTGTGGTTGCAAAATTCTGGGCATTAATATAGAATGTGAGTCAAGAGAGATGTGAAGGTTCAAATCTTCAGAGGTTCACACTAAAGTTCCATGATTCTGCCTTGTTTATGAAGCACTTTCTAAATGCCAGCCTTGCCTCCATTGAAGGAATCCTGTAAGTTAGTTCACATGCCACTGACTGCCATTCCTAATATAGCAACTTACGGATATTGAATGCTAACCGTACGCTAGGTATTATTTTAAGTTCTTTACATGATTTAACTCATTCAATACTCAAAGCAGTCTTATGAGATATGATTCATTTTTATCTATGTTGTGGGAAAATTGAACCATTATGAGGTAAGTAACCTGTTGACGATCACATAGTAGAAATTTGAACAGGCTGTCTATCTTCAGAACTTATGCACTTGACCATCCTACTATATTGAATCTCAAAACAAAAATAAGTAAGTAGATAGGTAGGGAGATAGATAGATAGATAGATGTATATATGACCCAATAGTTCCACTATTGGATATTTACTCAAAGAAATCAAAAACATTAATTTGAAAAGATATATGCACCCTTATGTTTATTATAGCATTATTTACAATAGTCAACATATGGAAGTAACCTAATAGTCCATAAATAGACAAATAGATAAGGAGGATGTGTTACATACATGTGTATGTATATACATTTATATACAATGGAATATAATATACATACAATGGAATATTACACAGCCTTACAAAAGGATGGGATTGTGCCATTTGAGACAATATGGATGGGCCTAGAAGGTATTATACTAAGTGAAATAAGTCACACTAAGGAAGACAAGACTAAGGATTACCTTACGATTTCATTCATAAGTGGAATCTAAAAATAAATATATCAACAAACAATAAGCAGAATTAGACCTATAAATACAAATAACAATCTGAAGGTTACCAGAGGGGAAGGGTTTGGCAAAATGGGTAAAGGGGATACACAGGCTTCCAGCTATGGAATGAGTAAGTCATAGGAATAAAGGGCACAGCACTAACTATAAGAAATATAGTTACTGTTATTATAATAGTGATGTATGGGAACAGATGGTAGCTATACTTGTAGTAAACACAGTATCATGTAAAAACTTGCCAAATCACTATGGTGTATACCTGAAACTAATGTGACATTGTTTATCAACTATACTCAAATTAATAAAAAAAACAAAAAACAAACAAACAAAAACCATGAAGTAGTATTGCCTTCAAAGGAAGGCAACTGCTCTTCTGAATTAATTCCCTTTTTCCTTGACTTTACTCATCTATTCTTAGCCTTCAAAGTATCAGGCATTAGTTTAAGTAACTTTTGGATACACTGGTAAAGAAAAAAGTTATGGGGAGAAGGAGGGACACGTGATCTGCAGACCCCTTCCATTGACCCTGGTTAAATCTTCAATTACTCGTACTGTTGGCTGCCTTATCCTTAACATGACATGTTAGTCAGCATGATATTCTTTGCCTAAAATAGGGAAATTAGAACAAAATTCCTTTCATGTCTCCCTTCATCTCCAAGACTCTGATGTTTAATTTGGTACAGGTCATCACCTGAACAAATAACCACCAAACCACTTACCTTTCCTCCTGCAATATAGTGAGACTTTGACTTAAGCCATTTGGAAAAGGCCCTCTCTTAACATCATGCATAAAGGCTCAAATTTTCAGTAATAAGCAGAATTCAAATACAGCAGTCTCATAGCATCTTGATTCTCTTACTGAGCAAAGAAAGTAGATTTTATTTCAATTTACTAGGCATAAAAAATGGATGAGAGATGTACTTGAGTAAGCTGGTTCTTTAAGAGAGAACTAGTTTTCAAAGAGAATAGTTATATATTATCCTTTAATGTGACTTCTAATATAAGTACTAATAAGCATCTTTGAAGCAACCTAAATGAGTCTTGTTTATGGTTTCTAGGTCTTTAAAGAACAATTCCTGCAGAAAAACAGAGGAGGGTAGCATACATTTATCTTTGCTAATAAATAGAGAGTTGTTTGTTTTCCCCATAGATCAGGGGCAGAATCATATTCACCACTCAGAGAACAGAATTTGTTTTAAAGACACAGAGAAGGGTACAGTCTCAAATATAAGCTCATCACTGATACTGGAGTCAGGCAAGTGATGAATTATCACAGTGAGTCATTACTCTAAGAGGTTTCTTATAAACATTAACCAACAAAGGAGAAAAGATAGTCCACTTGGAAACATACGTTAATGACTTAGGATGAAATATAAATCATTTCAAAGAACTGCATTGGATCTGCAAGTTAAAAGAAAGAGAGACACACATACACACAGAGAGCGAGAGAGAGAATAACAAGCAAGAAGAGTGAGTTGCCAACCCAAACCAAGGTTGAGTTATAATCACAACTGGGGGAGTGTTCTGAATGACAATGTCAAACAAGGTAGTTCAGGTAATAGGACTGGATGATATATGACTAGGAGCTTCCTAACAAGCCTGATTTATCTTCCTTTGAGAAATATTTGGGGACCATAACCAGATAAACACAAATTGAAATTTCTTTGCAAAGCAATAAAATCAAAACTCCCAAGTGTCTATACCTCAATTACTTTCTTCCAAGGTTTTGGAATAGAAAGAGAAATTGTGCAGAGTTCTGTGACTTCACAAAGTGACTAGTTGGGCACTAATGATATTAAAGCACAGTTCATTTTAAAATAGGGCTCATTTAAAGTGCTCTTAAAAAAAACACCCTAGACATTAAGATGAAGTAGGAAAAGTTCATTCACAATGACAAAATCAGAGGATGATCAATTCATCCATTTCATTTCTGTGAGAGAAAGAGGAGAAAAAAAGAAATTATAACAATATTAAGGCGTACTATGTGCTACAGCTGAGTCTCCCGCAACACAATGTTTATAACACTCCAGGACCTCCTTCCAAGGTTAAGAAGCTACAAGTATGACTTAATTTTCCATTTTGTTCAAATCCTGAAAATGCCAGCCCTCAAAATTAAATCACTGAGGATGACCTTACACTTAACATCATTTTCAGGGGCTCAAAAGTCCTCTTCCTCAAAATAATGCCATTCACTGAAATTCATTTTTAAAAGACTTAGAGTTTAATTCTACAACTCACAGGCTTCTGAACAAATCTATACTTCATATTTCTCCACCTTTACCTCTATTGTTTCCTGTACCTGGAATAATCCACACTTCATCTCAGCCTCTTAAAATCTTAACTATCCCTAAGTATTAAATTATAATGGCATCCACTTCAGAAAGTGGTCCTCAATTTACCCTGGCTCTCCTCTCTCAAGCTAAATAACTCACAGCTAAATAACTGTGACCTCGTTCTTTTCTGAGTCATAGTAAATTTTTTGTTGTTATTAATCTCTTTTATTTCATGGGATGGAAGTTGTGATATTCCCTTTAGGAATGTATTCCCCTATCTGCTGGAAGAACTGCCAGAAGATACCCTGAGCTGTCAGCTCTATTTGGAGATCACTTCAGCTAAAGAAATGTGTTTTACCCAAGGTCACTTCTTCCAGCAGCTGTATCGAACTGCTGATCAACATGGAGAAACAAAACCCCTTTCAGCCCAACTTGAGACAACTCTGAAGAGCTGTCCCAACCTCAGAGCTTTTTGTGGGGTTGGTTGAAAACTTTGTTGGCAATGAGATGAAATTTAACTTCTACTCTCTGATCAATCATGCTTCTTCTGTGACTCTCCGAAGCCCCGACCACACGCAAGAGGTATTGATCCCAAGACCACTTCCTAACAAACATGCTACATGCTCCATCTTAGAGTTGGCTTCCTAGGAAATCCAAATTACAACATGGAACTTAAACATTGTCAAATTTCCTTCTATTAAAGTCTTGTCTGTATTTGTTTATGTTCTCAATCACACACTAGATTAAAAACTCTTCAGAGCATGGATTGCATTTTCAAATCATATATCCCTGCAGTGTTTAGCATGGTATATCAAGATTCTAAAGCAGTATAGTGTGTATAAATGCATAAATGAGGGAATGAATAATTAATGCCTAAAATCAGCACCTCTGTAGTATTGCAAGGTCTTTACAATTCTAAAGAATTGTCAACATGTTTTCCTTGATTGGCAATTATTTGATGAGCATAAGTTACAAACAAGGCAGTTGAGCTAGCCCCTCTGGGAGGAGTGTATAAAAAGGAGTAACACACTGCCTGACCTCAGGAAGTTCATAATTTAGTCAGCAAGATAATTACAGCCAACATATATGGTGATTGTTCCTAAGTTTGGCTGCTCGTTAGAATCACCTCAAAAGTTTTAATGACTCCCACTACTGGGCTCCATCCCTAAAGATTTGGATTTAATTGGTAAAGTGTGCTGCTTGGACATCAAGCTCCCAGGTCATTCAAATGTGTCCCTGTAGTTGAAAAACTGAATTATGAAGAGCCTATATGTTCTAAGTACTATTCTAAATGCTTAGACTACATAAATTAACCTCCATAACAACATCAAAAAGAAAATTACTACAATCATCATCATTTTATAGACAAAAAAAAAAAAAATTTAAGGCACAGGAGAATGAAGTAATTTGTCCAAAGTCACACCGTGGGTTAGGTATGGGGTTAGAATTCAAGTCCCAGAACTTGGGCCCTGAATATGCAGTTTTTTACTATGATACTATAGGTCTTCACTTGCAGAGACAGAATGAAATGTAAACTAATTTATGTTCAGTATAGTTTTATAGAAATACTTTATCTTTCAAAAGTTGGGAGGTCTCCATGGCAGAACAACCACCTCCACCCCTGGCTTTTGGGTTGTACTTTGACTCTAAATATTGGGGTAAGAAGGAAATTTAATGTCATCTATTAAGGGAAGCTAAAAGTAATGATGAGTTTACATAGGCAGATGGCGTAAAAATAAGCTAGATAAATTAACTTGATATTTCCTTAGCACTTTGCAACTTACGGCTACAAGTGGATTCTTATTTAATTGTTCTGTAATACAAATGAAATATTCTGTGTGGTTTCTTAAACATTTTGTTCTCCTGAGCTTATTAGTTGTGTCTAAATAATTTTAAGATATTCCCTCCTTCACATCCAGAAACAAGTAGCAACAGGCAAAGAAAAAGGAATAATGAAAGCCACGTGAGCCAGAGGAAAACACTGGGGTATCTTTTCACCACTGTATTTTCTTGGTTTCCCTAACACTCTGCTCTCTCTTTTTCTTACAACCTTTCCTCATCTCCATAGTTAACAGACTTGCAAATAGTTGTCAAATAAATAATTAGATCCTTAAAAGCCTTTGTTCCTTTCCATTGCTCTCAACCACACTTGCTAAGTCCTCTTTTTCTCCTTCTAGTCTTGTCTGTTACCTTCTGTTGCTTCCTATATCCATTAATTAACAGAGGCAGAAGCATCTCCTTTTCCAAAATAAATCACTCTATTACAGAAAAATAAATGCCCAAGAAAAGATGTCCATAAATCTCTATTAGGTTTAGAGCACAATTTTAGGGAAAGCATATGGATCATAATTTATTCTTAGAGATCTCTTTGTGTATTTCTCACATACAAAGATGGATCACAAACATCCTTCAAATGATATAACTAGAGGAGTATGCAATAACTGGGTTCAAACCCTTCATGTGGTCAAAATTGAGACTTGGACATAAATTCCTGAACTTTACTTTAATACAATTTCGACTATATCTCTAGTTTTAATACCCTACTAAAAGTGAAGCTCCAAATTAATATTTGGAAATAATTCCCTAGGTATTCAGTGAGACTTATAAAACTCAAAATATTTTAAGCTCTTTCCCAGGAAGACTTAAGAACTTAAAACCTTTGTAATATACCTCAGAATATTTAAAACAGTCCTGTATATGTATATAAGAAACAAAGTATACATTAAAAATACAATGGGACAAATAATATCTAGAGAAATACAGTAAGGCACAAATGATTTTTATAAAGTAGTAGCTGATTTTTCCCCTCTTTGTTTCCCAAACCTACACCTAGTATAATTTTATATTACTTTTATAATTTAAAAAATTTTAAAGAACATTTTCAAATTTACCATAATAAAAAGTATTTAAATACCTTCATAGTTCCCAGCATGATTATTTTAGGAACTCCACCTCATAATATAGTAGATATACTAAAACAACCTACCCCACATTAACACAGTGTTGTAGGTAACCATGTAAGAGTTGAGTTTAACTAGAGTCAAGCAACTAATATGCAATATTATGCAATTTTATTTTTATATTTGTGTGTGGTGTATATGTAGGCATGTGTGTGTATGTGTCCGTGTGTCTGTAGGTCTGTGTATCCCACACAAGCCCACCCTGTCCCTGTTCTCAGGTATTTTCATAGGCCCATAATCAATTGGTATCATTTACTTGACGGGAAATTATAATGCAATATTATATCTGTTGAAATATCCATGAAATCTAGAATAATCATAAAAGATAATGACAAAAGCAATCAATGCGCAAAATTTGGGAAGGCCCCTACAATGAGTAGAATAGTCCCTAAATTTTGTAGCTTACATCATTTCAAAACTAGGTTTCTGTATCTTTCATTTTATGTTATCTAAATAGTTATAGCTCTCTCTCTATATATATATGGGAATCAAAAGCCTGATTTCATGGCCTACCGCTGAGAATTAACTACTTGATAAATGAAGACTGTGCTAATTGTATTTAACTTGTTTCCCGTTAGTGTTTAAACATCTGGCTAGATAATTTGCACCTAAAAATCTTTATAAATAACACAGTTCTTAACAGATAGAACCCAATATTTGCAAATGCCAAATTGATTAAAACTGCAGAATTCGAGGTAGGAAAGAAGAAAGAATATCGTAGCTCTATTTTTTTTAAAGATTTTATTGATTTATTTGACAGACAGAGATCACTGAGGCACAGAGTCAGTCAGAGAGAGAGGAGGAAGCAGGCTCCCTGCTTCACAGAGAGCCAGATGTGGGGCTCGATCCCAGGACCCTGAGACCATGACCTGAGCCAAAGTCAGAGGCTTTAACCCACTGAGCCACCCAGGCACCCCATAACTCTATTTCTTTTCACATATAATAACTTCTTATCTTTTGCCTTTTCGAAAAATTGACACTGTTTACATTTTAAGTGTTAGGTGAGTATCTCAATAACCCACTATATAATTTAAAATCATACATTTTTTAAAGGTAACTAACAGAAGAATAGAGAAAATATTAGACAGCTAAATGAACAAAAGTATGTGGTTTTAAGAAGCTTAATATTTCAGCCATAATAGTATACCTACAAATTTTCTGATTTTCCTAAGGTTAAAGGCCAAATTTAAGGTAAGACTGCTATACAGATTTATGAAGAATGGAGAAGCAAGGCGCTTCCTATTCACACCTCAGAGTCCTGGGCAGACAACGTGGAGTGAACCCAGATCTACAGTGAGCTTACTGTACATCAGGCCCTGAACCAGGACCTTGAGTAGAGCATACATTCAAGATGCTGCCTTGATTTTCCCTTTTGAAGGTCAAATCCTTTCTTCATTTTTTATGAGATGTAATAACTAGGTAAATTATGACTGAAACAAAAATAGGTCATAGCTGATCTCTGCATATAATGAAGAAGACCCCACATAGGATTGATGCAATTTGATAACCAGTAAACTTGAATTTTTACCAGGCTTGTGCAAGAAGTAAGAATTGATGAGTTGTTTTTTTTTTTTCAATGTGTTAGACTTTCTTCTTTATTTAAATCATTCATTTATCCTCAAAAACAGGTAATATTGTTATCATCATTTAACAGACAAGAAAATAGAAGTACAAAATTGCTATAAGACTTATCCAAGCTCTTACAGTCAATAAGTGGTTCAGGTGGGATTTGAATCCAGGTAGTTTGGCACAATAAACCACATTGATAACCACCATAAAATCTTATAAAAACAACTGAAGGAAATAGTCCAAAAATGTACATCAAGAAACAATGCACTTGCACCAAAGCCTTTAGTGAAACTCCTAAAAAGCTCTTCTAAAAAAAGTTTGTATAATGAAACTTACTACAGAATTAATTACACTTTGTTTTACTTAATGCTTAAATTACAAACAAATCTAATAGCATTATCTTGCATACCTTAACCATGACAAGGATAATATCAATAATAATAAAAACACCTTATATGAGCATACTCTTACCATTTTCAAAGAATTTTCATCTTAATTCAATTATTTTTATTATTATTATTAATGCATACTTTCACATATATTATCTCTCTCTTAGGCAAAAAGAAAAAAAAATTCCCATTCCATACTAAACTTAACTAATTAAAATCTGTCATTCTGTATTTCCAGAATCATTTAAAATAGATAATTGGAAAAAGAAAGTGTGTATTCAACACCAATACAATATCTATAACAAGTAAACACTATACTTTTTTTTTATTGTGTTATGTTAGTCACCATACATCATTAGTTTTTTATGCAGTGTTTCAAGAAGTAAACACTATTCTTACTCATAAATAAAAGACTTTGTTTTTCCAGCAAATTGCAACTATTTATTAATTTATCCCAACATTATTGCCAACCTGAGAAATAAACTGATCAGTGGGTAACAAAGCCCAGGTGAAAATGGAAAATTACCGGAGGAGCACCTTAAAACAAAAAGGAGGAGAAATTGGGACGCCTGGGTGGCTCAGTTGGTTAAGCAGCTGAGGTCATGATCCCAGCGTCCTGGGATCGAGTCCCACATTGGGCTCCTTGCTCGGCAGGGAGCCTGCTTCTCCCTCTGCCTCTGTCTGCCATTCTGTCTGCCTGTGCTCGCTTGCTCTCCCTCTCTCTCTCTCTGACAAATAAATAAAATCTTTAAAAAAAAAAAAAAAGGAGGAGAAACTTTATAGTGATAAGTACTTTATTATTCATCAAGGGAAATTAAGATTCTATTGTGTTTTCTTGAAAAACGAATCCCCATGACAACTTTCCCTATGCATTAACTTAAGACATTCAAATACAATACAATACAGAAGGTCCATATTAGATAAAATGGTTATGTCTCAGAAAAACTGGTTATAAAATCATATTTTAAATCCTTTAACATTGTTCATTATTTGAAGACATCCTAAATAAACCCTTTCCAAAGTAAATGGTCCATTCTATTAATTTTTATTTTTTTGCTGTTTCTGATTTGTCTGCCAAATTCAGATTTCTCTGTTTAAATCAGAGAGTGTAACATTTGGATCTGGTTATAGAAAAAGTCTGCTTATTGTTGCTTGAAATTTAAAGATGAGAGTGATGTAAGACTCTATAGTATACATAGGCTTAGACTAACATTAAGAAATAAAAGAAAAGAAGAAATAGAAACTTCCTAATCATTCATGAGAAAAAGATGTTCTTGAAGATATTTTTCCCCTAGTGTTAAAACATTGGTTCTTGGGATTTTCTCTCCAGCATAAGAAAAGAGGTTTCATTCTCTTCTATGGTTTATGGCCCCAGGGAGCTACTTTTTCTACATCAGTGATCACAAGATATATAAAGCAACATGGAGATGTCTATTTCCATTTAAATCTATCACTTTTTCTGAAACCACAACTCTGAACTCATGACTTACAGAATTGGTCATTTGCATAATCTTCATATACATAAGTATTTGGCAAAGAAAAATGATGCTTCATAGTGTTTGGTATTTCAAAAATTAGGTTACAATGAAGTTCAGAGTAGGAGGTTCGTGAAAGATCTTCTAAAAAAGATGCATGCTCTAACTTCCTGAGCAACCACAAAGCAAAAGGACACAGGGGGAACAAGATGACCTTTAAGTACCTCACACCACCATCCCCTTAACATATGTCAAGCCAGTTAATCTTTCAACAAGAATTCCACATCTCCCTAAGCCCAGGAATCATCGCAGATTCATCTCTTTTTCTCACCCAAACAATAGTACAATAGCAAATACTAACAGTTCAACTTGTCCAGTAGGTTCTGAATCCTCCTGTCCATTTCTTATGGTACAACTCACACCACCACCAACTCACACTCTTTCAAAATGCTCTTAATGCATTTTACCTGCTTTTACTCCTGACCCCAGAACAATCTTTTCAAAACTTTAAATGAGAACATACTAATTCCTCTGCATAAAAACCTCCAATGCAGGCTTCTCTAATGCACTGCAATTATAATGTTATCAAACTGCTTTCTGTGGCACACAGATCCTACATAACCCTGAAACCTCAATGATCACACTCCTTAAATCCTGTTCCTGGGGCACCTGGGTGGCTCAGTTGGTTTAGCATCTGACTTTGGCTCAGGTCCTAATCCCAGGGTCCTGGGATTGAACCTCACATCGAGTTTCCCCTTGAGCCTCAAACCTCGAGACTCCTGGGCTCGGCGGGCTACAGGCTCAATGCCGGGGGAGGTCTGCTTTTCCCTCTCCCCCCGGCCTTTTGCCACTCAATGCTCTTTCTCTCTCAAATAAATAAATAAAATCTTTAAAAAAAAAAAAAAAAAAAAGTCCTCTGTTCCTGCCACACTGCACACTGGCTTTCTCACTGTCATTGAGCAGAGTTAACTTACCACATCTGAAAGCAGTCATATTTTTCTTCCCCCTTTTTTGAAATACATATCCCTTAGATCTGTCTCTTAGCTGAAATGTCACTACCTTAGAGAAACCATCCCTGACCATCCTAAGTGGCACTCATCTATCCTCCAATCACGTTGCCCAAATACCTGTTTATTTTTATAGCCCCTTTCACTGTTTGAAATTATATTATTCATATTAAGAATTACTAATTACTTACAAATTACTAATTATTTACACTTGTCATTCCCTCCCCCACGCCCAATACTATCACTTTCAGAAGACACACTCCAAGAGATTAGGGTCTTCTTAACTCTCTTGTTCACTATGATTCTGGCACCCAGTAAAGACCTGGCACATTGTCAGTGACAATAAATAACAGCTAAATGAATGAATTAATGGATGAGATGCAAAGTAAAATCAAGAAAGACATGCTGGTCTGGATTATCCCCACCCTCTAAGACTATCACAGTAGCAGCACTTTCTCTCCTGAGGAAATCTCCAGAACACACTAGAGCTACCTCACAGTAGTCCTTCTCAATTGTGGAGGCAGGAATGATTCTACCCCCAGGATATATTTGACAATATGTGGGGAAAAAACTTCCTTGTCACAACTAGGGACATCTAGTAGAGACCAGGGATGCTGCTAACTTTCTACAACATACAAGTCAGTCCTAGATGGCAAAGAATCACCTGGTCCAAAATCTCAATAGTGCTGAGGCTGAGGATCTATGTTTTACAGTGTTCACTTGGGCCTGAGTTTTAACATCTACTATTGTAGGGGCAATGTGGAATGAGAAATGTCTTTATTATTATTATTATTATTATTGTAAGTTCCCATTATTTAGTAAATAGAAAAAGAACATTACTGTGAAATTTATGGATGCCAAGGGGGAAACAGCAAAGAGTCCTCACTGTATGTTACGGGGTAAAAATACAATACATCATTGGTAGATATTTTCCAGGGAACCTTAATAACAACAATTTAAAATATTCCAACTATCTGTCTACCATGGGACAGATAGTTCTTTCTTTTGTCTTCTGCTTCTACACTGTGATCTTTTGGTATTTCTTGGGGTTCCTCTCAATTCAGAGAAAAAAACTATGGCATGAATTTTTTGATTTACTGCCCCCACCAAATAGGTACCATTCATAAAGTAGCTTTAGCAAAGGATCACTCTGGCCTAATTGCTATGTAGTTTGAACAAAACAGAAATCTACTTTATTTGAGGAATGGAAAGGATTGAGTATCATTAGAAGAAACAAAAAGCATTAAGTCAAGGAATTCAGGAAACATGTACTGGTGTTAAAGACAATGGTGAGAAATGGATGAAATAAAGAGGAGAAAGCTGAAGAGGGTTCATACCCTAATGGTCACAAGAGCAATGTCAACAGAGAACAGAATAAAGTTCACAAAATGATGGTGCAGTTGAGATGGAACTGCCTTCCTCAGGCCCTCCACCTCCTTATACTGATCCTCGGCCACCTGTCTATGCTCATACAGGTCCAGCTCTTATTCAGGATGGGAGGGACCAATTGTGTTTATAATTCAGACTTTCTGGACTTTAGAAAGTTAACCCAGTGCATATATGACATGCTACAACCTCCACTCTCAGTGGAATCTGAAGCATTATCCTATAACCAAGCACCTTTACATTTGGCAGCCAAACATACGAATATTCACATCAGGGATGAGAAACAGTAACTATAAATAGCTTCATATTAGTTATGAAAATATTTTAGTTCTTAGACTTCCTGGATTCCAAAAATGAAATTTCAGAATTCCATATAATAGTGTGAGGCGAGACAGATACCAACAACATAAATTGCTATTATTGCCAGTTTGGAAGAGAGATGGAAATAGAGCTGGAAAAAAATTGACAGGCAGTGGACAAAGGGTAAAATAAGGAATGAACGTGGGTTACCATTCCTCTGAGCTGGAGAACTTCTTATGTGCCTCGGGGCTTGTTTCTTTCTAGCCAGCTGACAATAGAAGCCAATGAAAATAAATTCCAATTTATGAATTCACACACTTCAGCAGTCCTACTGTGGACTAGCTCTATATGAAAGGAAGTTGAAGGTGAGAAATGGAGATAGGGCCCCTGCTGATTCTGCTTGCTACCTGGGTGTTTTCCTGTGCATTGTTGCAACCAAAGGGAGATGGCCAGGTACAAGGGAGGTATCAATATGGGTCAAATTCAATTTAACAAAAGATGGCATAAGAGTCAGAAGATAACATTAAGAGATGCTATCTCACAATGCAAACACAGATTTTGTGCAGAGTATGAGACCACGGATGACTTGATTCATGTGTGCGCGTGCATTATCTGTTCTTCCCAATGGGCATGTATCACTTATATAACTGCAATTTGCTTCCATGAGCTTTTTTCTTTCAGTTAATGATCTAGCAATTGAAAAATAAAAAGAAGTTATATCAGAAAATCCAGCTACTCTCATAATTAAAACAACAAAAAGTCTTGCCCAGGAAAAGCTACCCTAATGCTAAAGAAAGAAAAATGAAAAAACAAATTAAAATTATTTAGATCTTATTATCTGGGTAGATTTATCACAATTCAAATTTAATATTAGTACAAAAAGAACCATTGAAAACAATGAACCCATAGTTACACTCTCTGACATAAAATAATAATTTAATGCCAGATATGTCTTGAATATTGTTCTAAACACAAAACTACAGCAACTGTTCTTCAACTCTGTGAAACTTAGTGTCCATTAAATAGGGTAAAGTAGTAATTATAATTATAGTGGAACTAATTAATTTAATTGGTGGTGACAATATAGTTGATGTTTACTATTTGCTCTAAAAGTACGTGGCACTGTTGTAAGCATGCTACATATATTTTCTTAAACAGTTTCCCCAAAAGTCCTATGAGGAGTATGTATTATTGCCTCAATTTTGGACATGAGAAAACTGGGCTTAGAAGTCAGGTTACTTGCTCAAGTCACTCCTATTGTAATAGTAGAGTTGAGACCCAGCTATATTTATTTTTCTTACTATAAAGCCCATTTTTCAAACTACTGTGGTATATTTTTACTTAAATGAATATAGAAAAGATATTGACAGTTAAATTCATTTGTTTACATTTAGGAAGCATCTCAGCATTATTCTAGGCCATGCTTAGAAACAGTAACAAGTAGGTAATCTATTTACAACCCTAAAATTACTTTCTCATGGGGTATCCTTGTGAAGTGAATAAATTTTCATCTTATTATCTTTAGGTAATATGACTGACTAGAAAACACAAACACATACATAAGCACACATGTGTAATATTACAAATAGGTATATTCTATATTACCTACAGGTACTGTTGCCTTATTGCTTTTCTTTAAAAGTCTGACAATCCTGGGCACCTGGGTGGCTCAGTGGGTTGGGCCACTGCCTTCGGCTCAGGTCATGATCTCGGAGTCCTGGGATCGAGTCCCGCATCGGGCTCCCTGCTCAGCGGGGAGCCTGCTTCCCCCCCTCTCTCTCTCTCTGCCTGCCTCTCCATCTACTTGTGATTTCTCTCTGTCAGATAAATAAATAAAATCTTTAAAAAAAAAAAAAAGTCTGACAATCCTTTTAGTTTTGGTATTTCAAAAATTTAAAGAGGTAATTATTAGAAAAGTAATTATATTAAGGCAAAGAGTCAAAATTCAGTTGACAATTTTTTAAAAAGAAATTTGAAAAATAAATTTTATAAAGAATCAGAAGACATTAAATCTATAACAAATAAGTACATTCCTGAACAAATGTTCTAATAGGTACTGGAAAAATTAAATTAAAAGAGGCTTCACAGGGGTGCCTGGGTGGCTCAGTGGGTTAAAGCCTCTGCCTTCAGCTCAGATCATGGTCCCAGTGTCCTGGGATTGAGCCCCGCATCATCGGGCTCACTGCTCAGTGGGGAGCCTGCTTCCTCCTCCCTCTGCCTGCCTCTCTGCCTACTTGTGATCTCTGTCTGTCAAATAAATAAATAAAAATCTTAAAAAAAAAAAAAGAGGCTTCAGAATATAGTATTAACTCTGTGAAACTTAGTGTCAGAAAACCTAATTTATAGTCTATGCTTCCCCCTTTCATAGGCTGAATTTTGTTCCCTATAAAAGATCCTGAAGTCTAACCCTAGGTAAATATGGATACAATTTTGGAAGTTGTGTTTTTATAGATAATCAAGTTAAGACTCAAGAGAGTGGGTCTCAGTCCAATATGATTGGTGTGCTTATATAAAGAAGACATTTGGACACAGAGAACACTAGAAGCTTAGGAAATGGGCTTGAAACAGATTCCTCCTCAGCCCTCAGAAGTAACCAACTCTGCCAACACCCTGATTTGATATTTCTGACCTCTATAAGTATGACACAAAAGTTTTCTCTTGCTTAAGCCACCCATTTATGGTACTTTGTGACAGCAACCCCAGGAAACTAATATACTCCCTAACTAGCTATTTGGATTAAATCCAATTTTATAGTCTTCAATCTTTGTACTATGAATTGGAGAAGGTAACATGTGTCATAGTTATCTTCACTGGGTTTTTTGAGAAGCAAGGGTGCAAGTGAACACAGTATAGTATTATGCAGATACGTGTGTGATGAAGGCACATTCAGACAGAGATAAAGTGGAATGCCCAATAAGGATTTAGTCCAAAATGATAGCAGCTTATCCACAGGTAGATGTAGAGACAATGATTTACCTGGCCTCCTGAAGGTTATCTCCTTAGTCATACAAATGTGAGGCATCAATGTCACCAAGGACGCCATTTGCTCAGACCCTTAATCCTCCGGGAAGAAACAATCTAGGCTTGCTCCCTAAGATTCAAAGTTTGGGAGATCTATTAAAATGGGTCAAGATAACTTCCACCAAAACTTTGTGTCAGGAAAGAACAATAAGATACTGAACTAAAACTGCCTTGAGGAAAGAGAGCACATCAACTAGGGGCTTCAGTTTGGACATAGGAATGCATTCAAGAGATGATTTCAAATTGTGATTTCTATAGAAAGCTCTTCTCAACTCAGATACCCTGCTATAAGGCCATCCTGCTTCAGGGAATAATGATTAGATGCAAAAAATGTGAACAAAAAGAGCTGTACATTAGGTATCCCTTTGAGCCCAAGAGGGACCACTTCTACCTACAAGGGTAATCAGGGAATAAATATTAGCTTCAGGATTGTGCAAGGTAAGTCTACTACAGCAATAACGTGTGGCAGCCAAAACAACAATAAGAACGAATAACTCAACTCAAATGTGTTCTCTGCAGGCAGCTAGAAGGTAGAATGCTTCCCCTTTAGATTTAGCAAGATTCAGTGATCCTGAATAATTAGGGAGGAATAGAAAATCTTAGGAAGGAGACACTAAATTCCTTGCCATTACTATATATAATTGCTTGAGGTATTAATTTGACAAACAAAGAAATGTGACCATTCTCAGGCCAAACTCAAAATATGGTAGAGACCCCATATGGCACCCAAGTCACAAGAAGTGTGGATTAGGGTCCAGTGGCCAGTGATGGTAGATAAGATACCTAAGGTAAGAGAGCCTAGAAAGGGTCAGAGAGAAGCTGTTCTTGATTGTCTTCCAATTGCATCAGGAGGCCTGAGGTTAGAACTTATTGACATGAAGGGCTTAGAAACAAGGAAGTCTAAGCAGTAAGGGAATTTCAATAAAAAGATGACCCAGAACATAGTCTTAATTCTGCAACCCACTAACTGTGAGATCTTGTCTAAGTCACTTAAAGTAGATACAGCTCAATTTCCTCATCTGTAAAATATCGATGGTAATAATGCTTTCTGCATGGGATTATGGGCATCAAAAGAAATAATGCCTATGAAAACACCATGCCATCTGAAAAATGTCAAGCTAATACTATCAATTATTATTACTAACATGGGAAAATAGTCCAGTAAAACCTCACATCAAGGGGCACCTGGGTGGCTCAGTGGGTTAAAGCCTCTGCCTTCGGCTCAGGTCATGATCTCAGGATCCTGGGATAGAGGCCCGCATCAGGCTCTCTGCTCAGCAGGGAGCCTGCTTCCTCCTCTCTCTCTGCCTGCCTCTCTGCCTACTTGTGATCTCTCTGTCAAGTAAATAAATAAAATCTTAAAAATAAAAAACAAACAAAAACCTCACATCAAGGTAATGATGACCTATTTTTCTTCTTAATCATCCTTCTTTTATTAGGAATTTAAACAACTTTAGAAGAATCTGATAAACATGAGACTCCAAGTATTAGCTCATGCCAAAATTCTGAAATTTCATTGTTTAAACATGAGAATACATCGGTTTTCCATTGCAAAAGCTACCCATTCCTCTTTCAAAGAGATATTAAGAATGGAAAATAATCTCTGCAAGTCACCACGCCTGTTACAGGCTATCGTTCAGGACCGAACTTGAGGAAGAACAAAAATTACCATTTTCTCCAACTTCTTTGTTGTAACTGGTACCATCATCCACAACTATCCAAACTGCAGTTTCTTTCTATATATTGCAAACTAATCAGCAAAAAAATTCCCAATAATTTATTATATATTCTCTTCCTTTTCAGAGAAAATAAAACTTTTATGAATGATAAAGTAAAATCAGAAAAGCCATTGTCCTTTCAACTAGAGGCTTAAACTCTAGTAGTGATATTTGTTGTCTCTTATTCTGTAATTAGGTAATGCTGGTCTGTCTTTGGTACTGAGGAATTAAGGCTCATTTCTTTTCCTCTCACACTGTATTTCTATTAAATCAGTGGGACATAATCATTTATAACATGAATGTATACATAAAGATATCAAAGGGCCTTGAATATTTTCATAGGCCCTTTGTTCATTAACTTAGCAAGGGAGGGAAGACTTGACGAATGAATTTATTTAACTTTTCAATTTTTAAGGAATAATTGAGTAGTGCTGAGAAGTATAGAAAAGTCATAAGAAGGAGATAATTTTGCAGGATGGATGTCAATTTTTCTTTACAGCTATTACAAGTTTTAGGTGAAATCTTCGTTACAAAGCTCATTTATAAACACCGGTTAGCCTATGGATAGAAATACATCAGTGTTGCAAATAGAATCAGTTTAATTCACCAACTTAATGAACAACGTTCTATGTGCCATGTACCCAGCTTGTTCCTGAGGACACAGGAATGGATAAAATGCAATCCAGGGGGGCGACTGGGTGGCTCAGTGGGCTAAGTGGCTACCTTTGGCTCAGGTCATGATCCCAGGGTCCTGGGATTGAGCCCCACATAGGGCTCCCTGCTCAGTGGGGAGCCTGCTTCTCCCTCTCTCTCTCTGCCTGCCACTCTCCCTACTTGTGATCTCTCTCTCTGTCAAATAAATAAATAAAATCTTAAAAAAAAAAAGAAGATGCAATCCATGTTCTTAAGAGGTTCTGAGCGTCTAGTAAGAGACAGATGTGTAAATATAAATAGTTAAGTACTGTGTGAGAAGCTTAACCACATAGGACAGAGGTAGCCCAAAAAAGGAAATCATTAACTATTTAGGAAAGAGGTGTTAGAAAAATACTATTGGGTGAAGGAATATGTATGTCGGTTTTTAGTTTATCTTAATTGACATAAACTAGAAATCAGCTGGCCAATGAATCAATTAAGAAAAGGGATGGGGAAAGTATCACGGCTCACACACTAGAAGAGGTTTAAGGGATCTAATTTAATAGTGATGGCCAAGACTACATTATGATTTTCATGGACCTAAGCCACTTTTGTGCCATAAATTTTTTTTAATGACTTTTTGTTTATTTATTTGACACACAGAGGGAGAGGGGGAGAGAACGAGAGAGAGGGAACACAAGCATGGGGAACAGGAGAGGGAGAAGCAGGTTTCCCACTGAGCAGGGAGCCCAATGCGGGCCTTGATCCCAGGACTCTAGGATCATGACCTGTATGGAAGGCAGACATTTAATAAATGAACCACCCAGGCACCCAATTTTTTAAAAATTATATTTTATTTATATTAATATGTAATATTATTTATATAATTTATATTAATCAATATAAATTATATTATATATTAATATGTAATATTATTTCTATTTTGGTATAAAGATAAATATATCGTCATATATTAAACATTTTATTTAACTCGAAAGTTTAATTTTTCCATCTGATTTTAAAAGAAATTAGAACATTTTTGTGGGCCCCTAGAAAGTATTGGGGGTTCTCTACATTGTATCTACTCCACCTCATGGATGTTCGCCCTTGGGTTTAATTTTTATGAGTCAACACAATATAGGCATTTCACACTATGACATTTCACTCTCTACAACTCTGTGTTTACAGATGGGGAACCCTGGATTCAGAGGGGTAAGGAATTTTCTCAAGGTCACACAGTTAACAAGCCAGGAAGCTCAGATTTAAACTGAGCATTTGGAGTTGATCCAAAGCCTGTATACTTTCTTCTGCCATGTCAATTTCCTATGCAATACACAAGTACCATAGGAGCAAGGAAATGGGTATGTGTGGAAGCGAATGGAATGTGTCTGGACCACATAAGCTTTAGAAATAGGACTGTAACAGAAAAGGCTACATTCATACATATGCAATAACAAAATGACACATGTTCTGGAGTAGGTGTCAATATCAAGGTAACATGGACTAATGGTTAAATCTAGCTTTACAAATGGTATTTAATTTCTCTGAGCCTTCATTTCCTCATCTGTAAAATGGTGATAATACAATGTCATGATGTTAGTTTAAAAATTAAATTATTTAGCACTTGAATAGTACTTGGAATTGTGTCTGGCACAGAGTAAAAACCTAATAAAAGCTAATTATTTTCATAATTTTTTTTGTTTTTAGAACTTCTTACAATATATAATTGAAAAAATTAAAGTACTAATTGTATTTTCTTTCCTTTTGGAGTTTTCACAATATAGTAACAAATAAATGTACACAGTCTCCTATTACAAATTTTTAACTAAAATGATGTCTTAATGCAATCCCAGAATGTCGGAGGTGGATATGGAACTGGTACTATTTTTCCCATTTTAAAGCTGAGAAAATAAGCTATAGAAATATTAAGTGATTTGATTGACAGCTGAAAGTTTTTTGGGTTTAGTCTATGGAAGATGATGCCCCTGCCACATTTTCAAAACTTAATCATTGGCTCCTGAAAATATTAATTAATATTAATTCTTTTTATTTTAAAGATTTTATTTATTTATTTGACAGACAGAGATCACAGACAGGCAGGGAAGCAGGTAGAGAGAGAGGAAGAGAGGCTCCCCGCTGAGCAGAGAGGTCTTGATCCCAGGACCCTGGGATTTTGACCCGAGCTGAAGGCAGAAGCTTTAACCCACTGAGCCACCCAGGCGCCCTAGATATTAATTTCTTAACACATCTGTCCTATCCAGACAGTGTGGTGAACTCAATATTTGAGTTTCTCCTACTCTCTAGGCTCTTAATTCCAAGCGACTACTGAAAATGTCAACCTCTATGTACTTTCAACACCTTAACTCAGCTCACAGCCCTACTCCTGTTTCAGTGATAGCTATCTCTGTCACTGGTACCACCTTCCTCCTCATCACATGTAGTCAAAACTCAGCTCATCCTGAAAACCTCCTCTGTTCTCCTCCCAAGTGAGGCCAGTGCCAAGTCATGTCAATTCCTCACCCACAGTGCCTCTTGCATCTGTTCCCACCTCTCCATTACTAATGCCACTGCCTGCTCCACTCAGGACTTTATTAAATCTGCTCCTCATCATTATAATTCAGCTACTGCCTCCTGACACATAGCACATGGCTCTGCCTCCAATCTCTCCACATTCTAAGTCACACTATGCACTGCTGCTGAAAGAATCTTCCTGCAGATAAGAATCCACACAGCTCGGTTTAGCAACGTAGGCTCTCTATGATCTGGTTTCAGCCTATTTGTAGAAATCCTTATCTCCTTCTTATGCAGCTCATATCCAGTCAAATGGGAATACTGCACAATATGTCCAGCATGTTCTGACATTTGTGACTTTCCTCCCACTATTTCACTATTTGGATGTCTTTTACTCCATTTCTGTTTATCAGAATGCTACTTGCCCTCCAAAGCTCCAATCAAATGGACCATCTTCCAATAATCTTTCTCCTATCTCCCACCAGTTCTCTCCCCACTTCTCACCATCCCTGTCCTCAATGCTTCAATTGATCATTGCAACTGATTATTCATTTTAGTGGTACTCAACCTAAGTGTCATATCTGCTGGAAGCTTTTGCCACCCAGCCTCCACCCCCTCCTAATCTTTCCAGAGTTCTTTTCCTCATATCTTTATTACTGTGCTTAATACACAGATGTATAACTATTTGGGAATGCCAGAACCCTTCTAGATGGTAAATGCCTCACTCTGAAACATCTAGTACACCTGCTGTGGCCTTTGACACAAATACATGTTCTTTTAATCAATATATATATATATATATAAATCAATACAGCTAGCCCCATTTATATCTATATTTTGTCTTAAACTTTTAAACATATATTCAAAGCGAGAAAAATTATCCTACTGACATAATACAAATACAATGAAACTGTGCTTAGAGTATAACTTTTCTTCTATAATACCGATGATTATGTGCTGTAATTCTTCATCTTTTAGGACATCTGGGTGGCTCAGTTGGTTAAGCATCTGCGTTTGAGTCAGGTCATGGTCCCAGGGTCCTAGGATCCAGCCTTGCATCATTTTCCCTGCTGGCAGGAAAGCTGCTTCTCCTTCTCCTCTCCACTTACGTGCTTTCCCTCGCTCTCTCAAATAAATAAATAAAATCTTTATATATTTAAATATATCAAATATTATTGTTTGTTTATTTATTTGACAGAGAGGTAGAGAGAGCCAGAGAGCACAAGGAGGGGAATGGCAGAGGAAGAAGCAGCCTCCCCACTGACCAAGGAGCCTGATGCAGTACTCGACCCCAGGCCCCTGGGATCATGACCTGAGCCAAAGTATCTTAACTGACTGAGCCACCCAGGTACCCCTTAAAAAAAATCTTAAAAAAAAAAAAAATCCTCATCTTTTGACCTAGTCCAACATTTGTGGTCTGTGTCATAGCACCACAGAGAACATGTATGACAGGAAACTGCAGGGTAATAGGAAGTCTGAAATCCCTTGTTACAGGCATTTGCTACACCTTAAACTCATCTCCCTACTACATTGCTTCATATGCACTTAGGCTATCAGGAAAACTTTATAATAAATAAATTCTACCATTTTCACAGTAAGTATCCATAGTAAAAATTCTTAATTAACATATAAATCAATTAATATATATAGTTTCTCCAGAGAAATGTTGGTTAAACTAATATGAAAAAATAAGAATTCAGAATATAAGCAGAATATACTTAAGCACTGGACATAAAAATTTTTATTATCATCATGAAATTATATTCAATACTTCCATTATTATTTTTTAAAGTCACACATTGTAGGACTTAATACTCCTACTTAAATAATAGCAGAAGTATTAGAATATTCATACTGGAAGTCAATATGAAATCCTAAGAAGATAAATACTTGTGAAAAAATGGTTATTGTGAATGCAAAAATATATAAAGGAAAGAGTGGGCTTTTGTTCTACTAGAAATATCAGGGGCACATGGGTGGCTCAGTCAGTTAAGTGTCAGACTCTTGATTTTGGCTCAGGCCATGATCTCATTATGATGTCAAGCCCTGCATCCAGCTCTGTGGTGGGCATGGAGCCTTCTTGAGATTCTCTCTCTCCCTTGCCCTCTGTCCTTCCTCCCCCCAACCACCCAACTCATGCTCTCTCTCTCTCTCTCTCTCTCTCCCTCTCAAAATAATATAATAAGCAAGTAGAAATTTTTTAAAAACTTAGAAGTATCAGAAGAAATACAACAGAAACTTGCATATAGCTTAAGGAAAATGGTCTTAGAATTCTCCCATCCAAGTACTAACCAGGCCCAACCCTGCTTAGCTGGTCTTAGAATTCTTAATACAATCATGAGGTTTTAGTGAGTCTGCTGATGAACGTGCTACATGCATAAATGCTTTTGGGAACATCCATATGTTTGATTGTAATGTTCATTACTTTTAAACTCTAATTAAAATAAACTTCCAACCTGGAGCTGTTTTTTTTGTCAAAACAGAGTACAAACGTAGTTGCCAGAGGGGGGACACTGGAGAATGGGTAAAATAGATAAAAGAGATTAAAAGATACAAACTTCCAGTTATAAAATAAATAAGCCACAGGGATGAGAAGTACAGCATAGGGAAATAGTCAATAATATTGTAGTAACTTTGGATGGTAATTACCCTTATCATGGTGAACATCTGTGATGTAAATTGTCTAACCATCATGTTATACACCTGAAACTAATACAATATTATATGTCAATTATATTTCAGTTGCAAAAAAGAAGAGTATATTTTAAACACTCCTATTTAGATACAGCCATAGTATAACAACACACCTGAGCATAAAGTAAAGTTCATAGATGACACCAAAGTATAAGTTCTAAAGACACAAAATCTCTAATTTATGTTAATGTCAGTGAATATTATATAATTGGGTACAACTTCTCTATTTCTTATTAGAATTGCAAAATTTGAAATATATAAACTGGAAATAATTTAAGGAAACTTTAAAAACAAAATAAAAAAAAAGGAAAGAAAGAAAATGAAATGAGAGACAATTGGATTTTGCCACATATGAAGTAAAAGCAACAAGTAAGCTAATTATAGCCTCTCCCCTAAGTGTGATTATCCCTAAGGCTAGTGAATAATGAACGAGATTTCATTTCAGCCAACTTTCCTTCTCTATTTTCCTTAAAACAAAATAGTTGGGTAATCCAGTTCCTTAATGTTAGAAGGTTAATTTTCCAAGCAGATCTTCCAAAATGATTCCAGGTTTTAAGATGACAAGTTTCTTGATATTTTTCACATGTTTTTTGAGAGTTAAATAAGCATTTCCAAGTCAACTTACTCTTTGGTACTCTTCCCTATTCCTTTAAAAACACTACTGTTGGGCGCCTGGGTGGCTCAGTGGGTTAAGCCGCTGCCTTCGGCTCAGGTCATGATCTCAGGGTCCTGGGATCGAGTCCCGCATCGGGCTCTCTGCTCAGCAGGGAGCCTGTTTCCTCCTCTCTCTCTCTGCCTGCCTCTCTGCCTACTTGTGATCTCTCTCTGTCAAATAAATAAATAAATAATCTTTAAAAAAAAAAAATAAAAAATAAAAACACTACTGTTTTTGGAAATTAAAACATTCAGAAAAGCTTTGTGATGAAATGAAAAGCCAAGAACAACAAACTGCTCTCATTCCCATATAACACTTACTTGGTTTCAATCAAGTGTTTACACAGTAATTTATTTACACAGTAATGGAAATATATCCACTGTGTGTAAGCACTAGTGATGCAATTTCATCGAGAACTCATCACTTACATCCCCTCAGAGAGAATAAAACTGCAAAAAGTATTCTTCAAATGCAATGCCTTTTGCAGACCATATTTCTGAGGCCAAATAAACATTTTTAAAAGATGACACTTCAGTATAAATTTCTGCATAAAGTACAGTGACATTTAAAACCATGGTGCCAGGGGCACCTGGGTGTCTTAGTCGGTTAAACAGCTGCCCTTGGCTTGGGTCATGATCCCAGGGTCTTGGGATTGAGTCGTGCATTGGGTTCCCCACTCAACAGAGAGCCTGCTTCTCCCTCTCCCTCTGCTTGCCGCTCTGCCTACTTGTGCTCTCTATCTCTCTGTCAAATAAATAAACATCTTAAAAAAATAGACAGATAGATAAAACCATGACACCAAACAGCAAATTTCAAATCATAATAATTTATATGATGGAAATAATTCTGAATGTGAAATGTTCAAATGATAACAGGTTCCACATGTGAAGGGCTTTACAGATCACAAATCACATTTACAATCACATCTCATTTGATTCTCCAAAGAATCCAACAAGCAGGTATTATTAACTCCATTGTTGAAATGAGCAAACTGAATCTTAGAGACACTGAACAACTTGCCTAAAGTCACAGCTTAACAAGTGTATGATCAAGGGAATCAAATCTGGGTCTTCAGATTCCAATTTCTTTACATTCTGCTACCTCTAAAAGTTTAAGCCTAACAACCAAAATGTACACATAGTCATAATAATTTGGCAATTTTACTGGTGAAATAGGATAGGTAGAAGTACTAAAGGAAAACAAATGTATTGAAAGAAGACAGAAACTCCATTTTTCCACAGACAGCAGTCATAAATTTTATAAAGTAACTAACTGACAGGAAGGGGAAAAAAATCTCATTCAAGAAAATCAGCACTCAATAATAATTTTAGTTAAGTCACAGGTGCTCATCCCTTCTGTGAGGCTGAGGTTTGTCACTTTGTTTAATTACTATCATCTCAGGAGGCCATCATCTGAATGGACAGCAAGGGAGAGATGGAGAAAAAAATATAAATAATCATTACAATGTGTGAGAATCACATTTATGTGTTGTATGGCAAAATTTCCCTGTGAAATAGTTTTTCTTTAGTCATATCTAGTTATTTGGGAATAGACATGGAAAAGGAGGCAAACTATGTTGAACTAAGGTGGAACTTGATAAGAGAATATGAGACAAACAAGGAGATGAGGATATTTGATCAGGAGTTGTAATGATAGATCACGGAATCTAAGTTAGAGGGAAGTGAAAACAGGTAAGGCTGATGTATAGTGAGAAGGTGGTGGACCCAATAGATTAGTTCTCTCAAAAAGGTCAAGTGATTGTAATGGAGCTACCAGAGCAAATGAACTAATGGTCAAACCGTAGTGTATTACTACTACTAAATGAGATTCAGGGATGATGCAATTTCTAGTGACAAAGGGCTCACAGTGTGATGGAGAAAAAAGTAAACACTGGTGAAAAGGTAAGACATTAAGAATCAAGTTTTCTCAACTGGAACTCAAAGAGACCTCTAGATAGGTGCTAAAGTCACTTATGATGGTGTTAGGAATAGGGACAGAGACTGCGTCAGGAGTTTGATTCTTCAATTACAGAAAGAGGACAAGAAAGATGACCTGTTTTATCATCAAAAAAGCAGGTATAGATCATGATTCAAATTTTAATCCTGTACTTGTGACCAAAAGTGTATGTAAACCACAGAAGAATGAGTAAGACAGATGAGTGAATTTGTGCCATTAAATAAAGGAAATTCCTTTCCCATCCAATCACTTTCCACTTTTAAAAGGAAAGGCAAGATAGGAACAATATTTATCACCTGTTATTTAACATATGGTTAGGACAAATCAGTTCCTGTATATTTCACACAAGGTAAAACTTCTTTTACATTATACTTCTCAAAGGTACTGGAAGTCTTCAAATTTTTGTTAGAAATTTCAAATATTTTTTGGAAAGCCAGAAGTGCCATCTATAATATTAAACTCATTCAAATAAAGGATTTGAACTTTAATGGGAAAATCTGACTTTCCCAATAAAGATGGAAACTCCTCCCTAAAGTAAAATAGGGATGTTTGTTGTTACTGGAGAAAAAAAAAACAAACCTGTTAATAAAAAATCAAAATATATGTTTGACATAGAATTCTTTAATTTGGTTCTGGTATAGAATATAAATGTTACATAGACACATATAAGTATATGACTTTCAACAGAACAGCGTTTTCACTGCTAGTATGTATGTATGTATGTAAAACATTTCTGAGAGCAATTTGATGATATGTAGTAAGAACCTTAAGAAGTACATAACATTAGGGATGTCTGGATGGCTCAGTTAGTTAAGCATCTGCCTTTGGCTCAGGCCATGATCCTAAGACCTTTGGACTGAGCCCTACATTGGGCTCCCTGCTCATGGGAGAACCTTCTTCTCCCTCTCCCTCTGCTGCTCCCCTTGCTTGTGCTCTCTCTCTGTCTCTCAAATAAATAATTAAAATCTTAAAACAAAAACAAAAACCAAATAAAGAAAAAAAGAAGTACATAGCATTTGACATAGCAACTCTACTAGTAATTCATCCTGAGAAGAAAATAAGACATACACACAAAGATGTGCTTATAAGGATGTTACTCATGATTATGTATACTATGAATGATTAGAAACACAAATTGTGAATTAAGTAAATTCTAATATAGTCATAGACCAAAAAACTTGGCTATCATTAAAAATGAAAATGGAGGGCGCCTAGGTGGCTCAGTGGGTTGAAGCCTCTGTCTTCGGCTCAGGTCATGATCCCAGGGTCCTGGGATCTAGTACTGCACCAGGCTCTCTGCTCAGCAAGGAGCCTACTTCTTCTTCTCTCTGTCTGCCTGCCTCTCTGCCTACTTGTGATTTCTATCTGTCAAATAAATAAATAAAATATTTTTAAAAATGAAAATGGAATCTTATATTTATAAGAATTTATATTATATTATAAATTAAATTATATTATATTTTAATATTTTATATTATATTATAAATTATATCATATTATATTATAAATTATCTTATAAATATATTTATAAGAATTTATATTTATATGAATCTTTATATTTATATTAATTTAATTTAATAATTAATTTAATAAATTAACATTTGTTCATTTAAATGTATGGATTAAATGGATTAAATGAACAAAACTGAATACAAAATGATACATATGATTTTACCCATTTTTATGAATATGTGTCTGCTATTAGTATGTCTGTAGTCCTACAGGGAAAAAAAAAATCCAGGAAAGGTATATAATTTAAAAAAAAAATGTAGTCTGAGATACTAATTTCTCTGGTCTATTTTCAAACTTTTCCACAAAAAAATATACATTGCATGTGTATTTATTTCAGAGAGAAAAGTATAAAATACTGTATTATCTTAAGGTTTAGTTCTAAATTATTTTACTTAAACTGTCAGATAGTTGGCAGATATCTAAAATTTTTTTAAAATAATATATATATACATATATATTTGGTTGTGAAAAAGGACTAGAAGTTGTTTATTAGTTTTTCTCCCAAAGCATCATTCTCCATATTTGAATAAACCCATAAATTCTTCATAAGTTCTTCTTTTTTTCCTTTTAAAATAAGTGGACCAAAGCCAATCATGTGAGAGAGAATTTAAAAGATCACAGATGAATACTAGTCAGAAGAAAAAAGAAAAAACAAACTACAGAAATGAAAAAGGAGGGAGTGGAGGGTAGAAAAAAGTCAGCAGAAGTACTCCCTACCTCAATTTCTTACCGTTCCCCTGGGCAAAGTTATTTTCTCCTTCTCTGTGTTCCTACTATCTTCATTTGCATACCTTTAATACCCTTTACCAAGTCTTATTTATTATTTCCTTACCTGCTTGAAAATCTCAGTCTCTCAGAGCTTCTGTTCTAGCCTTATCTCCTAGCTTCATGCTTGGAGATAAAGATGCTTATGAAAATTGTCTTTGGGGGATGGAAGTATTGAAATGAATTGAAAACTGCTTTTCTTACCCCATTTTTGGAAGTCAACAACTCTATATTCATAATGTCTAGTTAGGTTAAAAACCAAAAAAAAGCAATTAATAAAAAATATGATTTCAACATAATTGCATCCTTTTTAAAAATACTATAGATACATACAATTCTGGAAAGATACAACTAATGTTAATAATAGCAGGATATTTGGCATCTACATAAATTTATAAAGGAAAAAATTAGTTAATACACATAAAGTTGGTGAAATTGATTGCTTATATAAATGACTTCTTTGGCACAAATGTCATACACTTTGTTTTTCTGCTGTGTGTCCAAAAAATAAATAAATAAATATTAAGAACATAACGTTTTCCCAAAGATGCTATCATGATCCTACTTATTCTTAGCTTTTCCAAATCACATTTGTTTTGCCACCACAAAGCTGTAAATTAAAGCAACTATAATGCAAAACTACTAAGTCTGTTAATTATATTCCTTATTCCTTCTTCACTCACTTGCCTCACCTTGTTTTATTCTTAATTCACACTGCATATAAACACCAATAAAGTACAAATCAAAATGTTACTTGCACGTACACATCTCATTACCTACAATCCATACTTTTTTAAAATATCTGCCTTTTGCAAGAAATCTAGTCAATATTTTCCCCTAATCAAGCAAGAAAACTAGTAAGAGAATACATAAATTATAATAAAAAACAATAATATGTTTTACGAAACAACTTAGAATAGTTTTAACATTTTACTCTTGGAAGACATCACTGGTATATTTAGTAGCTGACATGGTAGAGAAATAGTTTCAGATAACATTAAATATACCTTCAACTTTTTAATCTGAAAAAAAAAATTATTCTCATATGCTAATTTATGTCTCTAAAATAAAATTTCAATCTAATATTTTGCCATCATTAATACACTGAGCAATGCTGACCATAACAATTATCTAAAATCATTTACCTATCTCAAACTATCCCAGTAATGTTTTAGGATCATGGAAAGTCAGAATTTAAGGAAGGACTTGCCAGCACTTAATTTTCTAACCATGAAAAAACATTACAGTTAAAGAAACTATAAACAGAAAGAAACATTTTAATTTATTCTGTTTACACTAGAAAAAATAAAGTATTGTGTAACCTATTAAGATTGAGATGGATCTGCTAAAACTACTGCTAATAAATGATGCTTATGCACACAATAAAAGTAATCTGTCTAAAAGATGGGAAATTAAAATACCCAGAGACACTTAAGAATATACATTTCCTCTGTATTATAATTTCCCTTCTTTTAGCAGGCCAAGTCAAATGTCCCAAAGTTCCTGGAACACAACAACTATATCATGAGCTACTATTCTTGCCTTTGTAGTTAGGCAAGTTAGGCAAGAATAGTAGCTTTTGTTTATTTTTATCCTTGATTTATTGAGTTGCTTCTTCCTATTCAGCCTAGCCATGGAACAGACATAACTAAACTTCTAAAATACAGAGGGCTTTGTATCACCTTCTCCTTAAAATATCCCTCATGGCTCTCTCTTACCAACAAATTTCATATTTTTTGGCTCAGTATTTAAGGAACACCAAAGCAATAAAACAAACAAAAGCAAAAATGAAAACAAACTATATTGTGATACCCCAACAAATAAAATTGAATGTGCAGTCATGCCCTTCTTCATTCCTATTTGCCATGGCCTTCCATACCCAGCTCCCTCTATCCAGAAAGTGTCCCTTTCTTTGGTCTGCTCAACGATTATCTCCTACCTTCACATTCAGTCTAGATTTCTGACCAAGTACTGAGCTCTCCCCTCTTACAAATACTACAAAACTGAAATGTGTACTCATTCATTAGGTGATTATACAACCATACATTTTAAAATATTTTTGTATATTTCTAGGCCTCACAGCATACTATAGCTATATAATTGGCTTTCCATGAAAATTTGTTTGACTATTGCAGCAAAAGGCTGTTCTAGCTAGCCTGTGATGATAATATTGTTCCTGTTCCCAGAACCTGTCTTATAAAGGCATTACCCTAAAGCTTAAAGTACATTTTAAAAAGCCTCTTCAAACTTTATGAGGCTGTATATTTTCTTCTAGGTATCAAACTGCACTAAGTTAATGTTCTCCCTTTGCAGACATGAAGTGGTCATGTCCAGTTCATCAATGGTTTTGGTGTTCTGAAAATTGCCCTGGAACTAGAAGTGGCCAGATTTAAGCATAGTTGCTGTTGAAATGGCTTTTAAAACAAGTATTTCTGGAAATATTTTAAGTTTCCTTTGCTATAAACTATAAGATAAGATATACTTGTAGGGAGCCAATCTAGCCAAACTAGCAATAGAGGGAGAGAGCAAAGATAGCTGATACATAATGATTTGAATACAGCCTCTTATCCCTGGACCAAAGAATTCTGTTAACAGCCCTGTGTTCTTTGGGGGACAAAGGCAATGAGGGAAAAGTAAATTATATATACTTATTATTATAATTATATATATTTATATTTGGGACACAGAAAGAAGTGCAATAGCACTAAGATATACAAAATAAAATAAAGTTCAGTCAATGCACAACTGGGTAAGCCATTAGAAATAAAATATTAAAATATACACATAGGGGAAATATAGTTACATGACCATATGCCTATAAAAAACAATGCAGTAAAAATGGTAGAGAGAAATTAGACCTCCAGCACATTATGCAAAATGGATGAATTTGGATTCAAGTCTTTCAGGCTGTGTTTGCAGTTTCACCCTGACAGCCAATCAACTGTATAGAGTATGCTAGGAGGTTGAATGTGTCCTACCTAAGTCATGTTAGGATGACTTTACATTCCATTCTGCCCCAGATGGCCCCAGTTTGTACATGTTTATACAGTACTAATTAATAGTGCCCTGCTTTTATGATCAAAAGCATTCCAGCTTTGATAAAATATTTATGGTCACCTAAATGTAGTCAAAATACCTCAAAAGTGATCAAGAGATATGAATTATAAAATACCAAAAATGTAATTCTCTATATATCTCCAGAGAGGAAAAATTATCCGATATCCAGTTTTCAACCTTAACCCTAAGAAGCTGTCATATAAATGTATGCCATGGCTCAACATAACTCTTCACCAATACATGAAAAGCAGCTCAAAGCACATGCGTCACAGATGGAAAGGGCAATAAGGTCACCTTTGTATATCAGGGCAGCATATTTTTTGTAAAGTTCTGCAAAAATTCATGTCATACACCAATATGTAGCATTTTTGAACTGCTGGATCCAGCTGGTTGTTGTTAAAACTTTTCTCTCTGAATTTAAAATATTTTTTACCTAGATTTTCAGCTTAATTTGGCATCTGGCTGCCACAACTTATGTAGCTAGAGGAGGGAGAAACAGTACAGAGAAAATCAAAGATGAAATGTCAGCAATAAGCCTGAAGATTTCAATAATTATAATAAATGTGAATGGTTTAAATTTTATTATTAAAAGACAGAGACTAAGGGCACCTGGGTGGCTCAGTGGGTTAAAGCCTCTGCTTTCATTCAGGTCATGATCCCAGGGTCCTAGGATCAAGCCCCACATTGGGCTTTCTGCTCAGCGGGGAGCCTGCTTCCTCCTCTCTCTGCCTGCCTCTCTGCCTACTTGTGATCTCTGTCTGTCAAATAAATAAATAAAATCTTAAAAAAAAAAAAGACAGAGACTCTTAAAATGGGTAGAGCTACATATAATTAAATTATTACAGAAAGAGTCTCACTAGAAGATATAATAGTATAACAGACAAGAGGATAACAAAAAAAGCAAGAATAAATGGTGCATTATCATCAGATGTAATAGGATTCAGTGTGAAAAGCACAAAATGGAATCAAGATAGACATTTTATCTTGAAAACAGTTATAGTCAAATAACAACATTCACTTATTGACGTATTGTGCTAACACTGTTTAAAAATCTATAAAACAATAACAGATAGAAAAGAAGAGATATTGACCATTTTATGAGAATAACTGGAGGTCTTAGCATGTCTCTCAAATCAGTCATTCAAGTATATACAAATAATTAAGTGATTAAAATATTTATTTATTACAATAAACTTGATCTAATCATCACACTTACATAAAGTAATGTACTTCAAAAGCACACTCCATGAATAAGAAATAGATTCTTTTCAAACAAAAATAATACAGCAAAAGAATCATGCATTAGAACACAAAATTTCAACTATAAAAATAGAAAATCACACAGGATATATTTTCTGAGGCAGTGGAATAAAATTATAAGTTAATAACAAAAATTATATGCCACCTCTTCTAAAATAATTCAATTACTGAGATTTTTTTAAATGTCTACATAATTACTGGTTTTAAAGTAACTAAAAATAATACTACAAACTACTTAGACATGAATGACAAGATAAACCATACATATCAAAAGCTGCAAGATGAAGTCAAAGAATATTTCTACAGATGCATGTCTTATAACATTTACTATGTAATAGAGAAAATATGTAATCTCAAATTCATATATTAGAAAATGAAAGAGTTTGAAATCAAACACGCAGTTCAAACCTTCAGGAAAACAACCCCATGAAAAGAGTAGATGTAAGAAAAATTACCAAACAGTGCAAGAAAAGAGAAATATTAATCCAAAAATGAATAAATAGAAAATCAAAGAATATTTAATTATAAAAGCAAAATCTGTCCTTTTAAATGATACATAAAGAATTTTTTTTCATTACCTAGCAAGGTAAGGAAAATACAATTAAATATCACAGGGTTACAACTACAAAATAAATTTAAAATAAAAGCATATATTAGCAACTAATTATCAAACTATTTGCCAGTAATTCTGAAAATTTAAATGAAATGGATAATTTTCTAGGCAATATAGATAACCAAAATTAAGAATTGAAAACATTAATGGAACTACAATGAGGAAAAAATGAGAGGGTAGTCGGAGATCTATTCTCACGAGAAAGGAGAGTCTATAAAATCATTAAGAAACAGATGATTGCTAAGCTATTTATTGTTTCTGAACACACAGATGGAAAACTTGATTTCCTAAATCCAAAGAGAAATAGAAAAGTGTGGTCCTATCATCCTTATAGAATTAAAAGCTAAAATCATAAATTATAGCAATCAAAGCAATATATTTAAATGGGGTGGTAATAACATTGTTATATTCATTTGTCAAAACTGATAGAAATATACACTTAAAATGGTAAGTTTTATGCATATAAATTTCACATCAATCTTAAAAATTAATATAAAAATAAAATGTTGAAAATAAAGCAATATATCAAAAGATCAATGCTTCTGGACCAAGTAGTGTTTATGTAAAAATTACGATGGTTCAATATTATGAAATTCCTAAATTAACTCATTTAAAAGAAATGTGTATATGTGTATATCTGCCCTTTTCTCACTCATGGTCTCTATCCCTCTCTTTCATGTAAATAAATAAAAATCTTCTAAAATATTTTTAGTACAAAAAGGGAATAAAAAGTAGCTAAATATGAGAGCATTAACATGAAATTTTTAATAATAATCACTATACACGAAGTTAAAAATTAACATTTTAATCACAATTGTAACAATAAATATGGATTTGCAATCAAAGTAAAAGATTCTATAAAAGCTACAAAAAAAGAGACACAAGTAAATGAACATAAAAACATATATATAATATATATATAAACATATAATAAAACCACATAATAAAGCCATATAATAAAAACATATAATAAAACCATATAATAAAAATATATAGTAAAACCCAAATTATAAAAAATATCTGGTTTCCCTAAATTAAGCTATAAAATCCACTGTGACATGGGAATAGTTTTCAGAACTTGAAATAATTTCTATGTTCACCTGATGGGGGAAAAATCTATTGTGTATAAGTCTAGGCAGTTTCTGAAAGAAGAGTAATGAGGAGGTATCAGTCTCTTGAAATATTGAGACTATAATAATTCATATAATTTGGAACCAGAGTTGATAACTGGCAGACATATCAGTGACACAGAATAAAAACTCCTGAAAAAACCTTAATATATATGATGAAACTCTGTATATAACAAACAGAGCATATTAAAGCACTGGGAAAAAGATCATTCAGTAATTGACTAAATTTTGTGAAGACTAAGTTGGAGGGGGTGTAAAATAAAGTAAGTCTGTAGAGCAAAACTATGCCAATTGGGAGTATTTTTTTAAGAATTTGTAATATTTGAAATTTTTTCAAGTCACTATCTGCATTTCTAACCACTTAACTACAGAGAGAGCCAAACTGACATTTCTTGCACAGAGTTCTAAGTATTTTAGTCTTTTGATATTGAAACTTGTACTTGAATTTTTCATTGTAATAGCAGAAAGTTTCATTCTTTAGTGTCATCTGTATAAGTAAAAACTTTTCTTCTGCATTCTTTTGCATGGCACCCTAGAATTAAGAAATTGAAAGATGCAATCAATTTAATCAACTTATCTAGAAGATTCTAAGAAAGGATAGAAAAGACCAATTTATCCAAAGAATATGCAAACACCCCTCATCAGAGTTAATATTTAAAACTTAAACACACACGCACTACACCTGTCTTGTATCTCATCACCTTTCATCACAAGCCCTGAGAGCACATTTACTTAGCAAGAGAAAAATGTATTGTTCTTGTTTCGTAAATTTATATTTCTCCCTTGGCTACCAACCTATGAATCTTCCCCTATATTCTCTAAAATGCAAAAAATTAAAAGAAAGCAAACACATCAACACATGTAAGCCATCATTAAGTTTGCCCAATTAAGTGTACTCATTGGCTTTATGTTATAATTTTTTAATTTAGATAAAGACATAGCCATAATTTTTCTTTATGTTCTTTAATGGTGTTTAAATGGTTAGATTTAATATTGGTTGGTCCAAATTCAAGTAACTACATAGAAAGCTACACACCATAAATACTAGATCAATTAAATATTAAAGATAAATTTTTTAAAAGATTTTATTTATTTATTTGACAGAGAGCAAGACAGCGAGGAAAGAACAAAAGCAGGGGGACTGGGAAAGGGAGAAGATGTGAAGCCCTATCCTAGAACCCTGGGATCATGACCTGAACCGAAGGCAAAAATTTAATGACTGAGCCACCCAGACACCCCAAGGTCAATATTTTCTTTAAAAATATTTTAATTCCTGGGCATCTGGGTGGCTCAGTGGGTTAAAGCCTCTGCCTTCAGCTCAGGTAATGATCCCAGGGTCTTGGGATAGAGCCCAGTGATCAAGGGGGAGCCTGCTTCCTCCTCTCTCTCTGCCTGCCTCTCTGCCTACTTGTGATCTCTGTCAAATAAATAAATAAAATATTCAGACAAAAATTTTAATTCCAACACAAATATTTTAATCTCCCAAGATTCTGTATCTTTGAAAAAGAACAGCTCCATCAAAATAACAATTGGGGTTTTTTTGTTTTGTTTTGTTTTGTTTTATCTCTTGGGGAATGGTAAGTAACCTCCTTAAGATGGTTGTCTCAATGGTATAAGAATACTTAACGTATTAATCTTTTGTGTAAGCTTCATAAGGTCACGAATTATGTTTATCTGGTTTATTGACTATTGACAGTAATTATCTAAGTGGATATATATAATAAATGATTTGTGAATAATAGACTAAAGCAAATGTATATATTAGCTTTGTATCCTGCAAAATTCGTATGTTGAAGCCTAATCTCCTATGTGATGGTATTTGGAAGTGTAGCCCTTAGGAGGTAATCAAGTCTGCAGAGTGTAACTCTTATGAGTAAAATTAGTGCCCTTGTAAGAGATATGAAAGAGCTTGCTTTTCTTCTCTCTCATTTCTGCCATGTGAGAATACAATAAAACAATGTTCATCTGCGAATCAGAAGTGAGCCCTCATCAGACACTCTATCTCCTGGCACTCTGATCTTGGGACTTCCCAGCCTCCAGAAATAAATGTTTCTGAATGAGATTGTTTCTGAAATGAGAAATAAATGTTTGTTGTCTAAGCCACCAAGTCTGTGGTATTTTGTTATAGCAGCCTAAACCAAGATATGTGTTGGTAAATATGTGGAGAAAAGGGAACACTTGATGGGAACGTAAATTAGTGCACCCACTATGGAAAACAGTATGGAGGGTTCTCAAAAAATTAAAGTAGAAATATCATATAATCTAGCAATCCCTTTTGGGTATTTGTCTAAAGAAAATAAGAATATTAATTCTTCAAAAAGGTATATGTACCCCCATGTTTATTGTAGCACTATTTATAATATCCAAGATATGGAAACAATCTAAGTATGCACTGATGAATGGATAAAGAAATTGTTATATGTAGAGTATATCATATATACATATGATATGTGTATTTATACAATACACATACACATACACATGTCATTGTATTATATGTATATTATGTGTATTGTATGTATATATTGTATATCATATATATACACATATGTATATACATGTATACATGTGACATATATGTAAATGTCTTTTCACATGTGTTTGTTTGTGTGTGTGTGATGGCATGTTATTCAGCCACAGAAAAGAGCAAAATCTTGCCATTCGTGAAAATATGGAGGCACCATGAGGTCATGACGCTATCTAATAAATCAGACAAAGACAGATACAGTGATTTCTCTTGTATGTGGAAGATACTATATATGATACATATATTATATAGTGGTATATATGCTACAAAATAAGTCAGAGAAAGAGAAATACTATATGATTTATTTTATATGTGTATTATATATAATCTACTTATATATAATTATATATAAATATAAGCTCATTGATATGGAAAACAGATTGGTAGTTATCAGAGAAAGGGTTGGGGGTTGGGAGGAGTAGATGAACTAATTTTATATTTGGTTTGGTTTGTTTTTTTTTCTCAGTTTAAATAAATTGAATTTTAAAAGTATGAGCAACATGTAGAGAATTCTCCCTTATCATATTATCAAGAAATATTTAATAGAAAATGTTTGTCACCAATATTTGAAAATAAATTATAGCTCTATAATGTCAAAGTAGCTCTACAGATTTCACACCTGCAGGAATAATTTAGAGAAAAACGATAGTTTTTGAGGTCTTGGACTTGTCATTCAGGTTCTTTGACTCATCTAACTTTGTTACTATCTTGTTTTACGGTCTTAAAGAGATCATTTAAACTCTATGATTCACTGTCCCTATCTCCAAAAGCCTTAGTTAATGGCATGGGGGTAGGAAAAGACTTTAAAAGCTGATCATTCATATTTCTCCTAGCTCCATAATTTTATTATTCTATTTCATGTTCTCCTTTCTCTCTTCCCAATGTTCTAAAACATAAATAGGGAATTATTCAAAACTGAGAGGATCTTCTAGGAAAAGAATCATACTTACTATTAAAGGCTAAGAATTTGAAACAAGAAAAACTTATTTTCTTAATCCATTATAAACTTTTTTAAAAGTCCTGACACTGTTCAAATAAATTTGCTTTCTTGATGCTCTGCAAAAAAGGAAATCTGTTTCAATGTTGGAAGAAAAAAATGTCTGTGTTGTCATTATTAATATGTCTGTTAACTGTATTCATTTTCTGAGCAACAGTAGATGCAATTATGCCACACTGGGACCCCATCTATAAAGTGCTTGTCTTTCTGCTACACAAATTGTATCACACTGCATCAGTATCATTTTTCTCTCTGCAAAATCTCCCTATTCCACTTAATATTATGCTAATGCTACTGAGTTAAATGATTTGTATCTAGAAAATATTTACTGCATGATCTAGAGGGAAGGTGTGAGGTGGGTACCGATCAAGGTTACAGGGCAAATTAGTGAGAAGCCATGAGGAACAACACTCAATATGACCAAATTACAGAGTGCTGAGGGTAGGAGAGGCAAGAGCTAGCTCGTGAACTGATAGCAGAGGATAAGAATCTTCTCTGGCATTCAAGATTTGAGAGTAGACTGTTTCCTAGCATAGTTCAATAAGACTAACATATTAAATAGAAAAGCATGTGATAGAAAATCACAACAGAAGAGGGATCATACACCAAAACATATCCATTATGATTTTCCCCTTCTGTACTGTTTTGGCTTGGATGAAACTAAACAGCAGAGATTGAGATGAGCTCTTGTGTGCAGGTTGTTTATCTGGGTAAGTGATTCCCAAGAAATTGGAATGGAGATTGAGGGCAGTGGGAAGCATGAAAGAGGAAAAGGGAAAGCTAATCCAAGGCTGCTTAGTTGAGCCAGTAACTAATGTGAGCAGCTGGAACTCAATTTATTGGGGACCCTCTCAGGAAATGTGTAGAAGACAATCAGAGCTTCTGCCTAAGACAAAGAAAAGAGGAGCATGTTACCACTTGCACTTACCGCATATTGATCAAGAATTGAGTCAGGTATGTGAATGTACTTGGTAAGCTGAGTCCCACTATCCCAAACAGTAGTCCTAAGAGAAGTAGCCATTTAGCCCCAAATCAGAAAACACAGTTTGGGGTCCAGCTGAGATGAGGAGTCATCACAGTACATTTCTTTTGTACTCTGCTGATGCAACAGTAACAGATGAAGCAAAAAAGTGGGTTAGGAGAATGTGAGGTTGGACATAAAAGATGTCTAACATTCATATTAAAATATGCTCTCTGTTCACCATGTAAATCAAACCATGGTGACAATGTTTTATATACTTAAATAATATAAAAATAATATGATCTCTGAATCATAGCCCTTTTGTGATATTCCCAAGTCCACCTTCACAGAAGGGACATTTTTAAATAGAAAATCTTCTATGCCAGCATTCTAAATTAAGAAAGTTATAATATAGGATGTTTGGTTTAATAATCAAGAAAAATAAATAACACAATGAATGAAGAGATAATAAGTCTTTAAATCAGTGGTCCTCACTTGGAGCTACATGCTGGAATAATGCAAACAGCTTTAAAAACTAGTCCCACAGTTGGGACATCTGGGTGGCTCAGTTGGTTAAGCAGCTGCCTTTGGCTCAGGTCATGATCCCAGCATCCTGGGATCGAGTCCCACATTGGGCTCCTTGCTCAGCAGGGAGCCTGCTTCTCCCTCTGCCTCTGCCTGCCACTCTGTCTGCCTGTGCTTAGTCACTCTGACAAATAAATAAATAAATAAAATCTTTTTTAAAAAATGTTTAAATACTAGTCTCACAGTCAGAGATTCTGATATTCATTTAGGTATGACCAGGACATGAGAATTTTTCAAGTTCCCCAGGTGATTCTAATGTGCAGGCAAAGTTGGGTGGCACGGTCTTATAGTACAAAGTAAAGACCAAGACTGTTTTAAGTAACTCAGTAGGGCCCAGAATCCATTTTGTTTCCTTCTAGTTCAAGTATTTAGACCATATGTTTCAGCTGAGATTGTATGGGCTTGCTATTGTTTTAGATTTCCACAGAGCTCCCAATATGACACTCACAATATCAGCCTTTGAAACTGCTCAAAAACACACTGGTAGTTATTCACTTTATATTCAAAGGGGACTGTCAGGTAAACAGGGGATCCGTTTTAGTTTTAAAAAGTGTTCTTTGGAGATCAAGCTCTGCAATGACTGACTGAATAAACATATTCATTGATAATAAGTGAAGCAATCAGCTACTAGATGTTTGCCCCCAAAGTATGCATTACTAAGTAAGCTAGAGGTCATTAGAATGGTGAAAGAATAAAAAAATCACTGACAAGAGAACATATTTCTACTAGGTGTTTGACTGTCATGCCTTGTTAGCTTCAAGCTTCCTTTCTTTGGTAGAAAGTAGGCACTAAAGTCATGACTTCCTAATTTTCACTTTAAGCTATTACACATCCATCAGTACTTTGACTTGACCATCCCATTAAAAGAAGTCAGAGCCTCGCTGACATGTTTTTACAAAGCCCAATCTGGGGCATACCAGTTTTTTCATGTTTTCAACAGAAATGTCTTGAAATACAAAATACAGATACTAGAGATGGCATCCAATCTTTGCTTGACAGTTACAAATAATATTTTATAATAAGAATGATAAAACATGCTTTGGTATTTTTTCAGGTAAAGGGGAAAAAGGAATCAAATTCTATTTTCCCAGATCAAGTGAAAAATGAGGTAACCAACATAATAATCTATTTAGTGTTTTTGCATGAGTCTGCTTAGATTTCCATTTTTCAAAATCTTAAAACACACTAAAATACTATTAATGCTAAAACTGTGCAAAGCTCATCAGCATTTTGCTGAGCAATTAAGTTCATCGTTGTGAACATCTGCCACCATATACAATACTGTCAATTTTCTTCCAAACTGGCCTCCATCTACATAACTGAGTTGGATTTTTCAACTAGATTATCTAAGCATAGATGTTTAATTTTTTTTTTTTTAAAGGAAGACCTCTAATCAACCTGCTTTGAAAAATTCTCCTTAACAGCAAGGCATTTAATTATCTTGCTCACCTTTTGTTCAGTTGCTTTGCAAATAATGACATGAAACATTCCGTCTTTTTACTTCCAAGCTTTTCTTCTTCCTGATTAGATTCTACTTAAATAGCATCATGTTCCTTCAAGTTCCTCCAGGATGAGGGATTTTCTTTAATCACCTGAAACCTGCTGGTCTGCCTCTTTAGCATTCTGAGATAGCTCATTCAACAAGCTTAAATCAACAATACAACTACTTACTCCTAACAGGTTGAGTACATTAATTCTCAACTCTTTATCAAGCTTTTATATTAATTCAAGTATACAAAGATATGCAAAGTGGATTTTGAAATCCTAAATGATTGCAATACATTAAAGTGGGCTTTTCCCTCAAGCTTCTTAATATATCTTTATAAAAAGGAAAAGTTAATATAATCAAATTGTACATCTATGTAAAAAAAACTGAGATTCTATTAAAAATAGTGTCATAAATTAGAAAGTATTAATCAAATATTGAAATGTTTGAAAAGCTTAAAAAGCAAGTATTAAACATTTTTAAAAGCATGTTTAAAACTTGCTTTTTAAGCTGATTATAAAATGTCATTTGTATCTGTCAAGAAAAGATTGGTTATCAAGAATTGCATATAGTTGCTGCCTGAGGGAAGAAGGATATGTGTTGTTTTCAATATAAGCAAATATGTGAATTAAAAAGGAATCAAACAGTAAAAAGCACGGATAAGGACTTTGAATCAGGAGCAGTTTATAGAAAGGCAACCTCAAAATTCACAAAAACTTGGAAGAAACATAGGAGGGAGAACACTGAAGCTCAATAAGACTTAGAGAAGAAAAAAGGAATTTGTAGAAAAAATAGCTGAAAAACCTATAAACCAGAGCCATGAACCCCACTCTAAAATTGTAAAGCTGTAGAAAAGTAAACTTTTTTTCACAGAGTCATATCTAACTTAGTTTTCAATGAATTTACCTTCATCTGATATAAACTTGTTTTATTCAGAAACATTTGAGCACTTGAAACATAAACTGCTTGTAACTAAATCCACCTGATATTTGGTTTTAATATTATCAAAGTCTTGGATGAATTAAGACAAAATCATTTATAATAAGATGCACTGTTTTTGGAATTACACTCTACAACAATTTAAAAGGGAAGACAGAGTTTCTACATTACTTTTGTTTTTTTTTTATTAGAAAGCAAAGTAAACGTTTAACTCAACAGGATCCTTTAAGGAAGAAATGATATTTAATCAAAAAACACATTTCTAAAAAGCAATCATTTGAATAGAAATCACTGGATTATCAATCCCTATATTAAATATAATGCTAAAATCCCTACCTCCAATTTTTAAAATGAATCAAACACACTCATTTTTTTCTTTTTTCTAAAAGGATATAGCTGACACAACAAACTGCCTTATCCATGCATATTTTTTTTTTAAGATTTTATTTATTTATTTGACAGGCAGAGATCACAAGTAGACAGAGAGGCAGGCAGAGAGAGAGGCAGAAGCAGTCTCCGTGCTGAGCAGAGAACCCGAAGCGGGGCTTGATCCCAGGAGCCTGGGATCATGACCTGAGCTGAAGGCAGAGGCTTTAACACACTGAGCCACCGAGGCGCCCCTCCATGCATATTTTTAATATGCTCATATTTTCTAAATAAATTAAAATTTCATTAGAAACATTTTTTCAACTAAGTAAAAGAATAATAGAATATTACAAATTGTGTAAAGCACAACAGTTGAATTTTTTTTAAAAATCCCACTATCAGATCGTTAAAAAATTTTGTGATGTGTAAAGACATCATGAGAAGAGCTCAAAAATATGATAAAAATAAAAGCATTTAAAATAGCCCATATTCAATATTTCTGCAATATATTTAAATTGCACTAGTTTTTTTCTCAATCTGTGGAAAGCTATTATTTATAGAAGCATTATATATATATATATATATCCATATATATATGTGTGTGTGTGTGTGTGTATATACATACATCTCTCTCTTCTGACAATGAATAATTAATTCTTTTCCCTCTTATAAGAGACTTGCAAATTCCATGCCATTTTTTGAATATGTAAAATTTTAAGAAGGTGGCAAATCATAGGACAGAAAGAACATCAGGGGGCACCAGGGTGGCTCAGTGGGTTAAGCTGCTGCCTTCGGCTCAGGTCATGATCCCAGGGTCCTGGGATCAAGTCTCGTGTTGGGCTCTCTGCTCAGCAGGGAGCCTGCTTCCCCCACCCCCTGCCTGCCTCTTTGCCTACTTGTGATCTCTCTCATCAAATAAATAAAATCTTAAAAAAAAAAAAAAGAAAGAACATCAAGTTGTACTTCAGAAATTCTAGGTTCTAGATCTAGCTCTACAACAACCTTGCTTAGAGAAATCAATTGAAGCACTTAGCCTGAGTATTATCATCTTTTTTTAAATTTTATTTTTTTTCAGTATTCCAAAATTCATTATTTATGCACCACACCCAATGCTCCATGCAATATGGGTCCTCCTTAATACCCACCACCAGGCTCATCTCCCCTCCAATGCCCTCCCCTCCAAAACCCTCAGTTTGTTTCTCAGAGTCCACAGTCTCTCATGGTTTGTCTCCCCCTCCAATTTCCCCCAACTCACTTCTCTTCTCCAGCTCCCAATGTACTCCATGTTATTCCTTATGCTCCACAAGTAAGTGTTATCATCTTTGAAGGGGGAATTGGCATCCATTTCCTCTACTTTCCTTTCCAGTTCTGTGATTCTAAGTCGAGGGAGGATTTTCCAAAATCTAACTCGAAGCTACTCCTTATATAGTTCTAATAACTAAGCCAAAATTCTAAAAACATAATTTTAAGGTTTAGATTAAAATAAAGTTATCATTTTAATCACTTTTAGGTTAAAATAAAGTTTTAAAGTACAGTTCTTTACAAATTCAGTAGAATAATCCTCAATATAAACTTAGTTATTTGTTGATGTATATATATTCACATATTAAATAGGACTTTCCTCCGGAGTGAACATATCATTTTTTTTTAAGATTTTATTTATTTATTTGACAAAGAGAGATCACAGTAAACAGAGAGGCAGGCAGAGAGAGAGAGAGAGGGAAGCAGGCTCCCCGCTGAGCAGAGAGCCCTATGCGGGACTTGATCCCAGGACCCTGAGATCATGACCCGAGCCGAAGGCAGCAGCTCAACCCACTGAGCCACCCAGGTGCCCTGAACATATCATTTTTAAGAACTACATGTGTATTTGGAGATTTCATTAATAGGTTACCTTACATAAAACATTTTAAAATTTGGAAATCTATTTCTCCCTTAGTAGTCACATCCTGCACGATTTGACCACCTAGTAACCTTAGGTTTAAAAACATTATCATAATTAGTATCTGATTATTGATGAAGAGGTATCGCTCCATTAAAATAGATAACAGTGCCTATATTTGAGGACCACACCCAGAAAGAGCTTCAAATTTAGGATTTTATCTCCAAATGATGTCAATCACAATGACAAATAGAATATTCTAACTAGATCAAAATAACATGGTGTTTATCATATGCCTCAAATTCATAACTATTACTAGATATATATATAAGTTGAAGTAACACACTTTACTTAAAGATAATTCAGATAAATCCTGAGGAAATGCAAGGGAACCAAATCATGAAGGATGAGGATCCTGAGTTCACGTCCATCTGTAACACAGATAGGCTACAAATACATATAGAGAAATTCTCTCTGAGAACAACATGAAAACTAGCAGAACAGCTCTTCCACAGCTGAAAATTCAAAGAGCCAGGGAAAGTAGAAGAGACAGAGGTGTGCTGTGGTTGGGACACACACTTCTGAAGTAGAAGGGCAATCACGGGCAAAGAGGAACAAAGGGTTCAAACCTCCACCCAGGGAACATGCACCAGGAAAATGAATCCCCATAACATTTGGCTTCAGAAATCAGCAGGGCTTAACTCCAAGAGAGCTGGAAAACTACAGAAAACTGAAACTCCATTCTTAAATGGCTTACACACAAACTCACTTCCTCGGAGACCAGCACAGAGGCAGCAGTTTGAAAAGTACCGGGGCCAAACATGGAGATTTACTGACTGATTTTAAGGCATGTGCCAGGACGCAAAACTCTGTAGGAACTTTCTCTGGGGACAGAAGTGCTAATGGGTGTTGCTTTTCTTGTCCTCTTTCTGCATAGCTGGCCCAATGCTGGCACTCTCCATCTACCTTGCTAGCTCTGCTCACCCAGGCCCAGCATTCCTCTATAGACTTGCCCTGCCCCATCCACCTGTAAGTGTATCTCCAAAGCAGCTTCCACCTTGCCACACCCTAAAGACGGCTCAGTGGGATCCAGCACCTCCTAAAGCAGCTCATGGCTGACCACAGTTAGCAGGCAGCCTCAGCTGGACCAGCATTACATCCTTCCCAAACGGTGTAACTACTGAACTGCTAGCCTTGGCTGGGAGCTATACTCCTCCAAAAAAGTTCCTGCCCTGGGGTGGGGGTCAGGGGGCCAGACCACATACCAGCATGTTCACAACATGTGTGGCCAGGACACACAGCCACCCTGGGGGCTAACCCCATCCAGCAGCACACCACAGCTATTGTGTCCCAGCCACATTAAGAGGGCATACACAGCCCATACTGGGATATCCCTGTAGCAACTGCTTCTGTTGACCAGGAAGGATTGTGCTTTGGGGACCTACAAACAAGTAAAAACTACAACCAAGAATATTTTACCCAGCAAGGTTATCATTCAAAATTAAAGGGAGATAAAGAGTTTCCCAGATAAACAAAAGTTAAAAGAGTTCATTACCACTAAACTGGCCTTATAGGAAATGTTAAATAGACTTTTTTTAAGTGGAAAAGAAAAGAACATGAGTAGAAACAAGAAAACTAGGAACAAAAATATCATTGGTTAAAAGCAAATATACAGTAAAAGTAGTGGATCAACCACAGGAAAAGCTAGTATGAAGGATAAAACACAAAAATCATCAAACTATCTCTATAATAACTAGGGGATACACAAAATAAAAAGATGTAAAGTATAAGGTCAAAAACATAAAATATGGAGGGGGGAATAAAAATGTAGTGCTTATAGAATGTATCTAAATGTATGCAAATATCAACTTAAAATAGACTGCTATACATAAGGTATTACATATAAACTTCATGGTAATACAAACCAAAAACTTATAATAGATACATAAAAAATAGAGAAATAAATCTAAACATAACATGAAAGCAAGTTATCAAATCAAAGGAAAGAGAGCAAGACAAAAAGAAACAGAGAACTATAAAAAGAAACAAAAAACAATTAACAAAATGGCAATAAGTACATGCCTATTAATAATGACTTTAAATAGACTAAATGCTGTAATCAAGAGACATAGGGTGAATGAATGAATAAAAAACAAACAAGAGCAAACTATTTGCTGTCTACAAGAGACTCACTTCAGACCTAAAGAAACAGAGACTGACAGTGAAGGGATGGAAAAAGACAATCCTATATAAATGGAAACAAAAAGAGAGCTGGCGTAGCAATACCAATATCAGACAAAATAGACTTGGAAAAAAGACTGTAATAAGAGACAAAGAATGGCGCTACATAATGACAGAGATCAATCTAACAAGAGGATATCATAATTATAAAGATCTATACACCCCAAATAGGAATACCTAAATACATAAAGCAAATATTACAGACATAAAGGAAGAAACTGATAATAATACAATAATAGCAAGGAACTTTAACATCCCACTTACATCAATAAATAAATCATCCAGGCAAAGAATCAGTCAGGAAAAAGTGTCCTTAAAACAACACATAATGCCAGATAGATTTAACAAACATATTCAGAACATTACAAGCAAAATGCAGCAGAATGCACATTCTTTTCAGATGTACATGGGATATTCTTCAGGATAGATCACATGTTATACCACAAAACAACTTTCAATAAATTTAAAATGAAATCACATCAAGCATCATTTTTTTTGAAAACAGTAAGAAACAAGACATTAATTATAAGAAAAAAACTAGAAGAAACACAAATACACAGAAGCTAAGTAGCATGCTTCTAAACAGTGGGTCATTGAAGAAATCAAAGAGGACATAAAAAAAAATCTTGAGACAAATGAAAATGAAAACTCAACATTCCAAAAATCTATGGGATGAAGCAAAAGAAGGTCTAATAGGGAATATAGGCCTACCTCAATAAACATGAAAAATCTCAAATAAAAGATGTAACCTTACACCTAACAGAATTAGAAAGAGGAAAAAAAAAACAAAGCCTAAATTTAGTAGAAGGGAAAAAAAAATAAACATCACAGTGAAAATAAATTAGAGAATTAAAGAATCAATAGGACAGATCAATGAAACGAACTGGTATTTGAAAAGATAAACAAATAGACTTTTCACAATTCAACAAGAAAAAGAGAATCCACATAAATAAAATCAGAAATGAAAGAAAAGTTAAAACTGACACCACAGGAATAAAAAGGATTATAAAAGACTACTACAAATAATTATATGCTAACAAACTGGACAACCTAGAAATTGGTAAATTCTTAGAAAGATACAGTCTTCCAAGACTGAATCAGGAAGAAATGGAAAGTCTGAACAGACCGATTACTAGTAATGAAATTAAATCAATAATTCAAAAACTCTCAACAAGCGAAAGTTCGAGACCAAGTGGCTTCACAGGTGAATTCTACCCACCTAAAACTAATGTAACACTGTCTGTCACTATGCTCAAATCGAAAAATAAAAAATTAAATTAAATTAAAAACAAAGAAGACTTAATACTTATCCCTCTCAAACTATTTTATAAAATTGCAAAGGAAGGAATGCTTCCAAATTCATTCTACTATCCCAGCACTACCTTGACACCCAAACCAAAGACACTACCCCCCCCCAAAAAATAAAAATAAAAATAAAAATAAATTATAGACTAACATTCCTGATGAACATACATGCAAAAATCTGTAACAAAATGATAGCAAACCAAATTCAATAATATATTACAAGATTATATACCATAAATGAGCATGATTCATTCTAGGAATGCAAGGATGGTTCATACCTGCAATAAAAATCACTTTATCATCTCAATAGAGGCAGAAAAAGAATTCGACAAAATTCAACCTTCATTTATGATAAAAACTCTTAACAAAGTGGGTATAGAAGAAACATACCTCAACATAATAAAAACCATACATGCAAACCCACAGCTAATATCACACTCAAGAGTGAAAAGCTGAAAGTGACACCACACTAAGCTTATTTCCTATAAGATCAAAAAAAAACAATGATGCCCATTGGCACTACTTTTATTCAACTTAGTACTGGAAGTCCTAGTCAACAGCAATTAGATAAAGAAAAAAAAATAAAAGGCATCCAAACGGTAAGAAGTGAAACTAAATAAATGAATTCAGTAAACTTGCAGGACAAGAATTAATATAGAGAAATTTGTTGCATTTTCATATACTAATTATAAACTATCAGAAAGAGAAATTTTAAAAAATCCCATTTATAATTGAATAAAAAGAATAAAACACCTAGGAACAAACTAAACCAAGGAAGGGAAAGACCTGTACTCTGAAAACTATAAGACATTAATGAAAGAAATTGAAGATGACACAAATAAAAGGAAAGCTATACCATGCTCACGGATTGGAAGAATTAAGATTGTTAAAAAGTCCATACTCCGTGTTTTGGTGAGTGCTGTGAAGTGTGTAAACCTGGTGATTCACAGACCTGTACCCCTGGGGATAAAAATATATGTTTATAAAAAATAAAAAATTATATTGAAAGAAAAAAAAACAATAATAAAAATAAATAAATAAATAAATAAATAATTGAAAGAAAAAAAAAAAAGTCCATACTATCCAAAGCAGTCAATAATATCCTTATCAGCATACCAATAGCACTTTCAGAGAACTAAAATAAATAATTCTAAAAATGTGTGGGATAAAAAAAGGCCCTGAATAGCCAAAGCAATCCTGATGAAGTAGTATAAAGCTGGAGATACCATACTCCCAGATTTCAAACTACACTATGTATACTAAGTACACAAACTACACTAAGATATAGTAGTCCAAACAGTATAATAGCACAAAAATAGACACATAGATCAATGGAACAGAATAGAGAGCCCAGGAATAAACACACTTATATAATCAACAAATCTATTACAAAAGAGGCAAGAATATATAAAAGGGAAAGATAGTCTCTTTATAAATGGTGCTAGGAAAACTGGACAGCTACATACAAAAGAAGAAAACTGAACCTCATTCTTATACCATTAATATGTGAATAATTAATATGTGAATAACAAAAATAAACTCAAAATGGATTAAATACCTAAATGTAAGAAGTAAAACCATGGGGTCCCTGGGTGGCTTAGCCATTGAGCGTCTGCCTTCAGCTCAGGTCATGATCCCAGTATTCTGGGATCCAACCCCACATTGGGCTCCCTGCTCTGTGGGAAGCCTGCCTTTCCCTCTCCCACACCCTCTTCTGTGTTCCCTCCTCTTGCTGTATCTCTCTCTATCAGATAAATAAATAAAGTCTTAAAAAAAGAAAAAAGAAAAACCATAAAATTTCTTTTTTTTTAACCATAAAATTTCTAAAAGAAAACATAGGCAGTAAACCCTTATACATTAGTGTCAGTGATATTTCTTTTAATCTGTCTCCTCAAAAAGTTAGAAACAGTGTACAATCCAGCAAATCCACTTCTGGGTATTCATTTACCTGAAAAAAAATGAAAACACTAATTCAAAAAGTATGTGCATATTGCAACAGTATTGATAATGGCCAAGATATGGAAGCAACTAAAGTGCAATTGATAGATGAAGAGGTAAAATAATGTGGTACACAATGGAATACTACTCAGCCATATAAAAGAATGAAATCTTGCCATTTGCAACAACAAGGATGGACCCAGATGATTTTATGCTAGGTAAAATAAGCCATAGGAAGGTAAATGCCATATGATTTCACTTACATGTGGAATCTAAAAACAAACAAAACAAAACACAGAAAGACTCATAAATACAAAGAAGACTGGTAGTTTCCAAAGGGGTGGGTGGTGGATAGAAAGAAAGAAGTAAAAGGGAGTGAGAGATACAGTTCCAGTTATAAAATAAATAAGTCACAGCAGTATAAATACAGCACAGGAAAATAGCCAATGATTCTGTAATAAGTAGGTATGGTGACAATGGTAACTAGACTTATGGTGATCATTATTACATAATGTATATAAATGTCTAATCACTATGTTCTATGCCTAAAACTCATGTTATATTGTACATCAACTATACTTCAATGAAAAGAGTCATTACCTTGAGAATATCCCAATTATAACGTATTACATTTGTGTTAAAGTATTAATTTGTCCAATAGAGATCCTTAAAATACAATTTAGTTTTTAATACTGCTTTTGAATTTCTTCACCTTTGTAATATACCAGTTTTGAAAAATGAAGGGGCCTTCTGCTCTCTTGACCTCTGAGAACTCTTATATAACAATGTTTGCAAACAGAAAATCAGATGTCACTGAAAAGTGTCACATTTAGGTTGAATCTGGACCTTTTAATAATATCCAAATAAGGCAAACTCCTACAGAGTGTTCCGAACTTGGGTTCTCCATGTTTTGCATTGTCTAAATTAATCATCTGGCTCCCCAAAGCAACTTTGTCATTAGCAGCGTTGAGGCATATTGAAAATGGCAGTTATACTTTCAATCCAGTAGCAAAGATAGAAAAAATCAAAATAGATTCTGGCAAGGGAACTAGGTTCACATAAAGGGCCTCTCAGAAGGGCTTCCTTGAATTGGAGGAAAAATCTGTCAGGTGGCAGTAAGGGCTTTGTGGTTCCTGCCATCTCACTCCCATTGTCTTTAATCACCCATGGAGAGAGGCAGCTCTGTTGCTGCTGGCCATCAAATCACATCACAAATGGGGCCTGATTCTGCACATTTTTGAAACCTCTGTTTCAAGTGGCGTAAGCCTCTCTGAAGATCAAGTAATGACATTTTTCTTCCCTTTCATAAGCATCAATGTAGGGATAGGAAATCTGGATTAGGAAATCAGCTTACTGATTCTTCGTCCTGATGCTTGTTACCTAAAAGATCACATACCCATGAAGAATTCATTATTCCACAAAACTTAGATAAGTTAGACTCTCCAATTTAATAATGAAGACAGCTACTTATTTAGGTGTCTGTATCATATTCAGGCATTTTAATAAACATAAGATTCTATTCCAACAAGTTCTATACACTTAATAACAGCATTCTAAGCATCATTCAATAGAGAGATAAATATTTGCCTAGGTAATCTTTATAACACTATTTTGGCAATAACATGTCTTTTTTATGAAGTTCACTGACCTATATAGAACATGTCTTTTTTCAAACTACATTTAAAACATTCCTTACTCAGGGGCACCTGGGTGGCTCAGTCATTTAAATGTCTCTTAGCTTTGGCTCAAGTCATGATCTTGGGGTCATGAGATTGAGCCTTACAGCAGGCTCCATGCTCAGCATGGAGTCTGCCTGAGAAACTCTCTCTTCCTATCTCTCTGCCCCTCCCTCCACATACACACTCTCTCTCTCTCTAAAATAAAAAAATCTTTAAAAAAATTCCCTACTCAAAATAACACTTAAACACTGGGAATTGTAAGTTTTCCCTGCATTCATAGTGTATTCTTAATATGTATTTATAAAAGGTAGATACACCAAAATTAATAAATCATTTTTCTATTTGATACAGGATTAATAAAAGTCTATGAATACTCACTAAAATTCAATTGATCAAATGTGATGCAACATGAAGTAAATAGAATTGTGTGTTTCTGACATTTCTCAAGTGTAGTCCACAAACCTCTGGGCATTCCCCAGGCTTTTTCAAGGAGTCCATGACGTCAAAACTGTTTTCATAATAATACTAAGACATTGTTTGACTTTTAATTCTCATTTCTCAAGAGGGTACAGTGGAGTTTTCAGGGGCTATGTGATGTATGATATCATAACAAGTTGGTGCACAAACAGAATCCAGCTGTATACTATTAACCAGATATTGAACATAAATGTTCTTGCAAAAATATAAAATGATGCCACTCTTCTTACTACATTTTTTATTTGGAAAATACAGTACTATCTCACTTAAAATACATTTATGTCAGTGGGTTTTATATTTTCTATTTATATATCAGTTTTATTATTTTAAATAATTAAGATTTTACTCTGTTTTAATTTCTAATTCAATAAATATTGTTATATATAATTCTTTGGGGTGCTCAATCATTTTTAAGAGTGGGATCATAATACCAAAAACCATGTGAATACTTGTCTATAATATGTATTATATACTTTGCATGATACTTTTCAATTAACATATTTAATTAATCACTTCCAAAATGCAGAACACTGACTAAACATCCTCATGTACATCAGTCATCTGCCTTAGAGCAGTAGTGGGCACATGAACAGATATTTAATTAGAAAAGCCTAGACTATAAGGCCCTGCAACACAAGCATGGCCACCAATGAAGACGTTCAGATCACTGCCTAACTGCCCACTATTCTCTATAGGCTTTAGTGTATATTTGATGAATGAATTAATCTGAAGGGCAGGTTATAGAGACGTAGCTGAGGGTTCAATAGAAAAAGACCAGATAACACTCTGGATGGGAAGGAAGAAGCCTGGAAGCAAGGAAGGGTGGAAGCAAGGAAGGAGTAAGGGAGGGAGGGAGGAAGGAAGGAGGGAACCAGGGAAAGAGGGACGGAGGTGAGGGGAGGAAGGTCAATTCCAAACAAGAAGTTTCCACGCTAAGCCCAAGGAGAAATGAGAGCAGAAAGACACACAGTCTGAGCCAGTAGAGGAACGACAGCCTTAGGAATATCTCATGTTCTCAGAGGTCCTCCCCCAACCAGTCTCATTTCACCATATCCTTTATGGAACCCAGAAAGCACCAGGAAGTTCAGTTCTTCACGTTTGAGGTTCCTTCCTATAGACTCAGAGGGAATGATGGAGGCAGCACTATATTTTTAGGGAAATAAGTAACAGCTGAGCCTGAACATATAGGTATGCCATGGCTGGAAAAGGCTATTCCTCTGGACCTTTGCTGAGCAGAGGCTTTTTAGTTTGATGTAGTCCCACTTGTTTGTGTTTGTTTTTGTTCCGTTTGCCTTTGATGTTAAATCAAAAAAAAAAAAAATCATTTCTAAGACTGATGTCAAGGAACTTACCTTCTATGTTTTCTCAAATTTTACAGTTTCAGGTCTTACCGTTTCAAGTCTTTAATTTACTTTGAGTTGGTTTTTGTGTGTGGGATAAGATTGGGGTCCAGTTTCATTCTTTTTGCTTTTGGCTTTTCACTGGTGATCTTTAATAATAGTCTGACAGGGGCAAGAGGAACAACCAGAATGTGCACAGATTTTCTACTTTCAATGTTCTTTTGCTATTCTTGCTTTAGAAATCTATTCACTTAAGAAATATTTAGCAAGTACTAATTTTTTGCCAGACATACTTACAGGAACTTGGACATTATAATGAATTAGACAAAAACCTCTACCCCTGTCAGATTCACATTCTAGTAAACAATATATAAAATGATATAAAATATGAGGGACTCGGGGTGCCTGGGTGGCTCAGTGGGTTAATCCTCTGCCTTCGGCTCAGGTCATGATCTCAGAGTCCTGGGATCAAGCCCCACATCGGGCTCTCCGCTCGGCAGGGAGCCTGCTGCCTCCTCTCTGCCTCCTCTCTGCCTGTGTCTCTGCCTACTTGTGATCTCTGTCTGTCAAATAAATAAATAAATAAAATCTTTAAAAAAAAATATGAGGGACTCACAATAGACCCATACAGCCTTAGATATTATAACTCACTTTTATATGAGCAAAGTAAGGTCTAGATGTGTTATACGACCTGACCGAAGAACACAGTTTACCAAGGACAGAGCCAGAACACAGATTTGGTTTTATGATACCAAATCCTTACAGTAAACCATCTAGCTATCCCACTTCCTTATCATACACTAAACGTGATGAAAAATAAATAAATAAAAGGCTATTTCATGATGCTTAAGGATACTAGACAGAGAATACTTAACACTATTCTCCACTTTTCTGAGGCCAGCATGTTCTAAAATAGATTCATGTAAACATAACTGATAAAAACTGGAAACTGGTTCCACTTCACATAAAACTAATGCTTGCAAATATCTTTAAACTTTTTATTGGAGGATAATATACATATATAAAAGGGCACTGATGATAAATGTACAGCTCAATGAATTTTCATTAACTAAACATACCTTCTAAGCAACATCAGAAAAAAAAATAGAACATTACTACTCTCCCCCCACCAAACACACACACACACACACACACACACACACACACACCACCTCTTATACCATTTTTATTACTATAAAACCCCCAGGAATAATCACTGTCCTGATTTCTAACAGCAGAGATTAGTTTTGCCTATTTGGGGGCTTTGAATAAAAGAAATCAATACAGTATATACTCTTTTGCATCTGACTTCTTTCTCTCAATATTGTCTGTGAGATTCAACTATATTATTGTGTGTAGAGACTGCCCATCTTCATTCAATTTATTGATTATTTCCATACAATTGATTGACATTAAAGTGATTTCTACTTGGGGACAATTATGGATAGTACTGCTATGAAGATTCTTATGCAGTCTTTTGGTGAATATTTTACATATCTTTCTTGAGTGTATTGACTGGCACTGCTGAGTCATAGAGTAGATAAACGTTTAGCTTTAGTAAACACTGTCAAACAGTTTTCCAAAGTGGTTGTAATAATTTATTCTTTTGCCAGCAGAGTCCCAATTACTCTAGGCTGTAAGTTTTTCAGTTAGATGCCGAAATTCCTTCCAAATGGATGCCAATTTATTTCTATGCATAACCTGATTATTTTATTTATTTTCACAGAAATTCAGATATGACTGGCCTATATTTTTAAAATAGAAGTAATATAATAAACATACTTTAGTACTCACTGTTATTAGACTCTTCTATATGGCACTTTCACGTACCAACAGGAATTACTGAATATAGGTGGCAAAGAAATGCCAGGAATTCTAAGATCTCATATTACCTATGATAAAACATATTAAGTAAATTCTTCCTACCTGAATATGACTGATCACTTAGCTAGAGTGATAATAGTCTTTCTCTTCCTTTTCATTCTCATATATCTGTACATTCCTGAAGTACCTTCTCAGAAGGTACCTGAAAGTACCTTCTCCTAGAATAACAGCAACAACTATTTGATACATAAAGATAATGTGTTAGGCAAGAAAAGCTTTTAAGGCAATTGAATAATCTGGGCTTTCTTAATTGGTAAAAGAGCCCATGATTATAATTCCCAAGGACTGGTGAATCTGCACTAGAATAAACTAAACCCATTTCTGACACTTCCCTGCATTTTGATTATAATAGAATGCCTATCAAGGAATTTTGAGCAAATACTTATCTATAATTTTGCTGAATAAAACATCAAAAATTCATGAGATCCTGTACCATTTGGAACATGAAACTTCTTTGCCCCCACACCTCTAATTAGAGCCCATGAAATGACAGGAACCAAATAGTATTTCAGCTGTGTGCATAATAGATACTCAATAAACCTTAAGGCTGGCAAAATAGATTACTATTTTATTAAAAGTAATGCAAATATAAAAGGAAACAGTGCTCTTCCAGGTTAATTTCTAACAATGATTATAATAAAACAGTGCTAAAGGAAACCATCTGAACTTCATGACTGCCTAAGCAGTTTCATAGATACTATGAAATTGCCCCTAAAAAGGAAATGAGACACACTTTCCATCTCTTAAGACTTTAACATTTATTAGACACTTAATAACAAATGTTAGATAACCAGCCCAGCCATAAAAGAGGAGAAACTAACCCAAATATCTGTTTGGTCAGTGTATTATTTTTCCCAGGCCCTAGTTTCTCCAAGTGTACTGAAACATAATCTTAGTACCTTTAAAGGTACTCATCAGACTTAATTCAAAATCCTTAGGGTAAGACCAAGAAGTCTGTATTTTTAACAAGTGCTTAAAGCAAAGTTTGAGAATCACTGCTTAAACTGGAATTGGGGATAGGTAGGAGGATTGGGGTAGAAAAAGGAAAACAGGAAAAAAGCAGGCTACATCATTTTTTGCTGTTAGAAAAAAAAAGGAATCACACATATCTGTTTCCCACACTTTGAATAGCCATTAGAATCATCTAAGACACATTTTAAAAATAAAAATACTAGGCCCCATCTTAAACACACTAAACTAAAATTTCTCAAAGAGGATACTGAGTCAATACTTTGACAAACGTCCTTAAGTGATTCTAAAGATTAGGACAATATTAAACAATGTGATAACTGTTTTGCGTTCTGTTCAAACAATAAGTTTTGGCCATTTAGTTTAAAACTTTGATTCATTTTCACAACCTTTAAACATATATCTCTTTCTTTCTTTTTTTTTTTTTTTTGAAGATTTTTTCTTTATTTATCTGACAGAGATCACAAGTAGGCAGAGAGGCAGGCAGAGAGAGAGGAGGAAGCAGGCTCCCTGCCGAGCAGAGAGCCCGATGCGGGACTCGATCCCAGGACCCCGAGATCATGACCTGAGCCGAAGGCAGCAGCTTAACCGACTGAGCCACCCAGGCGCCCCAACATATATCTCTTTCTTGATCTCCTTCTGTGGTTGAAGAAGAAAAAACACACTCTTATGCTGCCCATCTTCATTTCTGTAGCTGGCTTTTTTTCTTCATTCTTTTCTTTTAATTTTTTTTTAATTGAAGTAAATAAATATGCACAAAATTGCAAAAATTACAAAGTGAACACATTTAGGTAACCAGCACCCAGATCAGAAAACTGAACACTAACAGAACTCCAGAAGTCCCCCATGAGTCCCTTTCCTGTCACTGCCCTCTAATGCTAACCACTACCTTAACTTTTAACACCAAAGATCAGTTTTACTTATTTTGAAGTTATACACACTGAATGAAATACACTCATCAATGTCCAGTTTCTTTAATTCAACACTGAACTTATAAAATTTGTCCATGGTATTGAGTGTACTTAGAGTTGGCTAATGATTTTTGCTGTATTATTCTTTCGTAATAATGTGCCATGATTAATCCATCCATTCTTCTGTTGATTATTTCCACGTTAGGACTAAACTAATAGCACTCCTATGAAAATTATTCTCTATGTCTTTGATGCACACCTGGACTCATTTCTGTTTGTGTATACCTCGGAATGGAATTATTGGGTCACAAGATAGGTGTACGTTTAGCATTAATTCTACCTCCGGTTTTCCCAAATAGTGGCACTTTCTCCAGCAAAGAACCTTACTTGCTCCAATGCCTGATGTTGCCTGCCTTTTTCATTGGAACTATTCAATGTGGTTTTTATTTGCATTTCCTACAGCTTGGCTGGTTTCTGAACTACTTTCCTTAATAATGGTGTTTAGGATCCAGATTCCTTTGTAGCTGTACTCTCCACAGTCTATAATACTCAGCCTGGCATCTAAAGCTTTGGCTCCTACATACATCTAGCTATATAAAAGATAGAAAGTTCACCCTAAAATAAATTTGTCTAACCCCATTTTACTTTTACTTTATAAAGCAGCGGATAAAGCAGTCATTTCCAGTCATTTTTACCCCCTTAATTGTTGAAAGAAAAAAAAAAAAGATGGAGAGATTTAAATGTTGGTAGATTGCTAAACCAAGCCTAAGAGGTAACTTCATTAATCAAGAGTAAAGTTTCATTAAATGGGGCTGGAAAGGGATGATTGGCAGGGAGGGATACAAAGTCTTCATTTTATATATACATACATAAAGAACCATATATGTATATTGTTCTTCCTGTAGTCTCCAGCTAATACAAATTCATTTTCAATAATAGCTCAATATCTATCCTATTAACCAATGTATTTGAGAAAAGAACATCATGTAAAATTGAAGGCTTAACTGTTTCTTTTTTTAAGGGAAGAAATGTAATTAAATCATGGAAGGTGGGCGCCTGGGTGGTTCAGTGGGTGAAGCCGCTGCCTTCGGCTCAGGTCATGATCTCAGGGTCCTGGGATTGAGTCCCGCATCGGGCTCTCTGCTCAGCAGGGAGCCTGTTTCCCTCTCTCTCTCTGCCTGCCTCTCCGTCTACTTGTGATTTCTCTCTGTCAAATAAATAAATAAAATCTTAAAAAAAAAAAATCATGGAAGGTGAACTAACAACATTATTCAAGACTTTGGTGCTATTTTTCATTTTCCCTGTATGCTATTTTGTCTCTAAAAATGAGTGGAGATATAGCCAGAAACCTAACTCTGAACAAGGATTGTGTCAGGAATACCAGCCCATTAATAAGATACCTAAAAGAAACTGAGGCACAAAGAACTGGAAAAGATTGCTGGTTTGAAGGGAATCATGCCTCAGTGAGAATTTTTTTTTTTTTTTTTTTAAGCAAAACAGAATTCCAGATTTACATACTGCTGGAATATCTCTCCCGGCACTTCAAAGATAGATTTGAAAAGAGAAAGAACATTTTGTGTACTCCTCTATGGTTTGGTAACCTGAAAGCAGACTAAGGCTGTAGCTTTTTGCAGGGAGGGGGCTGATTTGAGAGTGAGGAAAGATACAGCTAATCCACTCCCTCAGGCAGAAGTTGAAATGGTGTTTAGGAAAAGATTTAGGAAGAAAAAAAAAAGTCTCTAACAGAAAAATATGTTACTTCTCAAAAAAGCCTAAATTTTCTGAAAGTTTGCATAATCTTTCTTTGCTTTTTTCCCTCCACAAAGAATTAAGCCAGTGTTATTATTTAAAGATTAATTAAATTAGGCAGGGAGAAAGTTCACCAAGATTTATATAACACAAACCCATACAATGATTTTTTTTCTAATTATAAAGATTTCATGTTTGAACAAACACCTCTCTTCTAAGCTGCTGAACATATTCAGAGGTAAATTAAACTATTTGAGTAAGTTAAGCAATTACAACAAATTAGACAACAGCCTCACTTGCTCCCTAAACCACATAGTCTTCATGAAGGCTTTGCAATGACCCACAAATAGAACAATAAGAAGGATGTTAAAAGGTACTGTCAAAGGAACTGAATGCTAAATGATGCAAGCTTTGTCTAAATCTATCCAAATAAAGGCGACAAATTGCCATGTCATGCATTGGGGACCCTTTCTTGTAAAGACCTGGGTAATAATGAGATCCTTTGCCCTTCTGCAGTGTCAGATCATATCAAATACAAATGAGCAAACTGTAACCTAGATATATTTATTTCTTAGGTAAATCTATTTATTTTTAAAACCAATTGAAATATTTTCATTTTACTATTGTATTTCTGCTTTAGAAAAAAGGTAATATAAATCAGATAAAGCTAACACAAATAGGTTTATTATTCCACCAACTACCTTAAAGTCCTGAATAAAATGTTACTTCTCTCTCTCTCTCATTAATGCATCTCTGATGTATACATTTATGCTTTACAACAGTATTTCCTAAACTTCAAAATTTGGCACTCCTAATATAGGTGCTCCAGTGTCCAAAAGCCCATGGTGGGAGTAATGAGAAATAATGCTTTGTCAGTATTCAATTATAAAATGTGTAATCTTTCTCTCCTTCCATATGCTATTTATAATGCAGAGGGAGTGTCTATTATAAAGAGTTTACTAGACAGAATTAGAAGTTTTTATTATAATTCTAACTTGTTTATATTTGTTATACAAACATTCTGGATTGAATACTTTCTTTCTCATCCAAATGTCTGACATAATCTGAATACAAATGTGGTTTATTGGATCTTTTTTGTTTCTGTAGCCAACTACATACAGATGCTTTCAAAAATTGTCAGTCAGCTGACAATATGCTTTATAGGCAAGGACAGCAATCAAAATAATTAACAACCAGGGCAGTACAGGCACTGACTAATCAGAATAAACACCAGCCAATCAAAGTGGTCATCATCATAAATAACAAGCATAAATGCAAGCATGTTCTGGCTGAAGAGCAGCTCTAATAAAACTTGTTCTTCCAAGAGTCACTGTTATTTGTTGATCTTCAATGAGCAAAGACACATACACACACACACACACACACCACTACAAGATGCTTTTCTTCTTCTATTATTATACAACATTACATCATTGACATTTAGATATCCTGTATATGCCACCAGATGCAGCTGTAGTTCATTCTTCTGAGTACCATCATAACTCAGAGCACAGACATACCATTTCTCTATTGATACATCATTTCTCTACCAATAGGATATTTAAGCTATTTTCAGTTATACTAGCAAATAAAATTACAATACATGTCATTTTTATATATATACTTGTGTACTGTTTTCTTGTTTTCAAGACTGAAAATTATGATTGCAAAATCAAAATATATGTGTGGATTTTTTTCCTTTTAACTGATTATGTAAGATTGTTTTCAAAAGAGATTGTAACAATCACACTGCAAGAGTTCCAATACCCCTATGGGTTCACACATGTTGTGCTGTGGTTTGGGTTACAGAAAAGAGCCTTTTAGAGTGGTCCAGCCTGGAGGCAAGGAGTTGGACTTTTACATTTCACATCATGAGTCATTGCTTGCAGACCATCCCCAAGGAGAAAGCAAAATCTTGAGGAACACAGCTCTCTGACTGAGAAGAATTCTTGGAAAGGGAATCACCTGAGTTGTTGGCCACCTGGGCTCACAGCAGAAGGAAGAATTCTTCAGTCAAAAGGGGAATCTGACCACAGACCTGTACCCCTGGGGTTAATAACACATTATATGTTAACTAAAAAAAGGGGGGGATCTGACCCCATCTTATGGGTAAAAAAAAAGTATTTCATTGTTATTTTCATTTGTATTTCCATAAATACTAACTTGGAAACATACTTTTACAAGTTTATTGGCTGATTGGAATTTCTCTTCTGTGACATGCTTGTTCATACCCTTTGCCCATTTTTCTTTTGGTTAACTTTTTTCTCATCCTTCTGTAGGAACTCCTTGTATATTAGGATAAACAGAGATTTATCCCATGAGTTAAAATTTTTGCCCCAATCTATCTTGTTTTCATTCTATTTAACTTATCTATTTTTTGCCAAATATATTTGGGCTGTGGCAGGTACAGATGGCACACTCAAAAGTTTTAACTGAAAAGAAATAAAAGGCTATGTCTGTAGATGAAAGTTTGAAGGAAACAAAGTTTCTAAGAATAAGAGAAAGCTATTTCTACCACTGAGTCTTAGGGATAAGAAGAGAGAAAGAATGAACAGAGTCTGACAAAAAGTAGAGATGTGGAAGAGGAGGGGCCCAGGCGATATAGTCAATAAAAGTAAGTCTCCTGGGGCATAAAGTAAGCCAGAGAAGAAAAGAAAGGATTCAGAGTTGGATGAGGAAAAATGTAGATTAGTCAACATGCCACATAAAACACTGAAATTTATGTGAAGGCCAATATTACAATAAAAAAAAAAACTCTTAAATCAACTATTTTCATCATTGTATCAGCTTTTGAATTTTTTTTTTTTTTTAAGATAGCTTAAGACCCAAGAAGTTGCAAAAATATATAGAGGTCCCTTTTACCATTCACCTAGCATCATCCAATGAAGATAATGAAATGAATGCAGCCATAGCACATTACCAAAATCAGGAAATTGATTCTGGTACAATATTATTCACTCAGGTGCAAATGTTATTTAGAATGCACTAGTTTTTACATGTACTCGTGTGTGTGTATGTGTGTGTGTGCGTGCACACGCACTTGCACATGCATGCATAGTTCTATGAATTTTCCTTGCAAATATAAATTTGGGTAAATATCAGCACAATCAAGATACAGATGAGGAACTCTACTATATTAACCCTTACTAGTCACATTCTTCTCCAAACCCTAACTGGCAATTCATAATTCACTAGAATTTTGTCACTTTGATAATATTATACAAATAGAATCATAAAGTATGTAAATATTCAAAATTGGCTTTTTTTTTCTCAGCATAATATTTATTGAGATCCATCCCAGCAACTGCATGTATTTAAGGTTTGTCCTTCTCATTACTGAGCAGCACCCCATTGTATGGATATACCACAGTTCATCTGTTTACCCAGTGAAGGACCTTTGGCTTATTTCCGGTCTTTGGCTGTTACAAATAAAGCTGCTTGGAACTTAAATGACAGATTTTGTGTGCATATCAGTCTTCATTTTCCTGGATTAAATGCCCCAAAGGGTAATTGCTGGATAATATGGAGGTTTATGTTAATTTTAGAAGAAACTGCTGTTTCCACTTATAAAGTAGATGCAATTTCCTCTGGTTTTCATGCTAAAAACAACCAAGAATGCTGGACATTATTTATAAAACAAATACAAGAAAAACTCTGAAAAGTGAAATAAAAAAGGCAAATCAGAAATGAACACAAGACCCAAGGAAGGACAGAGTATTGAGTTTCCTGGGTTTACTCCTTGTCCCATGTATCCTAGACTTGGAACTGAAGAAGTTGGTAACCCAGAAATGTCAATGGGAAAAGAAAAGAAAAAAAAGAAAAGAAAAGAAAAGAAGAAGGAAGGAAAGAAGGAAGGAAGGGAGGACAGAAGGGGGAAAGTGGGATGAAAGGAAAGAAAGAAAAAAAGCATATCAGAAGCCTGCTGCCAATCAAGACAAAATTTCATACAATAAATGATCTATTCCAGCCAAATACAACAGAAAAATAATGTGCCCCAACCCTAGCAGTAAGGCTAAGTGAGGAGTACAGACTTTTACCTTTGAAAGGCTGCAGTGAGACACTCCCAACTCCCCTCTCCAATGAAGAAGGGGTCAGAGAAGGCCAATCATGAAGCTGGGACTTTCATCCTCATTAGCTTATAGTGAGGTTTCTATACACACAGTATTAATGGAGAGCAGCCAGGGAGTCAAAACTCTCACTCCTACCCAATACCAAAGAGGAGGTCCATTCTTGAGTGTGAACAGAGGCCCAGTAGGGTACCTGTACTTTTTCTATCTGGCCAGTAATGAACCCATGCCCCACCCTTTCCTCTGCTACAGCCACATCAGAGGAATTCAGTTCAAACAGGAGGTTTAAATAAGATCTAGAGTCTCATAACATAATATGGAAATGTCCAGGTTGCAATTTTTAAAAAATCATTCATCATACCAAGACCCAGGACAGTATCAAACTGAATGAAAGTAACACTAAAAGCAAAAATTGAGAAGGCATAGATGTTATAATTACCTGATAAAGATTTTTTTTTAAGATTTTATTTATTCATTTGACAGAGAGAAATCACAAGTAGACAGAGAGGCAGGCAGAGAGGAGGAAGCAGGCTCCCTCTGAGCAGAGAGCCTGATGCGGGACTCGATCCCAAGACCCTGAGATCATGACCTGAGCCGAAGGCAGCGGCTTAACCCACTGAGCCACCCAGGCGCCCCACCTGATAAAGATTTTAAAGCAGTCATGATAAAAATACTTCAATGAGCAATTAAAAATACACTTGAAGCAAGTGAAACAATAGGAAGTCTCAGCTAGGAAGTAGAAGATAAAAAGAAGAACCAAACATAAATTTTAGAATTGAGGGTGCCTGGGTGGCTGAGTTGGTTAGGCAACTGCCTTTGGCTCATGTCATGATCCTCAAGTCCCAGGATTAAGTCCCACGTTGGGCTCCCTGCTCAGTGGGGAGTCTGCTTCTCCCTTTGACCCTTTCCCCTCTCATACTCTCTCTCTCTCGCTCTCTCTCTCATTCTCTCTCAAATAAACAAATAAAATTATTTTTTTTTTAAAAAGAAAGCTTAAAAAAAAAAGAAATTTTTGAATTGGAAAAAATTTAGAATCACTAAAATAAAAAGATCAGGGAATTGACTTAACACAATGGAGGACAGAGGAGAGAATCAGTGAACCACCAGATCTGAATTTATGTCATCTGAGTACTTAAGACAAAGAGGGCAGAAAGGCTTAAAAAAGAAAAAAGTACTGGAAGAGAAAAAGGTTGGAGACATCTAAAATCTGGCAAGAGTCATAAACATAATGATCCAAGAACTCAAATAAATCCTAAGCAGGATGAAAAGAAAAGAATCTATGCCATATATATTATACTTAAACTCCTGATAAATAAAGACCATAGGGGGGGAAAAAAAATCTTGAAAGCAGCAGCATAGGAAAACAACACCTAGTTACAGTGGAAAATATAATTCAAATGACAGTGGATTTTTTCATTTAAATCAGGGAGTCTAGAAAGAAGCGCCACAGTTTATCTTAAGTGATCATAGAACTGACCCAGAATCTCGTATTTAGTAAAAATATTCTTCAAGAATGCTGGAAAAATCAATACATTCTCAGATTAAGAAAAACTATGAGAATTTGTCACCAGCGTTCTCTAAACAGAAATGATAGAAAACAACAACAACAACAACAAAAAACAAAAAATAAAAAACACTGGAAGACCAGGAAGGGAAGAGAAACATGGCAAGAAAAAGTATGGGTAAAAACAATAGGATTTCCTTCTCCTCCTGAGTTTTCTAAATTATATATTATGGTTAAAAAATTGCAAACCCTAACATGGTTTTAAATGTATATAGATAAAATGTTTAAGATAATGATACTGTAAATATAGGAAGGCAAAGAGACGTAAAAGGGAGATTTGTAAAAGTAAGATTTCTATGCTTTACTCAAACTGATAAAATGACAGTACCTGTTGACTGTGGAAAGTTATATAGTACTGTAAACAAGACTGAGCACTATTGGTGGAGGTATATACTTATTGATTACAGTGGAACAGAAAGGATAAAGAACCCAAAGGTAGACCCACACAAATATGCCAAAGGATTCTTGATCCCCCCACCAAAACAAACAAACAAACAAAACTATTAAGTGAAAGAAACAGTAGTAGCTATAATATGCAAAAATTTTCAAAACTAAACAATAAAAAATTCTATTAGAAAATGGGCAAATGATGTAAAGAGACACTTCATTGAAGATGACAGACTAATGGCAAATGAGCAAATCAGCCATGAAAAAATCAGCCATTTCAAAAACACAAATTAAAGCCAAAATGAGATATCAAATGCCTATCTATCTATTTATCTTTATATATATGTATATGTGCATATACATATATATATTCAACACAAATGCTGGTGATGACACAGAGACACTGGATCACTCATGCATTGCTAATAGGAATGTAAAATGTTACAGTCACAGTGAAAAATATTCTTACCGTTTCTTAAAAAAGTAAACATACAACCATCATATGATCCAGCAGCTACACTCTTGGGGTATAACCCAGAGAAACGAAGACTTTTGTTGACACAAAAACCTCTACATGAATGTTTATAGTAGCTATATTAATAACAGCAAAAACTAGAAACAACACAGATGTCCTTCAGTAGGTAAATGGTAAGACAAACTTGGCGAATCCATACCATGGAATCCTACTCAGCAATACAATGGAATTACTGATACATGCAACAACCTAAATGAAATTCTAAAGAAATATCTTGATAGGGAAAGCCAATACCAATGGTATACACTATATTATTCCATTTATAAAACATTCTTGAAATGACAAGAGGTTTAGGGAGATAGTATGATGAGAGGGAAGTGAGTGTGACTGCAAAAGGGAATCATGAGGGATCCTTGTGATGACAGAAGTGTTCTTTATCTTGACTGTCAGTGTCAATATCCTGGCAATGATACTGTACCATAGCTTTTTAAATGAAAAATTAGAACTTCTCTGAAAGAAATAAAATGTATAAAAAAGAACCAAAGAGAAATTATAGAACTGGTATTGTATTGTAGCTCTGAAATGTAACACCATTGGTGGGTAACTGTGTAAAGCACATACAGAATCTCTATTATTCCTTATAACTAAATATAAATCTATAATTATCTCAACATCAAAATTCTAACTTAAAAAACTGTCAACCTCCTTTATAGAAGGTTGTGCCATTTTACATTCTTATCAACAATGATGAGAAAGAACCAGTTTCTCTGCATTCTCACCAGCATTTGGTGTTGCAGCATTTAAAATTTTTAGCCATCCTGTGGGGTAGCTGGGTGGCACAGTTGGTTAAGTGACTCTTGGTTTCGGCTCAGGTCATGATCTCAGGGTCATTACCTCAGGGTCATGATCTCAGGATCATGAGATCAAGCCCCGCATAGGGCTCTTCACAGTCTGCTTCAGACTCTCTATCCCTCTGCCCCTTCCCTCTGTGCACAGGTGTACTCTCTTTCTCAAATAAATAAATAACTCTTTCAAAAAATTAGGCATTCTAATAGGTGTGTTGTGGTGCCCATAATTTTTAACCTTTACATACATGACATTCTGGAATAATGAAGAGTTTTCCTTAAATCTCTGAAAAGATTCTGATTTCCTTTTTGGAGGGGTTGCTTTCTGCCCTGCAAATTGCTGTATTTGTTTTCATTACACTCTGAGTTCACAAATCATCATGTTTTCTCTCTTGTACTTGGCTTCCTGGAAGCTTGTGCAAAGATTTTACTCCTGTAAGAGACTAACATATCCTAGCTTTATGCTACCCATCAGAGATACAGGCAGAGGAGGAGGGGACAATCCAGGGGGAGATGCTAGTGGAAAATAAATTAGAAGCCTTGAAAAGTGGGGACAGAATTGAGCTTAATTCTACACCAGACCTGTATGGAGAAGCTCCATAGATTGGATAATTTAGTCCAAGGAAGGTTGTAACTGTAGGTCCTGGCTCATTCTAGGTCAACGGGAAATCTGATTTAGGAGGTATGGGTAGACACAAGGATTGCAAAGCACAGAAAAGAAATGATCAAAATGGTGTAAGTGGCAACAAATTTTTCCAAGAGTTTTAAAGTGAGACAAAAGAATGCTAGAACAGAACAGAATATAGTGTAATCCCAAGGGAGAGAGTTGGAAAGAACCTGAAAGGCAATAGATCCAGAGAAAGGCTTCCTGCAGAATCTCCTAGCCTAAAGAGGAGGAAAGAATTCAAGAGGATAGATAGAGACAAGATAGGAAGCCAAGAGACTCAGACAAAAGGTGAGAAGAGACCCATTCTTTTTTTTTTTTTTTTTTTTTGAGACCCATTCATTTTTAAATTCATCACATTTTTGGAGCCCAGAGTGTTAGATTCACTGACATTCTCACTTCCTTTTATTTCCACAAGTGGGAAATGCATCCAAAAGATAAATGGACACCAATTTTAAACAGTAGGAAGATGGCCTGGGGCTGGAATATACAGATCCAATTTTTATAGTCAACTACAGTTATTATAACTGACAGATATGTGTTGGTTTGATCATCCTTTGCTATCATGCATTACTTAGTGAACGTTACTGTTTTTATTATACCTATTTCTTTTTAGTGTAAAATCACTTACCTCCTTTGTGGAAGTAGATGGATGCATATAACAATAAATACACTAAATTAAACATGACAATGTTGAATTCAGAAAAAAAGAAAGCTACATGTTTGGTGTAACAGGGTGTACTAAGAAGTGAATTTAACTCCATTTATGTATTTGGACAAAGTGAAAATTTTTGATTGCTGCAACAAAGATACCTGAGGACACTCCATTTCCTAATCTCTTTCCATGTGGAGGAGATCATGAAAAGAACAGATGTTTCAAAATTATGGCCATTGGTTTTACATCCCAAATCCCAAGACATTAAAAAAGGGAGTTTTCTGCCAAAATATCTATCTAATCATTATGCCTTCTCTCATCCAGAGGCATAGGTTCTATTCAGAATGTCCAGATGGCAGTAGAGTAATGTTTGTTTCCTGTTAAAACCAGTAAATTGTCAATTATGGCTAAGGACTGTTAAAGTTAAAAAAGAATAAATAAAAAAGATCATGCTTCACATTCTGGCTTATTTATTTTCTTGACCTAGACTTGCAATTCTCATCAGAATAATTTCTTGGGCATTTTATGTTTCTCATCCCAATTATTTCAGCTTTTAAAACTGACTGTAAAGTTCATTCTTTATGCATGACATGAGGAGGGCAGTTTAACCTGTAGTAGAGAGAATACATCACTAGAGATTATGTTTCAAAGTGTATTTTTTCTATTACATGACAGCTTTTAATTCGTCATTTTCAAGTAACCCACATGAACTGTTTGATGTGTTCAACATGGCATTCCTTCTTCATCAATACAGTATTTATAAGTAGAACCCTTGCAAACTGAAACAATAATAATACCATCAAGATTTAGATGGTTTCTTAGCTATTAGGAAAAGCAAATAAAAAGCTTACCATCTGAAATGTGCAATGAAAATACCTGGAGAAATCCTGTGGTGTATTAAAAATAAAAATAGAAAATTTCCATACTCAGTCCCAAAATCTAACATAGGAATCAAGATCACTTGGTTAAAATTCAAAAGTCCACAAAAATATAAAATGTAAGGATAATAAAAGGTCTTTCAGCAATTATTTCAAATATTGGCCCAAGCTTATAGCAGTTTCTAATCCACAATCATAAGAGAGTTTATAACTGAACTAAAATGTCTCAAAGGTCAAGACATTTAAAAAGAACAATTTGAAAATGGCAGTTTTCTAATCAGGTTTCAACTCCAAAAATAAATCTAATAAAATGCTTTTGAATAATATCATCTTAGATTATAAACAATCCCTCATATATAATTTATACAAAATTATAATAGAGATGTCCCTTGGCCTACACGCAGTATTAAAAATTTACCAGATACCTCTACCTAGATGCCACACTAGATGCAAGACTCCCAGGGTCTAGGTGTTAATCTATCTGGACAATATCTTAATTACCACATATTACCATAGAGCAATAAAACTTCATTTGAATCTGACAGTCCATCTGTTAAAGTTCCTGGTATTTCAGATGAATGAAAATAAATCAAACTTTATCTCATGGAAATCGTTTCTGAGATTCCTTGTAGGTTAATAAGGTCAAATTCTAAAGTTTATTCATAAGATGAGAAAGAATAAGAGGTAAAGAAATTTAAAATTCAATATATTTTATTAGTTTGCTGTTATATAAAAACTGTAAATAAATGACTCCGTGCAATTAGTGCTAAAATAAGTGTTGGTTGGTATTCACTAGAAATCAATACTGCCGAAAAGTGGCCAGTGACATAGGTTAGACAAAATATGACCCACTCTGATGCCCACGGGTCTACTGGAGGGTGCAAAACACATTATATAACAGTATTCTCAAGAAAATCACATTTATGACAGTCAAGTGTAGGATGAATTTTATCACTTAAATAATAACGTTAGATGGTTATCATTCATAGAAGGAGTTGTGACGTTTGAAATTGTCCTATTTTTCCCTGTTACACTACTGGATCCCTGAGGTACGCTGCACTTCCTCTATCAGTCTCTAGATCACCTGGGGAGGCAGCCACAGAATGCTGCTTGTATCTGAATATTCCAGAGGTCAGTTTTTTATCCCATTTTCATCTCCTACATATCAGTGTATAAGTATGTGTGTGTATATGTATGTTAAGCATAGCTGTCCACTTTCAAGCAACAAAGTGTGAATAGCAAATAATTTTTCCTGCCTAGCATCACCACCAAACTCACCACTTTCTTGTAACGTGTCAAAACTGCCTTTCATCCTAACAATCCCTTGTTTTTTAAAACTCTCTAGAGAGGGCTCTTTAAAACAGATAGTAAGGGCTTCTCCTCTCCTGCTTGAAATATCTGGCTGGTCAAAAAGCACAGGTAAATATTAATTATTAAGAACTAAGTAGTAGAGCTAGAATACTTAACACATAAATACACAGGCTACTAAAATATTTTCATATTTAGGAGATCAAAACAAAGAGAAGTGTGAATAAATAAAGGAAAGAAAAAGCTCCAAAGTGCAGCATTAGGTGGGTCCTAGAACCCTATTCGACACCAGAGTGGCAGAGAAGGGAACTGGTACCAGCCATTATTGTCTTCACATGATGACACAAGTAAAACCTCTGAGAATCTTGGTACTCCCCAAAGGGATCTACAAATTATGCATGGCTTACATATTTGGAAATCACCCTGGTCAACTTATAAAACGGAGGATTTGTTGTAAAAGCTTTGGAGGTCAGCCTTAAATCTGTTTAACATATATAACTAAAAAAAAAATTGTTGAAATTACATTTATAAAATATACAAATAGGATAAGCCTTAAAACTTTTAGAAATAATAATATAGGTTTAAAAAAAAACAGAAGAACAAGTAGAAAAGTGTAAATGTGCTGACATTCCAATTTTGCATACAGAAAGGTTAAGAGGTAATGCTTGAAACTAATAAATCAAGTAAATAGATTTGAGTATATAATCTAGATGTATAAAATTTCTAACCAAAAATCTAACCAACAATGAGAAAATGAGGGATGGTGGCTCTGGAAGGAGCTATCTAAGCATACTAGCTTTATCCTCTCCCATAGCTAACTGTTTTAGAGGTTATTTATTCTACAGGATAGGATTTATATAGATCATGTATTAACATTACCAGATGCTATCACCTATTTATTTATATAAAGTACAATTCTTTATTTGTCTAAATTACATTTATATATTATATTATCCATTGGGGGGAAAATAAGCTGTTAGAATGTTTAATTTATATCCCTTAAGAAAAGCAAACTCAAAAAACACAATTATTATACTTAATAAGGTTCAGGGAGATAGCAGGCAATTATACCTCCATTTGATAAATATTCCTAGCAGGTAGTTTACTGCTCCCAAATATAAATATTGAAATTTGCCTTTACTTCTAAAGTTCATACTTTCTCTTTAAGAAGAGATCTTTCTCAGTCATATCAATTAGTTAAAAAAAAAAAAAAAGTAACTTTGGAAATGATACAAGGTTTTAGAGCATCAAGAATAACTAGTATATATTTATGGAATTAAACTGACTTTACACTTTTGTGAATCTGTGCTTCTGTGTCATAAAAGAAGGAAGCTTGAAAAATTACCATGTAGCCCTAAATTCTATGATTACAGAATCATAGGCTTTGTCTATCTTGTGTAAATACATGAAGACCACACACACACACACACACACATTTCAATATGTAATACAATCTTGTATTTTAAGAGTAAAAAGACAGAGGCAGCTCTTTTAGTAATTAGACTTAGCACAAATGTTAGATTTAAATTTATGTTGTAATTAAAAAACAATCATTACAGTTGCAGTAGGTTTAAAGAACTAAACTGAGACATGTAATATTTCATTTTGTTTCCTGTATTTTTAGGCACTGTTGTTTGATGAGTATACATTTACTATAGCTATGTCTTCCTAATAGACTGATCTCTGTTTAATTAAGTAACGTCTCTGTCTCTAATAATATTCTTTACTCTAAAGTCTACTATATCTAATATTAATATAACAACTATTTGTTAAACACTGTTTGCATTGTACGTCTTTTCTATCCTTTTATCCTTTTTATCCTTTCTATCCTTTTATGTTCGACTAACCACTGTTGCTATATTTAAAGTGAATTTCTTGCAGGCAACATATTATTGAATCATGTTTTTTATTCACTTTGCCCGAATCTGTTTTTTATTTGTTTTATATAGACAACTTACATTTTTAGCAGTTTTATGATTCACATGATACAACTGGCTCATTTAAAGTCTACGATTCAGTGGCTTTTGCATATTCATAGGCGTGTCAACCACTGCCATGATCAGTTTTTGAATACTTACTTCATCTCCTGAAGAAACCCCTACCCCTAGTATTCACTCTGTTTTCTTTCAACTCCCACCTCAATCCTAACTACCCTACCCCAACACCAGTCCTAGGAAATCAGCTGATTGTACCTATAGATTTGCCTATTTTGGAACATTTCATAGAAATGGAATTATACAATATGTAATCTTTTATGACTAGCTTTTTTCACTCAGCATAAGGTTTCCAAAGTTAATCCATCTTACAAGATTCAGTACTTCCTTCCTTTATATGGATAAACTTTTCCATTTTCTGCATATAAAATTTTTAATCCATTCATTGGCTGATGGATGCTTGAACTATTTCCATTTTGGTATCTACTACAAATAATGTTGTTATGAACATTCATATATAAGTTATGGTATTAATATATGTTTTTTTATTCCTTGGGTTTATACCTATGAATATAATTACAATGTTTTGCAATTTGAGAGACTGCCATACCATTTTCCAAACTAGGCACACCATTCTTAGATTCCCATCAGTAACATATGATGGTTTTAATTTCTCCATATCCTAGTCAGCAATTGTTATTATCTATTTTTTGATAATAGCTATCTATCCTAGTGGATAAGAAGCAGAATCTTATTATGGTTTTGATTTACATTTCTCTGATGGCTAACAATGTTCAGCATCTTTTCATATTCTATCTGGTCATTTAAATAACTTCACTGAAGAGTTGTATGTGGGTGTGTGGGTGTGGGTGGGCGTGTGTACATATTCAGAACCCTCACCCGCTGTCTTATTTTTATTATTTTATCTTATTCTGTGAGTTGGTTTTCACTTTCTTTGTGGTGTGATTGAAGCAAAAGTTTTAAATTTTGATGAAGTCATGTGTATCTGTCTTTTCTTTTGTTGCTTAGGCTTTTGGTGTCACATCTAAGAATTCATTGCCTAACACAGGTCACAAATTTTGTAACTATGATTTCTTCTAAGAGTTTTATAGCTTTCTTTCTTACATTTAAGATCTATGATCCATTTGGAGTCAACTTTCATGTAAGGTTTAAGGAAGAGGTTTTACCTTTATTCCTCCACATGTGGATATCCAGTTGTCCAAATACCATTTATTAAAGCTTATTCTTTCCCCATTGAATAGTTTTGGCTGAACTATCAATTTCATTTCATTGGTCTATATATTTATCCCTATACTAGTGTAATAAATTTTGAAATTGGAAAGTTTAAGTACTCAACTTTGTTCTTCCTTTTTAAGATTGTTTCAACTATTCTGGGTTCCTTGCATTTCTATAGACTATTTATAATTAAAGTAATTTATTGATATTAGGGCTTAAGTCTGTCATTTTATAACTTGCTTTCTGTTTTGTGTTTCTTTGATCACTTTTAAGGTTTCTTTCTTGATTTATTTATAGCGGGTTTTTTTTTTTTTTTCAGTGTATTTCCTTCTATCACTTTCTTAGTGTCTCCTCTATATATGTGATACAATATACACATGTACCTCATCACAGTCTAATAGTATCAGCAATTAGTGGACATGGGGGAAAATCAATTTCCTGCTCAGTACCCCTGAAACCATGTAAGGGAAAGGTATTTTTTTTTTTCATATTTGGCAGATATTACCAATTCGTTGTCGTCATCGTCGTTGTTGTTGGTAGGTCTTTTCTTGGTCCTTTAGCTAAGGGAAACAAAAATTTTCCTGGAGCTTTTTGGGTTTGTGTCTGTTGATGGTCTAGGACGGGAAACTTCTGGAGTATCCAGGAGATATGAGAAACAGTAAAGAAATCCAAGGAACTCACTGCTATATTCCTCAAATCCTGAGGCAGCTCACCTTCTTGTCTGATCTTTCAAAGAGCTCCTGTGTTTGTTTGTCTTGTTATATATTAGAGGATTTTAGTTGTAAGGGCGAGTATTTGGCAGGAATGGGGCTACTCCATCCTAGTGGAACTGAAAGTAATATTTCATTTAGTATTAAGAATGCTATTTATGTCATTTGAATTCCACTGATACATTCTGATGTTTCCTTAGGAGGGTTAGACTATTTGGGTGAAGACACCAAATTATTCCCTTTGCTGTTAATATGCAGGCAAACATTCATTTATATTTATCTAAAAGTAATTGTAAACATTTGAAAATAATTATATGGTTAAGTCACTTCAATTAGTTAAAACAGTTGGATGAGAACACAACAGAATATTTCAAGTAACAGCTGAGTAGAAGATTTTAATCTCATTACAACTGATGTCAGCATTCTACCTGAGGCAAAACTAATTGCAGCAGCTTCTACCCACAGTCCCAACCCATCACATCCTCACAGTGAATAACCATGCAAGAGAAAATGTGCTAACAAAGGAATATGTGCCCACAGTTTGTATTTGGGCCTTTGCAGTCGTGTAAGCTAGTACATGATGTAGGCAGAGCTTTGTGTATGTAACAGAAGGTATCCATGTCATTTCCAAGTCCTGTCTGTGGTGCTGACACTTGATGAAATGCAGGGTACATGCGCTCCTTTTAGGAACAAGAGGACTACGTGTTTTGGGGTGGGATGAACCTGATTTAGGATCTCAGTTCCACACTGGATAAGTTACTTAACATCTCAGAACCTCAGTTTTCTTGTCCAGAACACATGGGCTCCTAAAGCTGTTAATTCTCTAGCTGTTAAATGGAAGTATATAAAGTGCCTTTCATAGTAACTTCGCTCACAGGAAATGTTGAGTAAGTATATATTTGACACCCTGATTTTTCGCTGTCAAAGCAGTGGACCTAGAGCTCACATATACCTCTTGGACCAAGCTTGGCTTTGACATTCTCCCAAATTCTAATTTAAGGGGTAGAATCCCAACTCTGTAATGCAGGATGCCAACGCCAACCAAGGAACAACATACCCATTTTTTTTTAATAAAGATTTTATTTATTTATTTGACACACAGAGATCACAAGTAGGCAGAGAGGCAGGCAGAGAAAGAGGGGGGAAGCAGGCTCCCTGCTGAGCAGACAGCCGATGCGGGGCTTGATCCCAGGACCCTGAGACCACGACCTGAGCCAAAGGCAGAGGCTTAACCCACTGAGCCACCCAGGTGCCCCACCCATCTTTATTCTAAGGAAATCTCTCTATCAAATGTATAGAAAAAAAAATAAAAATAAAAGCTTGATTTCAAAATGCACACATGTATTTAATTTTAATGAATATAAAAATTCTAACCTTCCTCATAAACTTTCTCTACAAGTCATCAAATTCCAAGTATACTTTTTCTAAATCTATAATTAAGGACAAATATCAAGAACTTCTATTTTAATTCTGCAATTTTTTCCTGAGATTTTAGGAGTAAAAGGAATTTTTATATCACATGTAAGAAAAGTGAAGATTCCCCCACATCATATCCCTTACAGATAAGCAACAGAATCTCATTAATTAAATACTTGCTCAACGCTCCCTTTTCCCCAGTGCGTTCAGTTAACTAAAGGGTAATTCCGGGTTAAATGGAGTTTCTGAAGATCAAAATGCTGTCATAAATTCTACCTCTCTGGTCTACAGGGATGTGGAACACTTCAAATAATAAGTCCAGTTTATCCAACAGAATGTTCTCTGAAAAAGTAACCCAAATTCTCCAGGTTGTAATTGTGGCTTAACAATGATGGGTTGCACAGCCCTAGCAAATCATTAAGCTTCTCAGCCTTCAGCTTCCCAGCTAAGTACCAGTAATAGCTCAAAACTCCTCATTCAACAACGATTTTCTCATCTAGCCTATACACACCCTCCAATGTCGAGGGAAATGACAGCAGCCATTCCTTCGCTCATTTAATGGCAGAGAAATGAACATTCTGAGAATCTTGGTGTTTCCCAAAGGGTGATCTACAAATCATGGATGATTCAGAGGAAGCCCTTGAGATAGAAAAAACACTGCCTATAAAGGCTAAAGAAAAAAAGGCAGAAAAGAATAAGAACATGGGAAGGAGTATTAAAAGCCCCAAATAATAGCAACTAACAGATATTAAGGTGGCAAATGAAAGGACAAAGAAACAGCTGTACAGGACATGAGGAAATGAGACATTCAAGAAAGCCGAGTTCTGTGGACAGCTGAATCTTACTACCATCCAGGGCCAGGAATTCAATACTGAATAGTCACTTAAACTGTGACAGATGGAAAACCATGCTTCAAAATTTTGAAATGATTCAGATAATGGAAGAATTAAAGTTAGCAAGAAAGCTTCCCAATATGTTACTTCAAATTGGGCTAGGTCCTGACTCATATGCTACCACCTCTGATGGTTATTAACCAACTGTCCATGCCCTAGGAGTCTAAATTCTGGTTCAGTAAGTTTGGAATCTGTATTTTCAGCAAGCCCCTCTGCTTGACACTAAAATCCAACAAATTTTGAAATCCTCCATCCTATACAATGTGGCCTTTTTTTCCATGTGCACCTTACTCTTCTTATGGCTAAATCTCTTTGGGGAGGGAGTAAGGTGTGGTTGTCTGCTACTTTCCTGAGAAAAACAGGTGTCTTCTCTATGGCCCTTATCCACACTCTTCCTCTGAGAGGATATGAGTAATCTAAATTTTACTTTGTATAAAGATTAAAAGATATGTCAGTCAGATTAAGAGAAAACACAATGTGTCACTAAAATATAAATGAATGAGAAATGGAGTTATTTTTGAGAAGAAAATCTAAGAGCCATTGCATCATTCCAAGGTCAAATGAAACAAAGAATAAAACCCAGATGTTCTAAGTTCAGCATGGCCCTCATAATTTCCAACCTCCCTAATCAATTTAAGGGGAAAGATAAGCATATGCTTCTATCTGTGAAAAGTATTAAAGGAATTAAACATTTTTTTTAAAGGTAACATTCCTTCAGTGCCATCCTGAAAACAATTTCAATGAATCAACTCAAAATAAGGTAAAAAAATGAAGTTTCAGCTTTAAAATAACTCTATACATATCTATGCATACATAGTCTTCTAAAAAATACAGAAGAATATTGTTAAACATATAAAAGAATATAAAATTATAGCCAACTTTATAGCAGTAATTGTATAACATCTCAGAAAAAAACCTCAAATTTAACATGATTAAATCTAAATGAGAATATTAAGCTTCCTTTTCATCCCTTATTATTTCAATTTTACTCAATAAATATAAAACTCTAGGGGGGCCTGGTGGCTCAGTGGGTTAAGCTGCTGCCTTCGGCTAAGGTCATGATCTCAGGGTCCTGGGATCAAGTCCCGCATGGGGCTCTCTGCTCTGCAGGGAGCCTGCTTCCTCCTCTCCTTCTTTCTGCCTACCTGTCTGCCTGCTTGTGATCTCTCTCTGTCAAATAAATAAATAAAATATTTTAAAAAACAATAATAATAATAAATAAATAAATAATTCTATTCTCATGTATTCCTTTACAAAGTAATCCAAGTACATAATGTTGTCTCAAATGGTAATCCACCTCAAAATATATGGAAGGAAGTAATTCCCTTTTAGTTCAGCTATCTTTGTAACAGATAATAATTGCAGTGGCAGAATTGGTCACCCTGTCAGTCTCTACCCTAGTCATCTGGCATGTTTATAAACAAAGTTTATTGTCAACTTAATGTCTTTTCTTTACTCAACATAACTTACAGAATCAGAAATTACAAGGTGTGAAGAGAGCTGTGTTTAACCTATGTTCTACTTCTAATTTTACTGCAAGAAAAGGAAAACATTTTCATGGCATTCATGTAGTATGGTAGAAGCAAGACTTATCTTTTCAACCATACATAATTTAATATCATTACTTGAATCAATATTTGAGAACTAATAAAGGCATCACTGAATCACAAGTTGATTTAATTTACATTATAGTCTAAAACTACACACTGCATTAAAGAACTGATTCTATTACCTTATTCCATAAGAGGCCTAGGACAAATAAAATCCCAATTTTCATGTTTCTCACAACAGTCCATAAAATAAAAATGTGCAGCACAGAACTATACATATAGAGCATTCTACTGCATTTACAGGGGCCTTCTATTACAGAAGTTACTCATTCAGAGCTAGTAACAATTACACTGAGCGAAAAGGGGGAAAAAAGAAGTTAGTTTTCTTCCCTCCAACTTGAGTATCTTCTGTATAAGAAGACAGCATGACAGTCCGTATGAGCCGTTGAAAAAACAACGTAATTCGTTACAGGTCTTCAGTTGGAACTGAGAGGTGAGGGAACCATAGCTCTATTATTCTTTAAAATGAAACTACTGATTACTACTGATAGAAGACAGGGGTCCCAGCCAACACCGTTCACCGTGCTCTGTCATTCCTCCTTATTTCCAGTTTTCATGTAAGTCTTGATTCACCATATGATATTGGCTTCCTCCAATTTTCCTACCAGGAAGAGTCCCTTGCCTTATGCATGATGTTTTATTTTATTTTTTAATAATTTTTTAAAGATGTATTTATTTATTTTAGAGATAGAGAGGGAAACGCATGCACCCACCTGAGCGGGAGAGGGGGGTAAAGGGAGAGAGGGACTCTCAGACTCCCCATGGAGCACAGAGTCTGAGACCGGGCTGGATCTCAGGACCCTCAGATCTTGACCTGACCCCTCCTGTTTCCTTCTAAAAATGAGAGGCCATCAGGGTTAGGTAGTGCTTCGTGGATCTGTTATTCCCCTGTCTCTGTGAATATAATCTTTAAGGATCTCTTATGATGTGACCTAGAACTGTGATGGGTTTAAAAAAAAAAAGTTTTTCTTCTTCTTGGTACTTCTTTTAGCTAAAACAATCTGGTAGGAGGAGAATTTGCCAAGTGACAGGGTCCTTAAAGGAAGGCTGGTGAGACAGTTAAGCCTTCTTTTGAGGAAGGGATGGAAGAGGAGGGGAGAGGAATTCTGTGTATGACAATCGCCGATGGTATCCCATGACAAAGTCTGCTTTGTCTATGGACCGCTGTAAGTGTGAAAAAGTATTGTCCTCCAGCTCTCTCTTCCCTCAGGTAAAATAACTCTGGGGCACATGTCTGTGTTGTTTCCCAGAGCCTCGTCATAGAAATAACGCCTTGTTGTTCCAAGTTACGTGCTTGATACCCCTTTTTTAGCTTCATTCACTCCCTGTTTTAATCCCCTCACTTCCCTGTTTATGTTTCCTGGAATCAGCTCCCAGGACCCACTTGGATTTTAATCTGTAACTCTGTGTATTTCTCTATACGAAGAAACCCCAAGATAGTAGTTATTTTTTAGATACCTATCAGAAAAAAACTCAAAAAATAAAAAATGAGAAAAAAATCAAGATATAGTAGCATTATTTCATATCAGCAATCTGAATATAAAACTGAGTTTCTCATTGAAGTTTACTGAGAAAGTGAGAAAGTGAAACAATTATTCATTTGAGAAATAAAGAGAAAAATATTTTTCATATTCTGATTCTAAAAATCTGAAGAAGACAAGGTCCTTGCTCTGAAGAAATCAAAGTCTAGGGAGAAAGACTGATACAAGTATGGGGATAATCCCCAAACATGGCCACCAACTACCCCTCCAATGGTTGTACACATGTTGTTTTCCCATGAGACTTTGCCGCTCCTCTTATCGGGAGTTGGAGTCTATTTCCCTCACTATGAAACTGGGTCGATCTTATGGTTTGCAACCAAGTGCACTGGAAGTGATATTTGGGACTCCTAGTGTAGCGCTAAAGAGGACTGACAGCTTTAACTTCCCTCTCTCAGAGCCTAGATGTGATGCTAGAAGTTCAGACTAGACTCCTCCTCAGGGAGGAGACTTTGGAGGGACATAAGCCATCCTGGATTTTCTAGCCCCAAACAAACTCCCAGCTGAATGTAGCTGCATAAGTGAACTCAGCTATACCATGGAGGAAGAAAATGCTCCCAGCTGAGGCCAACTAATTCATAGAATCATGAGAAATAATAAATTATTGTTTTAAGCCACCAAATATTGGGGAGGTTTGTTAAGCAGCACACAGAACTGAAACAACAAGCAATTATGATACAGCTTAACGTATCACTTAACTGGAGTGAAATACAAATGCAAAGGAGGACACAGAAAAGGTAGTTATTGGGTGAGCACCTCTTATGAAATATTACCATACAACAATGTGATCACTTCTATAAATACATTTTTTTTTCTAGCAACAATGGCTATTATTCGTAATGATGAGAGAATATCCAATTTAGGAGCAGTATGATTGTGACTCCGTGGACAATAAAAGTTAAAAGAAAAAAGATAGATGTTTGGATTGGTCGAAGGAGAGATGCTGGGATCAAAAGAATGGAAAGCCATCCAGGAAGGGAGAGGAGTTGAGAAAAAAGGCAAGAAGCCAAGTAGGGATGATTAACAAGGATCTGTCTTATAGGCTGGTGAGAGCAGTGGGAACTGTGGATAGTAAGATATCATCTCTTCTTTGTTTTCTCACTTCACTATCCTAAAACTGACTCCTTAAAAAGGTATAGCGATTATATCTTTTTTTCTTTAAGCCAGTTAAATTATTAAGAGAACCACTTATGAAGGGTAGCAACACATTGCTCATCTTCTAATCACTGTTGAAAAGTACATTTGTAAAACATTTGCTCCTTTTCTCTCCCAGAGGACTCTTCATTCTATTTAGGTGAATCACATATTAGTCAACAACATGCCTACTGCTATACCAATGTCATAGCTACTGAAATGCTTACCTTAATGGTTGATGCTATCAATACGAGAAAAGTTATAGAAATTCTCTCATATTGCCATCTGTGACAGATTTTTAGTATATTTAAAGACAGTTTCAATGGCTCCTAATTTCCACGTGGAAGCACAGCATTTCATGCTTCACAAATTAATAGGGGGATCTATTCTCAATCAGTGATTATTAATATATTCATTCCTTTATGAACTTATTCTCATTTTTCAAATAAAAAATAGAGTATGCTTATGAATTTAAAAGGAACACTGGTTGGAGTTTACCTTTTTGTCTTTGACATTGCAAGCAACCGAGCAATGAAATTCCATCTTTGTTAAGTGTCTAGGACATGGCTGAAATAATGTATGTATATATGTATACAACTATCTCTACACCTGTATATGTAAATAATTGTTTATGGCTTGAATACCTTCTGAGATTTATTAAAGAAGACATCCCAAAGATAATAGTTACTGGAACATACACAATTCTAGAAGAGGTACCTTATCTCTCTCCTCCACACCTTCAAATTAATAGTGTTTTCCTAACTACCACAATTTCTCAAAAGTGAACTTCAACAAACACGGCATTTAGATGTTATGAAATGCACTATCTTAATGTTCATAAAAGTTATTGCTTACACCCTGCATGATTGCTTAATTGCTATGATTCAGTTATGAACAAAACAAAATGCAAAGAAGCAGATCTCACTTGCTCTCCTGCCTAGAAACCACATCCCATAATTAAATTGGAAGATGGTTGGATAGCTCCTCAAACAATGCAAGGGAGTGGTGGAACTGCTTCTTCTTGCTCATTAGCTTTGGGTTAAGTTGAATCATCGCTCTTAAGAGATCCTGCAGGCTGTAATGACTAGATCACCTCAGACCAAGGTTGCTGGCTGTGAAGTGCACACTGCTTTAGGAGGTGAGATCAGAATAATGAAACATTGTGTTCTCAGATCCAAGGAGCCACCAGTAATACACCAAACCTACTCAGGGCTCAGACAGAAGACCTGTAGAGAGGAAATGTGTGCCCAATGAAATGACTCATCGACCAAGGTTAGAATAATTCCAAGACTGTCAGATAAATTGTGTGTACAGGTATGCAGACATATAGTGCTTCTTTTTCCTAGACAGGCTTCTCCCTGCATTTAATCGTCTCCATTTATATTTCATTTCTCAGAGAAAGACTAACAGTCTCCCCCCTTCCCTTCATCGAGTGTGTCTCATCATCATCATATGGAAGATTGTATCAGTATTTGGTCCATATGACCTCAGCTTGACCATTTCAGACATGTCAGGCTGAATCATCGACTGAAGGCTTTCTCTACCTGCCAAAGACCACCTTGCCTATTAATGTGGCAGGGTGCAAATGCCAAGGAATTAATACCCCCTTAGAGCAGCCCTCTAGCAATGGCTGACAGGAAATGTTGTAAACACCTCATCTCCTTTATCTCTCAGGTGAGATTAATCCTGAGGTACATGTTATATACTATCTCTCAGTACTCCCTAGCATACTTAAGCTCCAGTTGTCCACCATTTTACTGGCTTTCTTCCTTCTCTGCCCCCCCCCCCACTTTACTACCAGTGTTACTTGAGATTGCCTCCTATATAAGCTACTTAAAGCATAATTTTTGTGTCAGGTTTGGTTCTATAGGTACCCAAATTAAAACTATCATCATCTTCAACATCATGACAACAATAATAATAGCCCTTTTCCACATATTGGGCTACTGCTATATGTACTTGAATCTTTCTTTCATTATTCCATTAATATTTTAGTGTTCATGACAGGCAGCTATATTGCCTGTCTCTCACAACTGAGGCATGGGGGCTTAAACAAGTTGCCGAGATCTAGATCACTGAGTTCATAAGTGAAGACTAGAAGGCATGACTGGTTGATTCCAAACTCATTTTGCTCATTCTACAGTATTCTGCTGCCTCCCATAGAAGCTAAAAATAAAATGATTTAAAAACAAAATTCACATGTTGAGCCCTTCTCTATTTTCTGAAAAATATTAGAAGGAATAATTTTATTCCAACTACTAAGTAATAAATGTCCAAGAATATCTTTGTCAACCTAAAAATACTTTCGAAATGAGTCATTAAAACATGGATAGTATTGGGCGCCTGGGTGGCTCAGTGGGTTAAGCCGCTGCCTTCGGCTCAGGTCATGATCTCAGGGTCCTGGGATCGAGTCCCACGTCTGGCTCTTTGCTCAGCAGGAAGCCTGCTTCCTCCTCTCTCTCTGCCTCTCTGCCTACTTGTAATCTCTCTGTCAAATAAATAAATAAAATCTTAAAAAAAAAAAAAAAAAAGAACATGGATAGTATTTTAATTCATTTGGAACACTGCTCCATGAAATGTTTGGTTGTGTCTTCTTTTTGCCACAACAGCATTTCATAAATGCATGAGGTCTTCTCAAGGGCAAGGATGGCATCTTATTGTGTCTGCATTCCCAGGAACTAGCCTAACAGGCATTCAGTGAATGTTAGTTGAATGGACTAACCGGAGTTCTAGTAAATTTTAATAATAGGGAAATATTTAGGGGAAAATTGGTTTCAATAAGACTCTAGCTGGATGCAATAAAGATTGATATCCCTTGGTAAGGAACAGAAATTTTATCATGAGGAGAGCTATGAGGTCCATGGTCTTCCTGATGATGTTCTCTATATAGAGAATGATCTATGCTTTAAAGACATTTGACATTGCAGTGTAAGTGATGTTTTGATAGAGTAATTGAATATTTTGAAAAAAATAAAGTGAATTTAGAATGATCCAGAAGAAGGAGTACTCTGAAGTTTAGAACTCTAGGTATTAGTACATAGATCTGCTTCACATCACTGAAGATACCCTACTGCAAATGTTAATCACTCTGCCAAAGAACAAGTGGAGTTTCTTTTCCAAAAGGTAGAATATAGCTTTACCTGAAGACTTTGTAGCCAAGCTTGCCTATTAACCATCCAAATATTTGCCCTAATAACTCATCTTTAATCAAAAAGTAAAGCCTATATCATGAGATTGGGTAGCTTAGTCATTGCCTACCACACTTTGCCACTCTTAATATTTACAATTAAGTTACTTTTAACAGTCCTACAACTTACTTAAAATTGTAGAATGGAAATTTCTAAATATATGGAAGAAAAAAATCTGTGCAGGAAAAATAAAACTTTTAATTATACCAATATACCAATTATTTATAAAAACTGTATTATGAACTAAGCAATCAAATACTTAACTTCATCTTACAAAGTGTAGAGTGAAACTATAATCAGTTAAAAATAATTCATATCCCACATATAAGAGTTTAAAAGATCTGTCACTTAAGGGGCCCAGAGAATACTATTTGAGATGATTGGACATGTGAAAATATGTTTAGGAAAGAATAAGAAAATGATTAAAGAGCATAATTTTCTACAAAATAAGAATATTTCACAATTACTTTCCAAATCAATCTTCAGGGTTTTGTTTCATTTTGTTTTTTACTATGAAATTCCTTTAAAATTAATCCTAGACGGGCGCCTGGGTGGCTCAGTGGGTTAAGCCTCTGCCTTCGGCTCAGGTCATGATCTCAGGGTCCTGGGATCAAGGCCCGCGTTGGGCTCTCTGCTCAGCGGGGAGCCTGCTTTCTCCTCTCTATGCCTGCCTCTCTGCATACTTGTGATCTCTCTCTCTCTGTTTCAAATAAATAAAAATAAAAATAAATCAAAAAATAAAATTAATCCTAGAGAAGCAGAATAAAAAAATTAGAGTAATTTCCTATTTCAGTAATTGTGTAAAATTTCACATTTTTTATGATTTGTTTTTTTACTTAAGTTCTATTTAGTGTAAATTCTAGTATAATAATAGTTTCAGGAGTAGAAGTTAGTGATTCATCACTTACATATAACACCCAGTGATCATCACAAGTGCCCTCCTTAATATCCATCACCCATTTAGCCCATCTCCCCATCCATCTCCCTTCCGGCAACCCTCAATTTGTTCTCTATAGTTAAGAGTCTCTAATGTTTAGCCTCCCTCTCTTTTTTTCTTTCCCTTATGTTCACCTGTTTTGTTTCTTAAATTCCACATGAGTGAGATCATATGGTATTTATCTTTCCCTGAATGACTTATTTTACTTAGCATAATACACTCTAGCTCTATTCACACAATTGCAAATGGTAAGATTTCATTTTTTGATGGCTGAGTAATATTCCTGTGTGTGTGTGTGTGTGTCGTATCCTCTTTATCTATTCATCAGTTGATGGGCATTTGGACTCTTTCCACAATTTGGCCATTGCTAATAATATTGCTGTTTACTTTTAATTTGAAAACAATAAAAAAAATTCAAAAAGCAGAAACAGTATGCAAATAAGTCATATTCAGCAGCAGTTAAGATTTTCTCAACATTTTATTACGAAATTTTTTAATCATATAGCAAAATTCAAAGAGTTGTATGGTGAAATCCCATATACTCACCATCTAGATTCTACCATAATAATCATTTTACTGTGCCTCTTTTATCATGTATTTATGCATCCATCCATCCCTCTATCCATTCACTAATCCATCTGTTTTGGGTGCATTTCAGAGTGATTTTAAGACACCAGAAAAATTCTCTCTAAATATTTCCATATCCATATGATTAAATATAATATAATATTTGCTCTCATTTTATAAAATTTGTATATCATGGAATACAAAAATCTTAAATGTTCACTCACTCAGATGTGACATACATATATGCTTATGAACATCCAGATCTCTCTCAAGATACACAACACCGAGCTACAGATTATTTTGAGGGAAAATAAAAAAATACTTGGTAAAGCTTTCTTTTCTTTTCTTTAAAACAATCCAAAATACATAGAATGCTTAGAGTAAAAAAAGGATACTGGTTTTTCCCTAACCTCAATAAATTTTTTCAACTCCATTTCAGCAACTACATAAAGAGCAAGCCTATGAAATGGTGCTTAAGGATTAGCTTGGCTTAGAGCATGAATGTAAAGCCAAATGCCAACAGTGCCAATATTAGTAAGATAAATGTAGGAGTAAGGTAAGGAAACAACAAAAGGGAGTGGTGGAAACTGTGGTTAACACATTTAATATTCAGCTCCAGCTATCGGATGTCATGCAAGCCTGTGAGCCCAGCATCATTAGATCTTTAGATAATTCAAGAAAGGTTGGAAATCCAGATTTTTATGTGCAATACACTGAATTTCTAAAATCTTAACATTAAATTAAAACTCTTTAAAATGTTAAGTCATTCAGTCATATGAGCTTGTAAGTCCCTCAGTCGGCCTTCTCTTGCTTGGAATTTCACACTATTTCATGACTTGTAGTTCTCTAAAGTAATATATACTTACTATAATCAGATCATTCTTCGAGTTAATGACTGAATCTCAGAATCATAAGATTTAAAGAATGTATTTACCAGTATAAGTTTAAAACTTAAGCAGTTAGATATACCAGTTTCTATTATAACAGCTATCATAAGATCAAGAGAAACAAGAAGTGTATAGTAAATACAGTTTCCTTTTCCCCAGGAAATACACCATAGACACTCTCACAAAACGGGGCAGATAAAATTGGGAGTTTTACAGATGCCACTCCCTCTCAGTTCTTCATTTGTTCACTTACTCATTCACCTGATATGTATAGAGTATGCATATGTGCACCAGGCACTGTCCTAGGTCTGCTGATATAATTGTAACTAAAATAAAGACCCAGGATTCATGGAATTGAGTTCGGGAAAGATAGACAATAAATTTATAATATGCTTTATGACCGTGAGTGCTGGAAGGAAAGTAGAGCAGGATAGGGGTGAGAGGATTATATAAGGTGGCCAGAGAAAACCTTTCTGACAAGATGACATCTGAACAGAGCTGAAAGCAAGTAAGAAACTGAATCCTGGAGAAGAAGGGATCCGTGGAGAAAGAACTTGCCAGACTAAATGGAACCTCAAATCCATCTTGCAAAAGTTTGTCACTAAATAGAAACTAATATATGTGTGCTCCCCTTTAAGCATCCCTATTCTCACATAAAGTATATACAAAACAGGGGCACCTGGGTGGCTCAGTAGATTAAGATGCTGCCTTCAGCTCAGGTCATGATCCCAGGGCCCTGGGATAAAGCCCTGCTTCAGGCTTCCTGCTCAACACGGAGCCTCATTCTCCCTCTGGCTGTCACTCCCCCTGCTTGTGGTCTGTCTCTCAAATAGTAAATGAAATCTTAAAAATATATACATACAAAATATATCCAGATTGAGAGAACAATACATTATTTGATATTTTAAAATATAAAATTCTATCAAGGATTTATCACTAGCTTATTATTCAGAGACATCAATTCTATAATTACGATATAATATGATTTATAATTTTTGACATACACTTTTTTTGGAATGCATTCATTACATGAAGGAATATATTCCCTATCAACAGAATTCATACACACTATATATTACAATGTAGAGTAAGAAAGGTCTAATTACGGACAGTTGGCAAATCATTTTCATATAAGAAAATGAAATCTAGATGAAAAGTGAAAATGTGAGCATATTATATAGTCTTCAGAAACCATGCCTGGTTTTCTGTCTTTGAGCCCCTTTGAACAGAGAATACGATCCTGAAAGTTAGCCTGTCTGTTGGCAACCCCTTCAAAGTGCTGATAGCAGGTGGTGCTAATATACCTTGACACAGGATTTTCTTGCTCAAGAGCTCAAAACAGGGAAAAGGGATTATGGCAACAACTTCACCTGACCCAGCAATGTCTCTGTCTTTTGTCACCCATCATGCCAGTTTCAGAAAAGTCCGTTTAACATTTCAATCAGAAACTGGCAGAATTTGCCTCTTTCAAACCTGTCAAGACTGAAGGTAATTGTGCTCCCAGGGCCATTCCACTTGAAGGAAATATATGGAAATTAGAAATATACCACATTCTACAAGAAACTGCCAGTTTCTGAGTGCCTTTGTGAACTCCCTTTCTTCTCTGTTAAATATAAAAATAGAAAGGGAAGGGCAAGAGAAGGGAAGGTTGGAAGCACACAGTAAAATATGTTCAGCTGTCTGCAAAGTTACCACATTGAAGCTTCTACTGCTTCTTGCCTTGACATAAACACTTCATAGTCTCCAATTATATTAATTGCTCATGTGGTAAAATACCATCTGGGTAATAAACATAACCAAGTTCACAGACATGATTAATTTGAAAATGTCCTGAATGCAAACAAGTGCAATATAAAGATGTTGTCCTGTCATTTTTGGTTCTAGAGTCTTATTTTTAATAAATTGGGACTCTTCTAAAAATCTACACTAGGCTCAGGTGAACATTAAAACTATTGCTGTGTCATTACTTAAGGACACTGCCATAACATCTTTTCTTTTAAAATGTATATGAACATAGGGGTGCCTGGGTGGCTCCATCAGTTAAGCCTCAACTCTTGATCTTAGCTCAGGTCATGATCTCAGGGTCTTGGGATACAGCCCAGTGTCTGGTCACTGCTGGAAATGGATCCTGCTTGGAATTCTTTCTCTCTCCCTCTGCCCCTACCTCCCTAAAAAGTGAATGTGGAAATATTTACATCCTTACAGATAACTGGATCTAACTATAGATCTCTGTGAGTTATCAAAATCTACCAGGACCCTTTAAAAAGAATGGCAAAAGTCCAAATGATAAAAGATCCCCACGTAGATTCACTGAGCATCCAGAAACTAGCAACCGCTACCCTTATGTCTAATGCATTCCTCCCAGCCTAACTTGCATTACCCAGTGGAAAACATGAGGCACTTCCTTACTAGAATTTATTGTCTCTATATCTGTGGACAAAAGAAAGACCCAAGCTCCCAATTTCTCCAAAAGAAAACTAAGCAACCTGTCAATATACCAGCAACATTACTTTTCAGTCCCCAAGGCTTATAAAAAAAATAGTGCATTTACAGTATTTTTGCAAAATGCATCTTACTAATTTTTTTAAAAAGTTCTTCACTAGGGAAATTTAGATATGATTCCTTTTTTGAGGAAACAGTTTATAAAATGTCTTAGTGGCATGAGTGCTGATATAGCTACCTGTGCAAAAATGAGCCCAATTCTAAGAGTACCTGTGGCTACTTCCTCAGGGCTTTTATATTGTTACTTACCTAAATGATGGAATCAAGTCATTGTCATACAAGTTCTTCCCTCATTCCTCCTAACACTCTTCTTTTCTCACCAGCTACCTCTTCCATTTCCCCCGGGAAAGCCAGAGTTAAGGGAGGATGGCAGAATAGGATATTTATAAAGTTCTCTGTATGATTAAACTTGATAGGCCAGCTAGAAGACGTATATGTGGGTACTTGTCTCAGCAAAAACAAAAACAAAAACTCCTCTCCATAAATAAGAGAAAAGTGGGATTTTGAAAGGGAATGTCTTTGGCTCAAACTATTACACACAATGGATCTAAGATAATTGTGAACAGAGTCACATGAGCAGGGAACAAAAATGTCTTGACTTCAGGTATTGCTAAATTTTGTGTAACTTAGGATATTTACATAGATGATATAATACGAATACCTAATATGTGCCAGAAAGTTCTAGGCATGAGGGATACAGTAATGAAACAATAAGTGCAAAGTCCTGATTCTCACTGAACCTAAATCTGGAGGGGAGATGGGGCTACAGAGACATATAATAAATATGTAGGCAGATAATAAACATGAGGAGGTAGCTGCTGATCTGACACCTGAATGATAACAAGGCCAGCTAGAAAAATGCTGGAGAGAAGAGAATCCCAGGCAGACTGAGTAAGAAACATCTACTCCCTGAGAAAGGTAACAGCTCAGTATGTCCCTGGAGCGGAAAGTCGGCCAGTGTGACGGGAGCCGAGAGAGCCACGGTAGAAAGGTGGGAGATGAGGACTGGGGGGATAGAAAAGAGCAGGCAAATAGACAGCTGGGTTCTTGTAGGCAGGGAGAAACAGGGAGGATTTTGCTCTAAGAGCAATGGTTTTCCAGGAGAGGGTTTTAGGCAAGGTGGTAGTGTGATTTGATTTATGCATTTTAATTATTATTTTGGATGCTGCATAAAGAATGAAAAATTAATTCAGGGGCCATTTTACTCAAGATCCCCCATAAAACTGAGCCTCGGTTACCCATATCTTTATTTTGCTCACTGAAATAACATTTTGGGGGGTCCTTTGCTATCCTTTGATTCACTCCTATTTCCTAAAATTATAAAGTAAATATCATATCCAAATCATTGTTTTTGGAGAAATCCAAACTAGGATACTAAATAATGCCCTCAAATAGCTCAATACTCATGTGAGCTCTCTTCCACAGTGGAGCAGGATCTCCAGCAACCATCCCAATGATCAATTCCAGAGTGGAATGAGAGTTGAAAGAAGATCCAGCATGGGGGGTGGAGAGAGGGTGAGAGAGAAGATTTACCATGGGTAGAAGGAACTCTTCAATTAATATCATGGCTAAGACACCCTGAACCTTTCTAACCAGATCCACAGTTAAACAGACACTTCCATAAGAAAGATGTACAAAATGTCTGTGACATTATTATTTGACTCAAAATTTTGACAGAATTCAGTTAAAAACTGAACATGTTGAGACAGGCACTGGCACAAAGCCCCAACCTAGTCAGATGTACCTCTTGATTTACTGCAGATGGGCACCAAGTCATTTTGCCAATTTGGATGTTCCCAGTAAGGTTTCACAAATAGATCTGTTCTCCAACAATATCTGCCTTCAGTCAAAAGTGGAACAAAATAAGAAATGTGACTTAATTCACAGACACAGACAAACATACACCAAGGCCACCAGTCATGTTTAGCTACTTAGTAAACTACTAAAGTACTTTACTTAGTATTCAGCCCCATTTAGTTTTTGTTCAAAGTTCAAAATTATCCATCATCACCATCATTATGCTACTTTACTACTAAACAACATGTATTTAACCATTTTAATACCTATTTATAAAGATAAACTTTCTTCATGAAGAATAAATTACCAGTTATCTCGTGTATGTTTTCTACATCATTGATTCTCATATGCTTTTCTTACTCTTCCTCAAGTATAAAATGAAACAGAGTTCAATTCTCTTTTGTTCATGCTATACATTTGTCTTCATTCTTCTACAGCCAGTGAAATTCTTCACTTGAGACATGAAAGTTTAGAAATATCAGGTAGTTAGGGCGCTTGGGTGGCTCAGTTGGTTGAGCAACTGCCTTCAGCTCAGGTCATGATCCCGGACTTCGAGGATCGAGTCCTGCATCGGGCTCCCAGCTCCTTGGGGAGTCTGCTTCTCCCTCTGACCTTCTCCTCTCTCATGTTCTCTCTCACTCATTCTCCCTCAAATAAATAAATAAAATCTTAAAAAAAAGAAAAATAGTAGATAGTTAAATTCCAATAATCTTAGTAGGTAGTTAAATTCCAATAATCTTAATAGATAGTGCATTTTTAAGCAATGACAATGGTAATAGAGATATGTTTTATATTAAATGGTAATCACCAAAAGTCAATGTTGCACATATGTATGTTGTTGCTGGGTATCATGGCAAGATTCCTTTTTATGAGACCCTGTGAAACTACAGGCAATTCCTTCCAATGACAAATAGTTCAAAGATTTTACTTCTAAGAGTTGCCATGTCCCAGCTTGTTTTTTGTGTAGCCATGGTATGTTTCTCTCCAATAATCAAGAGGATTATTTCTCTAAGATTTAAACAATTTCATATGTTCTAACAGGTAGACACTACTCCATAAACAAAAGTAGTTATATTGCTACTAACCTTAATACTTTCTATCTACAAAGATATATATGCTTAAAGAATTAATGAAACCTCCCACAAATTCAATTCTAGAATACCTTCTTGGGATTCAGTATGACACGTTCAGTTGTTCATGTGTAAGTTTCTCGGTACAAATTACTTGAGCACTACCTGGCCATTCAATCCAAAGAACGTGAAGATCTTGGTAAAGTCATGGCAGCTAAAGGAGGATTCTGGGATGACCTCAGTGCATAGTTAATTCTGACTGACTTCTTCATTATTTATTCAAGACTTTGATGACTATTACACCACAGCCTCCCCGATAGTTAATCAAAGAAATGCCCAAGACTTTGACAGGACTCCTTGTAAAATAATAAGAAGGTAACCCTTATAAATATGCCTGATTCAAGAATAGAATGACTTAATCTTAAATTGTGAAGGGAACTTGGAGGTTCCTTTAATGGCCCACACCAATGTAACAGTACTCTGAGATAAAATCATTCATTTATTCTTTGTTTTAAGTATTTCTAACTAGGAAGTACTCACTAGCTCCCAAAGGGGTATCATTCTAACTTTTGCAATCTGAAAAGAATATAAATCTGACTTAAAAGGCTTCCATAAAGGAAAAATTCCAACTAAAAATACTAACACAACTTTTTTTTTCTGGAAAGAGCATAATTAATGAAATAGATATAGAACAGAAAAAGAGAGTTTAAAACAATACTATTTAGAGTTAAAGGTAAAAGAGAATTTTACAATATGACCAGATGTTCAGATATAAGAGATGAATAAAACTTTGTTATTTTTATCCCACTTCCAATCTCTTTTTCTTTTTTCTAAGATCAAATGGTTTCCCACCTGGCCCACTATAGAGCAAAAAATAGCAGTCATTTAAATTATTTTCTTATAAATTTGTAAGAGTCTTGATAACCAAGAAATGATTTATAAATACATAATCATAAGTCTTGTGACTATTTGCCTTTTACAGATTAAACCCATCTTCACAACTTTCTGCCCCTCCCACAAAACAAGGACACTGACACACCACAAATTCAGTGTACTTCTCTGTAATCTCTCCTACAAAAGCCTAATTCCAATCCATCAGCTAGACCTGGAACTTTAAGTCCACATCAATAATTCAGTACTGTGAGCAGTATATGCAGTACATTTAAGCAGAGATGAAGTGGCTGACATTCTAAGAAAATGCCAATGGCAACAGGTGTCCAGGTCACCACATCTGAAGGATTCATTCTCTTAACCAAGAGAAAAGGCATTAGAAAGAAACAAATGCAAACGAAACAAAAAACCTACTAATGAAAGCCAACTTGTCCAAATACTGAATGACTATAAACAATCTCGATCACATAGTACTTGCACATATATAATACTATGTAACAGCTCTTAATACTGCACAAATGTTACAGTGAAAATTTTTATTAGTTATAGAAGGATGTTCTGTGCCTCCTCTCAAAGCCATGATTCTTAGAAATCCTGGATCTTAAAATCATGATATGCACTGCTGTTGTTCTCTGGAGTAAGCAAGGGGTAAGCCCTTACCAGGTATTAAGTGAATGCCCATTCAATAAAGAAATGAATGAGCACAAACTGAAATCATCATACAGTAAAGAAAAAACCAAGAACTCATCGGAATGTGCCTATGCAGTAAACATGGAATGCTGAGAGGAACTTTTAAAAAAATTTTTTTTTAAGATTTTATTTATTTATTTGACAGAGAGAAATCACAAGTAGATGGAGAGGCAGGCAGAGAGAGAGAGGGAAGCAGGCTCCCTGCTGAGCAGAGAGCCCGATGAGGGACTCGATCCCAGGACCCTGAGATCACGACCTGAGCTGAAGGCAGCGGCTTAACCCACTGAGCCACCCAGGCGCCCCTGAGAGGAACTTTTAATGAGAAAACTGAGGCACAGCTTTTACAAGGCCAGCTTTAGAAGAGGAAATCTGGGGTGTAGAGACACAACTTTCTACAGGACTTGTCACTTTTTCGAGGCTTGAGTAAACTCCTCAACCTTTCTTGCACACAGCTGGCCCCTAGGGGTTAGTGTCTCTGTATCTGGTGTTTATGGCCAGAGCTGGGACAATTCATTTAACTAATCTAAGTCATTCAGTTTACTATTTACTGTGAGGATGAGAGTATATGGTAAACTATAAAACCATAGACACAAATAAATAAACAGAAGTAAAAATAAAAATAAATGTATCACCTCCATTATCAATACTACCACTAATAAAAAAAATCTTTGCTCTTGCTAGGGTTGCTATAGCAGATCACCACAAACTTGGTGGCTTAAAACAATAGAAGTTTATTCTGTCTCAGTTCTGGAGGCCAGGAGTCTGAAAACAAGATGTCGCCAAGTTTTGCTCCTTCAGAAGGCTCTAGGGAAGAATCCTTCCTTGTTTCACCCAGCTTTTGGGATGACTCTAGGCATTCCTCAGCTTGGAGTGGCATCACTCCAACCTCTGTCTCCGTGTTCACATGGTCTTCTCCTCTTTTGAACCCATCTCTCAAATCTCCCTCTGACGTTAAGCCCACCCTAAACTAGGATGATCTCATCTTGAGATCCCTAACTTAATTACATTTGCAAAGACACTTTCTCCAAACAAAGTCATCTTCATAGGTTCAAGAGGACATATCTTTTTGGGGGGCACAATGTTCAACCCACTACACCTTCCCATCCCTCCTGCTCCCACTTTCCCTGCCCTCAAGTACAAATGGAAAATAAAATGATTCCCAGAGCTTTTCATGTGCTTTTAGCTAACTGTTTGCCTTCTTGGGAAAATAAAAGGAGAAAATAACAAAAAAGCAACTGGAGAAAATACCTTACCAGGCAAGGGTATGTGATGCTTATTATATTATTAGCAAACTTTTGCTACTGGGATACACAAGCTTGTTTCACTAGAATGCGGTATTTGTAAGAGTTAAATGAAGAATAGCCTGCTTGTTTGAACAATGATTCTCTTACTTTGGATTTAATAATTAATTGACATTCTGTTATAAATGAAATAAATGAGAATATTAAACACACACTGAAAAACTGAAGATAAATTGTATTTCAATGCACTTAATCAGATTGGATTGTGGAAGGATACAAGTATTTAAACCAATCCTGTAACATCAAAATGTATCCAGTTAACTAGAGTTAATGTTTTAAAGGTAAGTTTTCAACACTTATGCTACTCTGTAAGTATCAAAACACACTCTGCAGGTGAGAACATTTATTTTTAGAGCTATTAAAGTCAGTTTTCTTTGGCCAGTATATCTGAATGCAAGCAGTGTGCAGGGGAACAATTCACTATAATACAAATTCAAATCACACAGTTTTAAAAATGACCCCTTTGAGACCTAAGTAAATATCTATATATCTATATAGCTATATAGATATATATATAGAAGTGCCTTCTCCTTTATGGCAAGACAATCCCCGATAGTTTTGCAGGCTCTCTGACATTTCTGCTCTTTATGCTGTTGGACATGAAGGAATGTGGTACTTACTATTGATCCTCAGCCCATATCCCCCGAGCTCATCAATTCCCTAGAGACTTCTAATTTCCAATATTGATATCTTTGCCTGAGATTCCTCATAAACTTCAAAAAGCTACATCACAGGGGGCCTGAGATATTAATATGCTCTACTGATTTTCTCAACAGATGACTAACAAAAATTGGGGTACGAATACACCAGGCCCCTTATTTCTCGTGTGGGCTGACTCTCAGACTAATTCTATACCATCTCCCAAAATGTCCCTATGGCATTAAGCTCTGTCCCCCACAACTATGACTGATTTCATATGGCATTCCCACCATAAGCTATAAAACCATAGACACCTTCCCCACCCCCTGCTTTCCTGTATCACGTTCCATTCTTCCCTACCTTCCAAATAAACTACTTGCACTCAACTCTTTTGGAGTTTGAATCTAAGGCAATGCAACCTATAATAGAGAATAAGAAATAGTATTACCCTTCAAAAAGGAAGGAAGGAAGGAATTAATTCTTTGCTTTAAAATAACCTTACAGGCTAATCTTTCTGAAACTACTGACACACACTAAATATGAAAGTACTAACATAAAAAATAAGAACTCAAAATTGTATAGGACAGAGGCAGGTACTTCTCATTAACAAAAATGCATGCTTTAGCTCCTTCTTCCCTCTCTAGAATCCCAATTTCATTCAGGTGATGAATGGCTACATGTCTCTGGGTAACTCAACTCCTCCAGAGGTCTAGGGAGCAAACCTTGATTAGTCTGGCCAGTCATTTTCATTTAATTCCCATTTTCACTGACTGCTCAGGAATGGGCAGGAGATGTACTTCTCTGGTTGATGGGACCAGCCCAGGAGAAGCTATAAAGCTTCTGAAAATGTTTATCTCCATGTTTAAAGAGGACATTAAAAGGAACTTTTCCTCTCCCCAAGCCTTTACACTTTCACTGTATAAGAAGGTGGTCTAGAAGTTGTGGTAGCCGTATCATGAGTATGAAGTGACAAGCCTGAAGACAAATGTTGACATGCTAAGGGTGGCAGGGCAGAAAAATAAAAGGCAAAATGGATCTTTGATCTCTATGAGCAACTGAATTAACTAAATCTCAAACAGTCATATCTATGGAGTTGTGATGTGAGGTAACAAGCTTTATTGTTTAATCTTTTGGTCTCCTGTTACTTACAAGCTAAAACCAAAATGTGTATAGTGTGCAAAACACTTTCACATAGAGTATGTGAGCTCTCCAGACAATGGAACCAAGCTTGTCATTCCTGTAGTGGTTTCTCAGCCATAAACACATTGCATGTTTTTTCCCAAGCAGTCACTGAAAATTGGAAGTGAATAAACATAATAGGCTACAACTAATCAAGGTTTACCCTCCAGGATCTAGTTATACATGGCAGAAAAAGGCCAAAGGAGCAAAAGTTAGTGAAAAACAAGTACTTAATCTGTGTTCTGGCTATTATTAAATAAGACCCCTTCTCATATACCTACCTCATAGGTTTGGTATAGAAATTAGATAAGAAAACACACACAGAGAATTAACCAAGAGCCTGTCCTGTTGTTCCGTAGATGCTGGTTATTCCTTACTACTAGATCAGAGAAGACAGTCCAATCCACTTGGAGTGATGGTTAACATTTGTTGACCATTTGTAACATTTGTTAATCCACCCTGAGCAATAGAAGATCAACTGACTCTTGAAATAATCCATCAGTGAGGTGAATAGATATTAGAATGAAAAAAGGTATCTCAATCAGAAGAGGCAATAAGGGCAAAGGCGTAAGAAATGGCAGGAGATTGGGAAGGGAGTATAAGCAGTGTAGGTTGATAAAAGTGCAAGACAGTGGTGAGCAAAAAGGCTAATTAAGTTAGGCTGGGGCTAGATCACAAACTTTATGTACCACTGTAAGAAGTGTAGACTCTATTCTGTAGTGGGAGTGGGAGTTTTTAAAAGGTTAGACTTACCTCACATTAAGGTTAATAAAATTATATAAGATGTTAGTTTATATTATACTGATAGCTACTGAGGACAGAATTGAGAAAGGCAAAACTAGAGAGGGTCTCACCCATTCCTGTTGAACCAAGTCCCTTCTTCATGAACCAGGTTGCTTGTTTTTCTCAGCCTCCTAAAGACACTTATTTAATCAGGCTTTTTCCCTAAACCATAGTGTTTAGAATAATTGCCCCTTAAGTGGACCTGGAAAATAAGACTAAATTTAGAGGCACTCATTTAATTCAGAATTGTGTGTCATCAAACTTCACAAGCTCAGTTGAACCACATGTGATACACATTAGGATGCTTGGGGATGTTTCTAACAGATCATTAAGAAATAGTTTTCCAAACATGTACTCTTTCTTAGCTGTTTTAATGTAAATCACAGAAAACATAACTGCTGAAATTCATGATTTCATAATGTACAGTGTGAGTCATTGTCCCCAGAGCATTCTTTCTATAGAATGGTATGTTAAAAAAAAAAAAAAAGGTATGTTAGCATATTTCCTATAATGTTAGTATCATCCATTGATGTATTTTTTATTTGTGGTTTTCAAGTTGTTCACTAGAAATCTATTTTTTTGATGCCTATGTAATCAAGGTTGGTTGTAAGTATATTCTGGAAAACTAGCTGATGTAAGGACTGTTGTCAATGCCTTTGAAGGGTTGATCTCAAAAATGAATTCTGAAAAGAAATATAAATCAAACTTGAAAGACTTCTGTGAAGAGAAAATTCCAACCAAAACTACTAACAATAGCTGACAGCTTAATTTGAAGCATATAGACAAGACAAGATGGCTCTCTTGATTTACTAATGTCTTTTTTTTTTTTTTTTTGGAAAAAAGAAAGTAAAATGGGGAAAAAATGGAAAAGTGTGAATAGGCAGAATATAAATGAAATTCTGAAAGATAACACTGGATCTTCATAGAGTCACAATTACTCTCAAAATAGATGTTCTGCAATGGCAGAATTTGTGTAATGTTTACCCACTCTATTTTAACTGAGAAATTTAAAAAGATAACAAAAAAGAGAACCAGGATTTAGAGACAGTGTGAAAAATATATTTCTATGCAATTTAAGTACCACAAGAATTATGATTAGGTTGAGAGGGACATGAAAAATACTGATGTCAGAGTCATTCTGGCATTCTGGTGACTTTCGCTGAATTTTTATTGTATCTAAGCTATGCAAGCTATTTGATTACAGTCATCATGATAGTAGAAAGGACTAGTTTTTTGTTTTTGTTTTTGTTTTCCAGATTTTTTTTTAATTTTAAATTAATCTCTACACCCATTGTGAAGCTCAAATTCACAACCCCGAGATCAAGAGTTGGATGCTCCACTGATTGAGCCAGCCAGGTGTCTCAGTTTTGTTCTTTTTTTTTTTTTTTTTTTTTTTTTTTTTAAAGATTTTATTTATTTATTTGTCAGAGATAGAGCGCGAGCGAAAGCGAGCACAGGCAGACAGAGTGGAAGACAGAGTCAGAGGGAGAAGCAGGCTCCCCGTGGAGCAAGGAGCCCGATGCGGGACTCGATCCCAGGACGCTGGGATCATGACCTGAGCCGAAGGCAGCTGCTTAACCAACTGAGCCACCCAGGCGTCCCAGTTTTGTTCTTTTTTAATCAGAATCCTGACATCAGTCTTACTTACTACCCTGTCTTTAGAAATCAGTTCTGTGGTAAATGTTTTGTCCCCACAACTTCTCTAATTCCCTCCAAACTCAGAGAGCACTTTAAAAAAAGATTTAAGCTGGTCATGAGCATGGATCCAATATTTGCTGGCTCCACTGAATATAAAACTAGAAGGAAGAGGGGCAAACACAACAGGCAACTTGAAATTAATGTGAATATATAATTTATTTGACATCTTCACTTACCACTCTTTAGAAATGCAAATGATCTAAAAAGTTATCCTAAGTGCTTTAAGATCCAACTGTTCAAATTAATATGCCTAAATGCCAATAAAATTGCAGAATAGGGTACAGCATCACTCAAAATTGTTAATAACCTAAGATAGGCATACCAATATAGTTAGATATGGCTGGGCACAGGTAACCACATGGCATGTAGAAAGATGTTAATTACAGAGTCTGACAAGTTTGGGCATGAAGCTTAGCTTCATCATTTACCACTGTGTAAATTCCCATTACCATTCAAGCACCTCACTTTTCCTCTCCCTGCTTCACGTTCCTCATCTGTAACATAAAAATAATACTTGCATCACAGTATGGGTATGGAAAATAATGATAATGTAGTGACTAGCACAGCACTACCTACAAGGTGGATGTTTAATAAACATGAATGCTCATCATTATCATTGACATTGGTAACTTTCAACAGCTTGGAACTGAATGTGTTCAAATGACAACCAGTGAAAAGTGTAAATAGACCTAACTATAAATAGGCTATATCTCTCAATTTCATCTAAGCAAACTTAGAGAGCTAAACTCAGATTTTTGTATAGGAATATCGTCATAGTTGGTGAAAGGGTGGCAAATAACACAAATGTCTATTTAAACACCAACATCATTATCAAAGGGCACTTACTACTGGTAGCATTCTAGAACAAAATGACCAGTTATAAAGGGGTTTCAATGAGAAAATCATTTCAGAATTCTAAACTAGGATGCCAAAACTACATTTTCTCTACCATGTTCTAGATATGGAAAAAAGAAAAACTGGGACTCTTTCCAAATCCCCAAACTTTCATTCTTTGAAGGTTCTCCAGCTTTGACCCCTAGCCTGCTAAGGGAGTTCTTGTGAGGTAAAAACAATCCAGAGTGAGGCATGTGAAAAAGCTTGAGGCTCTGCCATGAGAAGCCACTCAGGCTCTGCTATGGAAGCCACTCAAGACCATGAAGAAGAACTGGGGAAGCTAATGAGATCCAGCACTTGAGAAGCATTTGTGAACAGGATGAAGGAAGAGCAGGAGAGAGTATTCTAAATACACCCTCCCTTTCCCCTTCAGTGTGATCCTTGGAGTAATCAAGGGAGCAGTGAGGGAGAGGCAATGCAGGCAATGGCCAAGAGCATGACTATAATAGGTTCTGAGACGTAACTAAATGGTATGCATCCTTTGTTCATCCTGTCCTTTCCTTTCCCCTCTCCATCACTCCTGCCTAGCCACCACTTGTCCATACTTGGCACTGGGACAAAGTGAGAGTGAAATTCTTACTTACTACAATAAATTGGAAAAGAAAGCCTCCATTTCTCTTGTCAACTGGTTTTTGTTCAATGGAAAGCTTAGGGCACCTCTAAAGCCCTAACCAGCCTCTTAGGCTAAGATGGAGAAGGGAACTAAGAATATGAAGAATTTGAAGGGTGGGTGAATTATATTAGAAAGGACATTCACACGTCAGAAAAAAGTGAAACCTTAAGACGAGAGACGAACTCAGAGGAGTTCTGAAGTGATTTGTTGATATAAGTTAGGAGATTTCTGCAATAACCAAAATGACTATTTGTCCTGGTTTATAACTTCTGACCCAATATTATTATAAATATCACTCCCTTTCACTTTTAAAGCACCATGTGCTATATAATAAATTCTTTTTTTCTCTATTTTTTATTAGACAGAGAGAATGAGAGAGAACAAGCAGTGAGAGTGTCAGGGAAAGGGAGAGGGAGAAGCAGGCTCCCTGCTGAGCAGAAAGCTCGATGCAGGGCTTGATCCCAGGACCCTGGGACCACAACCTGAGCCAAAGGCAGACGCTTAACCAACTGAGCCACCCAGGCACTCCTAAATAATAAATTAAATGACCAATCTAACGATAACTTGAAGAGCACATTCCATCAATCTTAGAAAACTAAGGATATTTTAAAGTGCATGATTTCTTTTTTTTTATATAATTTTTTATTTTTTATAAACATATATTTTTATCCCCAGGGGTACAGGTCTGTGAATCACCAGGTTTACACACTTCACAGCACTCACCAAAGCACATACCCTCCCCAATGTCCATAATCCCACCCCCTTCTCCCCAACCCCCTCCCCCCAGCAACCCTCAGTTTGTTTTGTGAGATTAAGAGTCACTTATGGTTTGTCTCCCTCCCAATCCCATCTTGTTTCATTGATTCTTCTCCTACCCACTTAAGCCCCCATGTTGCATCACCACTTCCTCATATCAGGGAGATCATATGATAGTTGTCTTTATCTGCTTGACTTATTTCGCTAAGCATGATACGCTCTAGTTCCATCCATGTTGTCGCAAATGGCAAGATTTCATTTCTTTTGATGGCTGCATAGTATTCCATTGTGTATATATACCACATCTTCTTGATCCATTCATCTGTTGATGGACATCTAGGTTCTTTCCATAGTTTGGCTATTGTGGACATTGCTGCTATAAACATTCGGGTACACGTGCCCCTTTGGATCACTACGTTTGTATCTTTAGGGTAAATACCCAGTAGTGCAATTGCTGGGTCATAGGGCAGTTCTATTTTCAACATTTTGAGGAACCTCCATGCTGTTTTCCAGAGAGGTTTAAAGTGCATCATTTCATTAGCATTTTATCAAGAATGATTTCCGGATCAACAAACCTCTCACAATGAGACAGGCCTTCATCAATCCGAGAATGATCAAAATGCAAATATTGGAGGCAATAATGGGACCATTAAAGTTAGCCTCTGGACTCTTGTGAATAGAAAAATATATGCAGACACATAAGTGCTCAGCTACAATGTCGGCTGACCCAGAATTGGATCTTGTTACAGAATTTGGAGGTACCAAAAAAGCATAAGCTAGAAATTTTCTGGAAGAGGACTCAATGTATGACATTCATCAGTGGACTAGTTAGGATCTCTGCTATTTTAAAAAATGCAGTTGGAGACCAATACTGATATACCTGTGAAAAACAGACATTGGAATTAATGGTCATGATTGCCTTAACCCTACATGCTCCCAGTGAGGTCTACTAGGAGCCCAACAACCATGAGGAAAAAAGGAGATGAGAAACTATTAGATGATGGAGTCCCCTGGTTTGTTGCGGGAGAAGGCTCAGTGATAATAAACAGTCCAAGAGAGGCGGCACATCCATTATGCCAACATGGGGATCTAAGCTGGACACTCTGATTCTGAATCTGTGGGTCATGCCACTGGCATCAAGACACAGAAAATATAATTGAAGGAGGACCAAATACCTTAAGCAGGGTAGGGATAGACAGTTGTGCCACAGGTAGAGTAGAAAATGATAACTCCCCTCAAGGGACCAATGGAAAATATGTCCCCAAATCAACTGCAGTTTGAGGAATCAGGCATGCCAGGAAGGATGTTACTTGCGGCGACTGATGTGGAGAATACAGTGATTAACATCAAGCTCTCTCTGCCTGCTGGTAACTAGAGGGCAAAGCAAACTATCCATGTGTGAGGCCACAAAGGGCTCTTCTGGGAGAGAGAGTGAAAGGAATTGTAGGTATCCTCCTACTCCCTTTTTCTGAAACAAGAAAATACTAGCTTTTATTTTTTATTTTTTTCTTCAGAAAGTAGACCTATGAAAACAGAAACACAGAATAGGATCTTCTCTTACCACTTCTAAAAGCAAAGAAATATTTTTAGCATAATTAGTAACACAGAGATGGATAAGCCAAAAAAAAACATTCAGTCTTGGCAGTATAGAAGGTCCAACTGTATCATGGGCATTTGCTTCATTCATTCATTCACTCATTCATTCAATAAATACTAAATGAATTACCAAGCAATGCTCTAGGAGGCAGGGAAATATTCATTCATTCATTCATTCATTTAAGAGAGAGAGAAGAGGAAGGGCAGAGTGAGGAGAGACAGAATCTCAAGCAGGCCCCATGTCCAACATGGAGCTGATGCAGGGTTCAATCCCTCAACCCTTGAGATCACAACCTGAATTGAAATCAAGAGGTAGATGCTCAAATGACTGAGCCAGCCAGGCACCCCAATGTAGGGGAACATTTGTTAATAAAATCAGACTGAAACACCTGACCTCAGTGAGCTTATATTCTAGAGTTGGGACCTTACATTATAATGCTTGATGTTGAGACTAGACCTATGAGGGTAGATATTTTTATTGCCTTTATCCATGGAATGGATTAGAAGACTTTAATCCCATCCAAGTAAATTAAAAAATGGCAACCTGGGCCAAAGGACATAGAGAAAAGACAAAACAGGCAGGGGGCAAAGTACAAAAAGTTTTAAAAAACCACAAAGCCTGTTGGGAAGGAATTAATTAGAGGTTCCACAAATTAAAAAAGGGCAATGCCTGTGTAGTGTAGACCATAGGCCTCTGGCACCCACTGAGAAGCTAAAGGGACAAGCCCAAAAGAGTAGAGTTGCCTCACCCAACAATGGTCTCTGTGTAGACTGCTATAGGCTTCTCAAACCCAGAGTAAAGAACTTCCTTCTGGATTTATTGCTGAGACTAACCAGTCTATAAAAGTCTCTTTATCCTCACATCTGATTTTCGCTTTGTTTTTTATTTGCTTGGTTTTTTTGAGGGTGAAGTTGCTTTGTTTTGTTTTGATTTATTTTCAAAAATATACTATATTGCCTCCACCTTCCAATGTTAAGGGCACATTAGATGAGTTATTTACATGGCTATTTCCACTACTTACAGACTATAGTGATATTTTAAAAAAGAATAGAAGCCTAAACTGTGGATTTTTCTAGAATTTTCTACCCAGTGGTTTTCAAATAGGTCATATATAACAGTATTTCACTCAAAAGATGAATATGTAAAAGAAACAGCAGCGGAGTTGCTGTGACTGGAACTAGAGGGGAGATTGGAAGTCTTCTATCTTTCCTCTCATCGTAGTGGCCTGTAAGGGGCTTTGCTAAACCCCTATAGATGCTACAAACACAAACCGAAAATCCTGGCTCATCTACCTTGACGGGATGTGCTGCCTACTATCCACACCACCCAGCCGACATTGCCCTGTAGTAGTGAAAAGGGATGTGTCAGAAGGTATAAGCCATCTCAGTGCAGACAAAGAGAATCCTGATTAAAAGATTTCCCATGGAATAACTAGCTGACAGAATATAAGAACTGGCTATAACCATGGATAGTAAAGTGACAGCCAGAGCCTGTACTAACCACAAGGATGAATTAGCAGAGGAAAACCATAGTGAAATAGAAACAGAAAACAAACATAAAAAGAACTGTGACTCAGGGTACTGTGAACAGGCTGATTATCCTCACCACCAATTAGATTACATTCATACACACTCTTTATTCATCCACCAAGCATTTGTGAAATGCTTACTATATGCCAGGCATGTTGCTAGGTATTAAGAATACAGAGAAAAATAATATGCAGTCATCACTGTGAAAATGCTCACTTTTCTATAGGAGACAGACCTGCAGATACAGGGATATAAAGAAAATCTCATTTAAATGTGTATATGAAGTACTTAGCATAGCAACTGGCATATGGTGAACTCAGTATAAATGTCAGCTATTATTAACAGCTTAATCCTCAGTTTTCATTCACTGGCTCTCAGAAAAGATAAATTCTTAAGGAAAGAAGACTTTGAGAGGTTCCTATGAAGAGCTAATATAAACACGTTAGTCTTCTCTCCGCTACTTGGTGAATGGCTCACAAGGGTAGGAACCAGGCTTTATATTTTGATATGAAGGACCACTCCTTTCTTGACTTCTTTCTTGCATTCTTGGATACCAAAACCTCCTCTAATAAAGAAGAGGAGAAAACCAATATATCAACAAACACCTAAAAGTCATTTGATAATATTCAGCAACCATCTAAATTATCTATTTAACACAGTGGTTACAAGATTCATCTTAAAGATTATCAAAATTCAATAGTAAACACCAAATATAGTGAAACAATGAAGCCATTTTGATTCAAAGAAAGAAACAGGGACTCCTACTTACCAGCTATTATTTCAACATTGCATTTGAAGTTCTAGCTAATGAAATAAGACTCTCAAATTATATGGCTGATATAAATATTAGGAAGAAAAAAGGCAAAACGTCTTTATTTCAAATTTAACAAACAAGCAATAAGAGAATTCAATATGGTAGCTGGATTTAAATAAACATTTAAAAGTTCAATAGCATTTCACTAGAATAACAACCAATTATGAGTGGGCATGAAAAAAAATTCTATTTACCAAAGCAATATAAAACAATAAAATATATAAGAACAAGTTCTTAATAAAGTTACAGTATCTTCATAAACAAAACTTCAAAACTGTATAAAAGACAAAGTAAGAATTAAAAACCGTTACAATGTCAATGTTTTGTGCTTACTGTTGTAAACTGGCAAATGATTTTAAAATTAATAAGAATAGGAAGTAAATTTTTTTTTGCAAAAATAGAAGAGAGTACTTTCCCCATCAGGTATTTTAAAAGTCTATAAAGATGCCATAATCAATACAGCATGCTATGGCTACTTGAATAGACAAAATAATAGTAAAAAAGAATAAGAGTCCTGAAAATATATACCCAGAGGATGCAATATATGATAAAAGTTGCATTTCAAATAGTGGGAAAGCATTGTTTTCTTACTAAATGGAGCTGTGACATTGGCATCTGTGCAGAAAAAGTAAATTTAAACTCCTATCTCACACTATACAGAAAGTAAAAATAAATAAATAAATAAATAAATATCATTAAAAATATTAAATGCCAAAATTAAGATAGCCACATTAGAAAATAGATTATTTTAAGAACTCTGAGGTAGGGAATATTCCTTAAGCAAAACAGGATACTCAGATGTATAAAGGGTTTATAAAAGTAGTGCTTTGATTTCCATGTAAATTTCAGTTTTTCAGAATTAGTTCTGTAATTAAATGGATTTTATTTCTATTTTTGCTCTATATTATAGAGCAATATCTTTGATCCACAAAATTAATTCTGCATGATATACAACAAGATTATCTTCCTTTTTCAAGTCATCTGTTGAGTTTGGTAGTATTTTGAATTTGTTTGTTTGTTTTTTGTTTTGTTTTGTTTTGTTTTGTTAGTTCCAGAATACTTGGATGGTCTTCTTAAGTACTCTTCTTCCATCTTCATCAGAGCACTTCTTTTCCATGAAGTTCTTCCAGTTCTTTCATTATTTCTATTTCAATGAGAGTCTACTCTTTTAGTTATCTAAGTATTGCTCCTCATCTAGAATATTCTTTCATGAATTGTGAAAATCCTTTCCATTTCTTGCCTTGATGCTTCTTTAGCAAGCATATTTTCTAGATAGTTGCCATTTCCCAGAAAATGCAAAACATGCCATGGAAGTCCTAGCTGCAGATGTTCTAGGTTTTGCAGTCAGCACTTTGTGGAAGGTGTTGAATGCATCCATTATAAACAAGATCTTTTGGTAGAGCAGACTTCTCTAATTCAAAAGGTCTTGGTACCATTCAACCCACTAAAGCAGTTCTATAGTCCACAAGATTAGGAGACCCCTCCAAGAATGACAAGCAGCAAGATTTCTTCACCTGCATTAGTGAAGGTAACATTAGCTGCCATAAAAAACTCAGTGGTTTTACACAAGAGAAGTTTATCTTGTGCACATACAGCAGTCCAATGTAATTGTTTCTTGCTGGTACACAGCCTTCTTCCATGTAGTAATGCAGAGACCCACACACCTTTGATCTTGTGGCTCTGGCATTCTCTATGTTCTCAGAGGCTTCTATCCACAGCCAGCAGACAGGGAAAGACAACATGAAGAAGTCACACCTGTTTCCTAACAGCTGTGGCTTAGAAATGACACATACCATTTTCTTTCACATTCCATTTATGAAAACTAGACACAAGGCCCACTTAGATGCAAGGGAGACTGGGAGATGTTGTCAGGCTAAATAGCTGCTCCTTGGCAATACTTCTTTATTAAGAATATAGTTTATTCTTAATTCAGACTTCAGTGGTCTATTAGATGTCTGTGTCATATTATTCTAGCCCTCAGAGTCAAACCTTCTCTTTTGCCCCTAATTCTAAGTATCTCACAATATAATGAGACAACAAACTCACTTACTTTTGACTTGGGAAGTGATGAAAAAGCAAATCACCTTACCATGAGGCCAGTGAGGAAGCTACCCCTTATGGCACTTTGAAAAGTATAAAGGCCATAATACTAAGCATTAGATGAGAAAGCCATAGATAAGCCATATTTCATAAATTAAAGCAAAAATGGCATACTATTCTGGGGAGTCTTTTATTCCATAAAAGAGGGAGAAAGAATTTAAAAGCACCTCTTTATCTAGTAAGAACTAGATAAACGTAATGGTGGCTTATAGAAGAACATTAAGAAAGACAGAGTTTGAGGCACAAAATATATTAACGAGTTGATATAGGAGAGTCATAAAAATTATTTGTTTTAATATCATTTCATTCAATTAGGAATAATCTAGACATACCAAAATAAATACACTCATGTATCTAGTTTTTAAGTAAGTGGTTGTTGTTGTTTGTTTGTTTGTTTGTTTAAAAATATATATTTTTTATGTATTCATTTAACAGAGAGAGAAATCACAAGCAGGCAGAGAGAAAGTCAGAGAGAGAGGGGGAAGCAGGCTCCCCACTGAGCGGAGAGCCCGATCCCAGGACCCTGAGATCATGACCTAAGCCAGAGGCAGAGGCTTAACCCACTGAGCCACCCAGGCGCCCCGCTGTTGTTGTTTTTAATGTATTCTTAGTTCTGTGACCATTATCTGCAATTTCTTTATTCTGCTTGGGGATTTCATTTAAAGAAGCTATGAAAATAAGTCTCCACTGGCAACTTGTAAACTTATTGTAAACTTTAAAATTTTCACCAGTGTGTTCAAGCCCTTAGGAGATTTAAGACTATTTTATTTCCTTAACCTAATTGGTTTAACTGATGAATTTGGAGTCTTAGAGAAAAAACCTGGAAGAATTAAAGAAGAAAAAATACAAGGAGTATTTTAGGGTGCGTGTGGGGGGGGGTTGGGGTTTTGTTGTTGTTGTTGTTGTTGTTTGTTTGTTTGTTTTAACAAAACTAATTACCATATACAGCATTTAAGTCCTATCAATTAGGACCTGTTTAAACTTTTGCCAAGTTCCCTAAGGTACTTTGTCAAAACAGGCATCTGCCTGGAGAATTTATGATTTCATATGGTAACTAAAAAGTCTCTAGGATAACTTTAAAGAAACAGGAAAAAAAATGAGAGAATACACTTGCAAAGGAATAAGGTTTCTCTCTCATGTCAAATGATGAAAAGCTTACAGTCAACAAATAAAAAGACCTCACGAGGACTCCACACAGCATTTATCACAACCTCACTCATCAGACCCAGACCCACTCCAAAACGTTCAAACTAAAAGAATCCCAGCATGAGAAGTTTGTTCCTATTGCCAAGTTGGCAGAGCCCTAAAAGTTTGAATGGGCTTCTTGATATATAAGAGAAGGCCGTCATTTGGAGACTCTGAATTTCCATGGGTACCATCAGACCCCAAGTGAAATTCCATCAACCACTGCCATTTGCACATGATGTCAGGTATGCAAATGGCACAACTTAGGGCTCTGGATACTTGAATAGTTTTGCTATGAAATCAAGACAGAAAAATAGAAAATCCTAAACATGAGGTAGAAAAGATTTTTCTCCTCATAGATGATCTCTTTCAACTTTGATCTTTTACCTCTGGCTACTTTATCCTGTGAGGCATGAAAGGGCAAGGCTGGTCTCAGATAAGAAAAGCTCCTCTTAAGTCAAGTACATGTGTGCCCGTGAGAGAGACAAGAACAAACTCAAGTGACGGAAATTCCTCCCTGACCACTGCTTTATCCACCAGGAAACATTACTTCTTAAGCTATTTGCTAGCTTCTGGGCAGCAAGGCCTCTGTTCATTTCCAAATGAGTAAGCACTTAGAATTCTTCTTGACTGACTTTAATGTTCCCTCCCTCTACCTCCTTTAACCAGTATTTCTTTCATTCATCCAGTCTAACAGGGGTCTACTGCCTCCTACACCTTATAGATCCCCCACCGCCACACTTACCCAGCCCTGCTGTTACACACACACTGTATCTTGGCCTTCCCTGACAGGGGGAGCTCCATGACTCTAAGAATTCAATGTTCTTCTCATCAGATGTCAGATGACAGATGCAGAATGCTTCCTCATGGACTGCGAAACAAAGGACAACTCACTTGTTATGGGATTTCTACAAATCACTTTCAAGGTTCCCCTTAAGCTTAATTTTCCTTTCAATATATCCTCCTTTTGGAAGAGAAAATCTACCTGTTTGCTCTAGCTTGTATCATAGATCATGGGCCTTGACAAACACTCCTCCTTCTGCCTATATATTTTAAATTCATTTTTGCCTCTTCAGTCTACCCTACTCCTGAACTCCCTGGGAATCCCTGCTAGCTAGAACAGAATTTCTGTTATCTCTCTGTCTTATTAACTCTCCATCTCATTTCAAATACAATTGAAATCCTCATTTTTCCTCCTCCAGATTGTACACCTTAAATAATAAATAGGTTGAAAGAAATTAACTCTTCATTGAATTGTTTGGTGCAGTGCTATGGAGCAAGTTAGGACAGAGGTGCAGTGGTAAGCTCTGTACAGAATAAAATTTTATTGTAGCTCATAATTGTTGAAGTATAGTGTCCTAGAGGAGATGATTAAATCAAACTTGTAACAAAATATACAACCTTTTTTCAATGTCAGCACCTTTGTATAATTTATGTGGAGATTCTTATACTACAAAACCTAAAAAAAAAAAATACTATGCTTTTCATAAGCCAAACTCAGCAGACACCAAATTTATATATTTTGAGTGTGAAGTTATTTAAATATTTTGGTTTGAAGTTATTAACTTAATTTTATGAGGTGAAATATCTTTCAGAATATTTCAGATTATCTCTAATAAAGGTATCTAAAACCATTTTCAGGATAAAAAAGCCAAAAAGACCATAGACGTTAACTGGACTGGGAATAGTCTTTATACATTTATATATTATATAATATATAAATATAAAAACAATTCATACAAATATATTTAATATAAACACATAATATATAATTTCCATTATATATTTATAAGATATATATATCAAAAATGTTTCTTACTCAAAAATCACTTTAATCGTCAACCTTACTCCTGACAACTCTTAACTTCATCATCATCTGAATAGTCTCCCTTAGATAACCAACTGCATCAGCTCTAAGGAAAAGCAGTTCACTGACAAACAGTTAAAATCTGGCATTCTTTCATTCTGTCTTGCCAAACATCTCAAAGGATGGTGAGGAAGAAAGCAATCATGTAGTTAATCTTAAATTACCTTCTGACTTACAAAGAAAGGGTTTACCGACCTGACCTGCAGTTCTGAAACTGGCCCCACACAGTCTTGCCGTATCATCCATTCCCTGCATCTACCTTTTCCCAGTACTTATCATGCGACATCAAGTTATTAAAAGCTCACCACTTTCGTTTTAGAGTTTCCCTGTGAAACTCATATAAAAATAACAGAAGAATAGAACAGAATTTTTAAAAAATTAAGTTCTACTTTGTGAACAAACTTTCCTTCAAAAGGACTTTCTGTATGGAATAGGCAAACTAGGCAAATTCTTTGTGCTCTTTTGAAATTAAAAACTGTAATACAGACTGGAAAGTCGGTTGAATATAAAGAGATTACTCCATTTTTATATCTCTTCTCCTCCTTCATCTACCATAAACACAATCCAATTATGAGGTCTCCTGAGACAGGATAAAACTCGCTCCAAAGTCATTACATCATTCCATCATTTTCATCACAATCTTGTACGTGATCCAAATTATTCCCATTTAATGACACTAAAGTATTCAGAGAGAGAACTAAACCTGGCAACTTTTCCACCTCCAACTCCTCATGGAAAGGAGGTAAAGACACATAAATAAGTAAATAAATGTTCTCTTTCGTTTGGTGATTTATGAGATAAGCATCTAAATTTTCATGTGTTTCACTCTTTATTATTCTCAAAATATTTCATTGTTTTTACCAGGAATCACACAATATTTACCAAGGAATCAAAAAAATCTGAACACTCAAAAGACATATGTAACCTTCTATTGGCATTAGGCTTACAGCTAAAGAGAAACTGCTTTTCATCTAACCACATGTCCTGATCAAATGTAATCCTTGAGCAAGTTCAAAAGGCTGTTGTAAATCTAGAAAACTTAAAGCACCACTGCTAAGATAGTTGAAAGCATGAGACTGTCTCAGAGAATCAATCTGTACCCTAAAACAGTAAGTTTTTAGCTAGAGATGGATTTTTCCTCACATTTCTTAATGGCTGTTTTGCCACTAAAGATTTTTAAAAGGGGATTGAAATATATCAAACTAAAATAAAATCTAAAGTTTTAAAGTCTGAACACTTAAACATAATTATGTTATTTTTTGTTTTATTAGAGCATATAAATAAAAATATGGTTAAATACACAATTGATGCTTGAACAAGAGTCTGACTACAGAATATCAAAAACAACACATTAATATTAAACAGTAACAACAGCCAGTATTTGTTTAGTACTTATCATGTGCCAGGACTATTCTCAGCATTTACCTTGTATGAACTCATTTCCTTCTCACACAAATTTGAGAAATAGGAATGATATTCAGCCTTATTATAAATGAGGAACTGAGGCAAAGAAAGGTTTAAGTCACTTGCCCGATATCAAACAGGTGGCATGAAATGAAACTTGGAAGCCAACAGAGGCAGTCGGGGTTCAGAAACCACTCTTTCTACTCCTGCATAGTATACCCAGCATGATTTTTGTTCACCAAATAGTTATTCTTTAGAGACACGTAGTCTGAAATATATTGTAAGTTTCTGATGGGCAGGAATTCCATTTTATTCATCTTCCTGTATGCAGGCACTAGAAAGTGTTCAGTATACAGTTAGTTAATAAAAGACATTCCAATTTATTCCCGGCCCTGCTAAATAATTTTGGATACACATTACAGTTATGGTTTTATTTTCCTAACTTTAAAATGTTAATTGTATATAAGAAGTAAACAAGCAATAACTTTAATGGAAAACTAAAAAATAGTTACAAAAATTCCACTAATGCTAACAGATCAAGCATCTCTTATTTTTCTATATTCACTTATGGTTCTTTCCATTTGTATAATTTGTTTTGTAATATTGAAATCACAATGCACAGTGAGTACTTTCATATTCTCTTATTTTATCACTAAATATGGGATTTTCCATAGTCTGAAAATTATAAATTTTGAATGATTGCATCTAATTCCATAGAGTGGAAGCACACAGATTTATTTAATTAATCTCCTACTATGGGACATTTAGGTCATTTCCATTTTGTAGTCTTAAATATAGTAACGTAAGAAAAAATGAATTGGTGCATAGACAGATGGCTACACAGAGGTGTGATAGGACAAAGATAGTCAAATTTATCAGATCTGGGTGGTGTACATATGAGTTTCTTTAAACTTTTAACATATAAGACTTCTTTTAACTTTTCTGTAATTCAGTATGTAAACTTTGCTCTAATATATATTCATTCTATACCCTCATTCACATTACTGTCATATGTAGCCCAGTTATGTATATTATAAACAAATCATATCTTTTAAAGTTAACCGAAGAAATGAGGAAAAAATATATTTATAGAGTCTTTTATATCAACCCACATATTTATCATGTCTGGTGCTTTTGTGTGTGTGTGTGTATATTGTTTCACATTACCATCCGGTATAGTCTTCCTTCAGCCTGGGGACTTAAGTGTTTCTGTTCAGTATTTCCTATAAGAAAGATCTGTAGTCTTTGTTTATCTGGAAATGCCTTTATTTCACCCACATTTTTAAAGTTTTGTAGGTACTGGATTCTTGGCTGAAAGGGGTTTTTTTTGTTTGTTTGTTTGTTTGTTTTGTTTTGTTTTGCACTTTGAATACGTCATTTTAGTAACTTCTGGCCTCCATTGTATCAGAAGATAAATTAACCATTAATCATTTGATGGTCCCTTGCATACAATGACTTATTTTTCTCTTGCTGCTTTCCTAATTTTCTCTGTCTTTGTCTTTCAACAGTTTTTCTGTTGAGTAAATCTCCTTGTATTTATCTTACTAATGGTTCTTTTGGTTTCCCAGATGTGGGGATCAATGTTTCTCATCAAATTTGATAAGATTTTGGCCTCATCAAATTTGATAAGATTTTGGCCATCATTTCTTCAAATATTTATTCTTCCCCTCTTTCTATTCTCTTTTGGGACTCCCATTCCACACATGTTGGTATGTTTGTTCTTATCCCACAGATCTGAGGTTCTGTTCATTTTTCTTCAATATTTTTTTTTCTCTCTATGCTTTAGATTGGATAACTTCAATTGCTCTATATTGGTTCAGTGACTCTTCTGACACCTTTAATCTGCTATTAGATTTCAGGGCTGTCTTGGGGCTCTTTCAATTACTGCACTCTTCATTCTAGAATGTGATCATTTCTATCTCATTATTGAGAATCTCTACTTGTTGATTCATTGTCATCATACTCCTTGAATTATTTAAACATGTGTTCTTTAGTTTCTTGAATATACAGCTGACCCTTTAACAGTACAAGGGTTAGGGGTGTTGACTCCTCACACCATCAAAAATCTGTGTATGACTTTTAACTGCCCCCAGATTTAATTGCTAATAACCACCTATTGACCAGAAGCCTTATTGATAACATAATCAATTAACACATATTTTGTAAGTTATTTGTGTTATATACTATATTTTTACAATAAAATAAGCTAGAGAAAAGAAGATGTTATTAAGAAAACCATAAAGAGATGCCTAAGTGGCTCAGTCAGTTAAGCATCTACCTTCAGCTCAGGTCATGATCCCAGGATCCTGGGATTGAGCCCTGACCTCCTTGTTCAGCAGGGAGCCTGCTTCTCTCTCTCCTTCTGCCTCCCTCTCCCTCTGCATGATGCTCCCCTTGCTTTGTGCTCTCTCTCTCTGATAAATATATAAAATCTTTAAAAAAAGAAAATCATAAAGAGAAAATACATTTACTTTATTTATAAAACAAAACTCTATGTAAAAATGGACCCATCCACTTCAAACCCATACTGTTCAGGGGTCCACTGTATTTATAATAAGTTATTTGTGTGCTACACTAGATATCTGGGAACACTCACTGACAATGTCTACTGATTTTTTGTTATTATTGCTGTAGTAAAATATATATAACATAAAACTTACTATTTTAACTGTAAATGCACAGTTCAGTGTCATAAAGTACATTCATGTTGTTATGCAACCATCACCACCACTAATCTCCAGAATTTTTCATCTTCCCACACTGAAACTTTGTACCCCTTAAATAATAACTCCCCATTTCCCTGGGCTCCTGCCAATCACCATTACTTCCTAACTGTATATTTTTTCAGTTTCCCATTTCTTCTCATGTCTTGTCTGTCTGTCTCTCTCTCTCTCTCTTTTTTTTTTTTTAACTGGTAATTTTGGATAATATATTGTAACAATTCTATAATCTGATTATTTTCCATCTGAGGGTTATCATTGTTGGGAGGTTTGGGGTTTTTTTGCTTGTTTGTTTCTTTAGTTGTTTTTGTTTGTTTTGTATGCTTGTTTTGTTTAATAACTTACCTAAGCTAAATCTGTAAAATGTTTTTCCCCATGGTATTTTTTCTTATATCTTTGCTTAGGTTTTTAAATTCCCATTTTTATTTTTAATCCTAGCTTGCTATGGGCTGCCCATTTCATTGTAGTCTAGTTGTCAGCCAATGACTGGACAGTCATCTTGCTCAAACACCATTGACTGAGTTAGGCTTCCATTCTCTGCTGACAGATCTTTGTGTAGATAGGAGAGCACAATCAAAGCTCAGACTATATTCAGGTCTTCTTTGGCTTTAAATTCTTCTGGGCCTTGTGTGTCTTCTATGCATGTAGATACAGCCTCAGGATTGGCTGGGAGGATATAAAAATCTTGGAGCTGGTCTCCAAGGCACATGTTCAGCCTTGGCCAGAAATATGCTTGTCCCAAACACAGCCACAACCTCAGGCTTTGACCCTTCCCCTGGCCAAGATCTTGACTTCCACTAACAACTCTGCTGGGCATGATCATCACCACATCTGAATCAAGTGAGTCTCTTTTGACCACAGCAACACAGCCTGCCCCTTTCTGCAGAACTTCCACACTGATCAAAATAGGAAAGAAGAGATGAGAACAAGAATGTCAAGAGTTCCACCATTCTTATCTGAAGTTCAACAACTTTTGAAGCATAAATTCTTCTCAGACTATTGTATTCCAGGGTTTGATTTCCAGAGATCTGAAATGGTTGTGGGGTGTTTTTGTCCAGGTTTATAGTTGCCTTTTGGGTGGAGTCGGGAGGGCTGGGGAGGAGAGGATTTACCAACCTCCTCACTGTTATATAGCTTTAAGTCTGCTCTTTAATCACTTTCTTTTAGAGGAGAAATTCTCAAAGTGTCCTCAGATGGGCATGCCAGCTTCAGCAGGGAACTTGTTACAAATGTAAATTCTTGGGCTCCACCCCAGACCTACTAAACCAGAAACTCTGGATATGGGGCTCTGTAATCTGTGTTTTAACAAGCCCTTCAGGCAATTCTGACTGCACACTAAAGTTCAGAACCCTAATTCAGAGCATTATTTAATAATAATTGTTGTTGGAGTTCTTTATTTCAAGGGGAAATAACCAAATATAAGAAACCTTTTTAGATGTTATATCAAGGTCATTATGTATACTTTGACAAAGGATTTGAGAAGCACTGGCATATCCTCTGAACTTTCGTGTCCAAAGACTGGCATGAATTTTTCTTTTCCACTACTAGTGTTGCCTGATATGTACAAGGAAGACTAGACAAAATTTAAGAGCACCAACCTTAATATTATCTACATGCACAACTATGCTACATTCCAACTTATGGGAGCTAAGACTTAGTACTTTTGCCTTTTCTAAAATGTATGCCCAATATGACAGTTTTTCTTCACTAAAAAGACTTGGCTGTACCAAGTAATATTTTTGCAAACTGATATGTATGTTCCAAAAAGCTGCATTATTTATAGACCTGCATTTTAAAGGCAGAAGGCCATTCTTCTTTCAAACAAAAGTATCCTTAAAGTAACCATTTTGTAATTAGTGGTCCCTTTATCTCCATGAATATATGTTTAAACAATGTTTACTGAAAAAAATGCCAGTAATATATAATGTATTTACACAAAGTTTTAAAATGAAATAATATTACCTATTATTTATAGATACATGGGTATGTAGAACTATGACAAACAGAAAGATGTACATCAAATGCATGATAATGATTCTCTGTGGGTAGGAAAAATAAAACTGGGAAAATAAGTCAAAGAGGTTTTCAGTTTTATAATGATTTCTTTTATTTAAAAATATGACAAAATCCTCACAGATTCTGAGTATTGGAAATATTATTTTCTCAGGATGAAGTATAGGGAAGAACTCTTGGGTTCAAGAATGGACATTGTAGCTTACTTGAACTGCGGGACAAGTCTCAAACAGAAGGGCAGATAAGCTTAGTAATTACTGCTTCTTCTGTTCCCAGAAAATAATTCTGCATTTTCATAGCTATTTCCAGAGAATGAAAGTTAGACATAGGGAGAAGACACTGGACTTCAAGAACAAAATTTGTTATCCAGAGAAATCAAAAGAGGAGCATTTGAAGATACGTAAATTTATGGCTATGCCTTTATATCCATAATTAATTCCAGATTAACTTAAAAGCTTAAATTAATGGTGTAATGATTAAAAGACAGGGATGTTAAGTCAGAGAGACTCAATAAAAATACTGGATCTGCCAATATGCTGTCATCCTAACCTCTCTGGACTTTCAATCATTCACCCATAAAGTGAGAATAATGGTACCCATCTCCTAGGACAACTGATAGGACTGAAGGAGAAACTGCAGGTACCACCCTTAGTATGTGCCTAGAATAGAGCCAGTATCCCACAAAAGTTAGTTATTAGTATCATTTCTTTATTCATCAGTCCAACATTTAGTTGGTCAGTTCCTAGTATATGTCAGATACTCTTCACAGTTCTGAGGATATAGCAAATGAACAAGACAGACACCGCCCATGCTATCACAGAACCTATAATTAAACAGGGAAGACAGACAGTTAACCCAAGAGAACACATTAACTTGGAGACACATCAGGAAGGATTGTACTCCTAATGTGTCTAGGCCATGCAGAGAGGTCTGCTAGAGGACTACTAAACAGAGATCTAGATGATGAGTAGAAATAAGGCACAAAGAGCAGGGGATTTTGGACTAATAGGCATGTAGAATCATTGCTGGTTTAACAAAACCCAACTAGTGAATTACATTTTTTATAATTATAGTAGAAATGAGACTTAGAGATTAACAAATGTTGTGAACTATGTCCTACAAAGCTGACCCTGCAGGTATGGACATTATGTATATCACATTTGTGAATCTGAGCCCTTGGATGTGCTCAGTCTACAGGAAGTTGCAGAAATTGGCATATTTACTTTAGCAGAGGGTTTTGTGCCCCTTGCAACCATTTATGAGCCTTTTTTTTTTTTTTTTTTTTGGCCAGAAATAACCCTGCAGCAGAAGCAGAGGAACTGTTTTAGTTACAAGCTCCTAACACATCACCTCTAGTTTATCATCTCTGAGAGAATGCACTGATGTTGTACATTTTTCTATCCTCTTTCTTCTTCCTCTAAATTGTTCATAGTTGACTCTATTCACACTCCCCACACATAAGTTCTATTCATCCCTGTTTCCGAAACCATGTTTGGAGACTCAGATACTTCAGGAGCTGGAGTTTGACTTAGGTTACCTTTTCAGACCTGGAGTCTTCATACTTATCTCAGCACTGAGCCATTGGCTCCAGACCGGTGCCGAAGTCTCTGCAAATGTCATTCAGATCCAGGATGAGAGGCCTGACGGGTCTCCTCTGCAGTCCTCCAAGTTTGAGAATACCACCCCCTTTTACCCCTCATGTGTTCAGTCAGCTTCTGTTGGATTCCTCTCTTCCTCCTCCAACTTTTTAGCCCAGCTGCCTGCTGGCCAAACACATTGAATGGGCCATCAGTTCTGTTTTGTAGAATCCCTTCTTCTCCCCAGGGCCAAGTAATTGCCTGAATAGCGATATCCTGATATTTCTTGTTCCTCTTTCAGTGCTTTCAGTGATAGCCTCAGTGAATGTCCTGTTTTAAAGGATGTGTTTAGCTCACTTTTCCTGGCCTAGTAATATTGCATGAAGCTGGAATACTTCATATTCTAGGATATCATAATTTCTCACTCTGGGCATTTAAATGGTTGAAAGAAAGGTTCCTTACAACTACCACTACACAGTATGAAAGAACTGCTGTTAGAATAATCTTCTGTCTCTATTTACATGTAAAATCTTTGGGTTTACTTGGGGTTAACTAAAGCACAATTATCTGTATTATCTTCCAACAAAAGAAACTCTCCTCTACCACACACAGATATTTGGATTTCTGTTATCCAACAATTCAAGTTACTCTTCTTTATTTGGATATAACATCACCAATCTTGCAATTATCCAGCACCTTTCATCTCTCAGTTTTAGACTATAATGATAATAATAATGACAACTGCAGTAATAACCACTTTGTATTTGAGAAGCACTTTACAATGAGCAATTAGTTATTCCACCTCTGTAAAGTTGTTACATATTATAACCATCTTTTCAGAAAAGGAAACTAGGACACAAAATAATGAATTTGTCCTAACTCATAAAAAATAACAGCAAAAACAATGACTTTTGGCCAAAGACAGAACTGTATCAATAAGTGATCATGTAAAATAGAAGGACTTTCTGATAGAGGAATATCCTCAATGTCTGTGATTAGACTTCTGGCATCTCCTTGGATTTGCTGCCATTCAGAAGTGGCCAGGTTCATTCCTTCCTACACCTCACTGCATCATCTGTTTGGAATCAAATTAAGGCAGCTCCAAAGAATGGAAAATGATTCTTAACAGTGCTAAAAATAAAAAGATTTTAAAGTTGCTTTTAAAGAAATTGTCCCACCTTGTATTACTAGGGAGCCACAAAAGATACAGTAAAGAAAACCAATCTCCCCCGTAAACTGAAGGGATATAATCTAATGATCCTACAATGCAAGAGACATGACCTGTAATAAATGCTTGGACTTTTATTTCCCACTGTACCCTTACAGGTCATATTCAGAGTCTCCTTGGGGGTAAGGAATGGATATTTAAAACAGGAACTTAACAAACTTTTCCTTTGTATACTTTTGAAAAAGTGGACCTTTAATACAAGTAGATCAGCTACACAAGCATTATACCAGAGGTACTATATAATTAGGAAGATAAATAGACATATCCTGGAAGCTATGTAAAGTACTTCCTAACTCTGAGCCATTTGGTAAGGTGGATATAAATCTCTGTGTCTAAGAGCTTAGGAACCATTTAGCTAGCCAAACACAGTAGGAAAGCATATAAAAGTCCAGAATTTTTACAAGGAATTTCCATGTCTTAAAAGGGGGCTCTCAGGGTTTATTTTATTTTATTTTATTATTTTGCAATTATATATAACTATCTTTGAGTATGATATACTTATCCAAACATTTCTTGACAGAATGACTTAAACTTTACTTTTTTCCCAAAAAGTTAACTATGAAACAGAATTAAGTAACATAAATGTTAATGTTAGAATTAAGTAACATAAAATGTTACCAATTATAAAACTACATTTTAAAATGCAATCTCCCAAAATCAAAAACAAAATGAAAACAAAATAAGTTAAGTAGGTATCCACTTGAAAGCGTAAATATACAGAAAGACTATCTTTCAGAGATACATATTGAGACCAGATATGAAGAAGGAATTCATATATTAAAAGAGACATAAAAGATATAACAATTAGGGGAAAAAAACTTATTTGTATACCAATTTAAGCAAATATACTGTAAAAAATTATAAAATAGAAGGAATAGTATGAACAGTACTGGACATTTGAAGATATTATGGAGGTTTTTTTAGGTTTAAAATTCATATTTTTATGATCTTAAAATAAAAAGAGTAAAAATACACCCCCAACCTATTAAAGGTGCATGTCAAAATATTTATAGAGTATGATTCTTGGATTTGCTTCAAAATAATCTAGGTTTTTGAGTAGATGGAGGTATAGATGAAACATTAGCTGTGAACTGAAAATTGCTGAAGCTGCTTGATGAGAAAATTGAATTACTACATTACTCTACATTTCTACATATATAAAATCTACACTAAAAACTTTGAAAAATAATAATACTGTAGACTTGTCATAACAATCTTTTTGAGGTATAGAAAGTTGAATCATATTCTTTCTTACTCAAGTTGACATTTTGGTAGTTTTCAGCAGGGTCTATGATTAATTTTTTTTCAATATATATATGAAAATGTCTGTTTTTGTATTAATATTGAATGATAGTTTTTGTGGATAAAGAAGTTCCAGGATAATATCCATTTTTCCCAAATGTTATGTTGTTGCCTTTTGGCATCTATTGTTGCTGATAATTCCACTGTCAGTCTACAAGTTGTTTCTTACACAAAATTCTTTCTGGTGTCATTAAATTTTTACCTTTCTCTTCATATTTACAGATTCACTATAATGCTTGATTTAATTTTTTCTCACTAGAAATCAGTATGTGCATTTTATGGGATAACTTATCTCTGAAGCAATTCTGAAAAATTATCAACTATCATCTCTTCAAATATTGCCTTTCTTTCTTTTATTTTCTGGAATTCCCATTGTATACATATTGGATGCTCTTCTGTCTTCATATTTACCATTTTTATCTCTGTGATGCATTGTGGGTAATTCCTACAGTATTATATTCTAAGTCATTAATTCTCTCTTTGGTTATGTCTAATATTTTATACATATTTGTTTTAGAGTTTTTAAATTTCATATATTTCACTAATATTCCTAATATTTCACATTAGGATTTCAATTTCTCTCTTTCTCACATCTGTCTCTTTTTGTTATTTTATCATTTTCTTAGAGTTTGGACTTTCATTTTTAGACTTTTAATCTTATAAAACATATTGATTGGTACTTTCTAGTAGGATGCTGTCTGGCTACCTTAGTTTCATGGGAGTCTAGCTTTAATTTTTAAAGATTTACTTATTTATTTTAGAGAGAGAGAGCAAGTATACACATAGGGGTTAGGGCAGAGAGAGAGAATCTGAAGCAGACTCCTTACTTAGCATGAGTCCATCATAGGATTTGATTTCATGACCCACGAGATCATGGCCTGAGCCAAAACCAAGAGTCAGATGCTTAACCAACTGAGTCACCCAGGAGCCCTGATTAGGAGGTCTAGTCTTGATGCTCATTGTGACTTTTACATATTTGGTGTGCATTTTGGACTGATTCCTGTTTTTTCAGAATACACTATCTTTTAGAAGAGTTTTAGTTTTATGGAGAAATTGAGAAGATAGTACAGATAGTTCCCATGTACTTACACTCAGTTCCCTTATTATTAATATTTTAAATGAGTATGGTACATTTGTTGTAATTTATGAACTAATATTGACATATTATTATTATCTAAGTTCCATAGTTTACTCACATTTTCTTAATTTTACCTAATGTTTTCTTCTGTTCCAGAATACCCTCTAGAATACTACATTTCAGTGAGCTGATAAATCTCATTATATTCCTCTTAGTTTTGAGAGTTTCTCAGATTTTTCCTAGTTTTTGATGGCCTTTATAGTTTTGAGGTATACTGATCAAATATTTTTTAGAATACCCTTCTATTAAAATTTCTCTGGGGGTGCCTGGATGGCTCAGTCAGTTAAGTGTCCAACTCTTACTGTTGGCTCAGGTACTGATCTGACAGTTGTGGGATTGAGACCCACATCAGGCTCTGCACTAGGCACTGAGTCTCCTTCAGATTCTCTCTCTCTCTCCTTCCTGCTCATTCTCTCTATTATAAAAATAAATAAAATCTTTAAATAAAGTAAAGTAAAATAAGTTTGATATATCACTCAATTAGATTAGAGTTATAGATGAAATAATGTGAAAATGAAAACAGCATTTTCATTTAATCATATTAAAGGTACATCTTATCAGCGTGATTCATCACTGCTGGTTGTGACTTTGATTACTTGGGTTAGGTAGCATTTATCAGCCTTCTCCACTTTAAATTTCCTCATGTGTTTTGTATTTTCTGATACTTACATCATTTTGGCAGGGCTTTTTCTTTTGTGAGAATACCCTGTGGCCTAAGTATTGGGCATTTACCTCCAGAGTGGTTTTAAATTTGCTTTTGATAATAACCCCAAGGACCAATTTTTATGTTAATTTGTTGGGTTTGGGATTCTTAGACATAAGTAATATAAATTTAAATACTAAACACAATGAAGTTGCAGGCTTGGGATACTTAATTTTTAGGTGGGTGAGGGGTATAGGAATCTTCTTTATACCTTTCTTGAGCTAATAGGGAATTTTTTCAAGTGTAACAGATCTTGGCTTTGGATGAGAATCTAAGCTTTAACCTCCAACTTTATACAGTCCTATTTTGTATCCCCAAATGAGAACAAGTCTCATACCCTGGTATCTAATCCCCCATCACCATGTATACTACCACAAAGGCATCAATAATATATAGTCTATATTATAGTTCTAATTCACTTTTTTTTTCAGTACTCCCTTGTTTATAGATCCAAGGATATAATCCTTGTTTATATCCAAGGATTGCCATTCCTACTTGCAAGCTGTCTGATATACTTAAATTAATTTTTTATTATATTTTACCCATAATTTATGTGAGTTTGTTGCAAAAAGGTTTTCTGATTTCCTCAGTCTACTATATTTTTTGTGTCTAAAATCCTTCCCTCAGTGTTGCTGGGTCTCTTTGCCCCAATAATACATGTGTGAAAAATCCCCTCCCATGTTATCTGTTCTGCAATGATACCACTATTTTATCCAAAATTTTCTAAGTTTCAATGCTTAATATTATTAACAGGGAAAATAGCTATCACAACGCACATAGAATATTTCTTCACATAACTCAATGAAAGATTTAATAAAGATAAGATGTATCATTTTAATTTAAGTGCAATTCAGATTTTAAAATAAGTTGAACTTCAGCCATGAAAACTCAAGAGTAAATATCTTTACAGATCCACTGTGACTCATGATGGGGTTACATCCTGATAAACCCATTATAAGTTGAAAATGTCGTAAGTCAAAAATGCATTTAATGCGCCCAACTACCAAATATCATAGGTTAGCTTAGCCTACCTTAAATGTGCTCAGAACACTTCTATTAACCTATAATTGGACAAAATCATCTAACACAAAGTCTGTTTTATACTAAAGAGTTGGATACTTCATGTAATATACAGAACACTAAACTAAAAAAGAAAGAACAAAATTGTTGTATGGGGACAGAAGGGTTGTAAGCATATCAGTATTTTACCCTCATGATCTTATGAATGACTGGGAGTTATGGTTTACAGCCACTGCCCAGCATCAGAAGAGTATCATCTCACATATCACTAGCCTGGGAAGAGATTAAAATTCAAAATACAGAGTACAGTTTTTATTGAGTGTTTATAGCTTATGCACCTTCACAGTCTCAGAAAACTCTCAAACTGTTAAGTGAGCAACCATCTGTATTTTTCTTCTAAAGGTCGAACACAAGGATCGAACAAAGGTTTTATGAAACACCCACAAGCTAATGAAATAAAGCCTACATCAGAGAAAAGAATCTATTATCTTTAATAAAACAAAACTATGAACCTAAAAGGTGATTATTTATTTTAATTAATCATAAAATAGAGGTTCTGGGGTCAATGTTCACACTTCTATTTCTAAGTTACCTCCCATTTTCATATCTTAATATTTTAAATTAGAAGTATATTACAAAATCAATTCATTATTTTCAATGAGAAACCTCATCAAGTAAAATATTAAGTGATTACTGCCCATAATTTTTATTGTCCAATGCTTTTCAAGTATAAGGTTCAACAGCTAAGCCAACTATCTTAAAAACTTTTCCTACGGTGTGTCCTTAATCCTATTTCTAAATGAAAGTCGAATCTCATTAACTGGCACATTAGTACTTTAAAATTTTGCTGATGAATCCAACCAAGAAAAATCAATAATGAAAATAATATTTCTGATTGAAAGTTATAACTGGTAAAATACCTGCAATGTGACAAAGCGTGAATGAAAGAAAAGAGCTTTCCCTTCTTTCCATTGAATCCATGGAAGGCAAATTTTGTGTATATCATTTTTGCATCTATACAAATAAATATTGTTCTCTTTATCCTCCAGGATTCAAGGCATATAATCATAGTATTTAATGAAAATTATGAAATTCTGGTTATATAAACTTTTATAAATAAAAGTAAATACAATGCTTAAAATAATTACTGCATAATTATAAATATGATCTTCAGGTTGTGTGTTATACACATTTTTAAAGTTTTGTTTCTTTCACTTAGAGATCACCTAAAGATAAAGAAATTATCTTTGCAGAGCAATCTATACAAAACTGAAATATCTAAACATGTAAAGAATCCAGGAAAAGAATAATATCTCAAAATTAAAATAAAGTGTCTACTATATAGTAGAAGCTGCCAGGGCTGTAAAGATAAGTAAAAAAAAGTTTTTGTTCTCAGGAAGTTTATTCCCTAATTGGAAAATGTATCCAGGTTCTATCAGCTATGGCTAGTAGAGTGAGAAGAGGCATATAATCTGCATAGGGCTGCCCCTCTGACATGGTTTTTAGATGGTGCAGTTTTGCTTAGAAAGGGGAGTAGATACTGAGTCAATATGAAGAATAACTTTAAAATTTAGTTTTAGAATAAAGGCATCATGGTGATCAAAGTTAGAGGTATATAAACAAAGCATGCCCTTGGAATGGCCATTACAATAGGAAAGTTCAAGCATAGACATAACCTGGACCTTATACCCTTATCCTTCCTCCACCAGGAAGCATCTGGGAGGCTTAATGACAAATGGCAGGCAGGATTAGGGCAACCACTGCTGGGTCAAACTTCTAAGAATAGAACTAGACAAACTTATGTGGAATGAGGAAATCATATACTAAAATTCAGCTGGTGTGGGCAGCTGCAGAGCTCGTCCCTAGACTGAGATGCATGCAGGTAAGGTAATCAGAGGAGAAGACACGGCAGGGAGGAACCTGTTTTGGGGATGACCACTTTGCCCAGGTTTCTCTGGTAGAGGTTTGCAGCCAACAGCACTAGCACCAGAGTTCCTTTCTTCAATTCTAACACTGTTGACCCCATTTTAAGTGACATACCTGGATGGTCAGAGGAAACTGTCTAACCAAGGTCAGATACTATGACTGATAAACAGTAAGGGGTATCAATGAAGTACAGCAGGATATCTATATGAAATCACACAGCAGGAAATAAAACTGAGTGGGTTTTATATTCTTCTTCTCCTGGTAAAAGATATTCATCCTCTAAGTGTCACCTCTTCTGGAAAGTCTTCCTTAACTACTCCAAGATGTTGACTTCATCTTTTCTGCTTCATTTTTCCTGTATTAAGAACCTTTCTAGTTTTTAAGATACTAATGGGTAAATAAAAATTTATAGTTCTAACTGTACCTATTTATAAAATCTTTGCATCTCAATGTCAAAACTAGTTTATAAGAGGTAATCCAACATGCTCTTGAAGGGAGAAAGAGGGAAAAAAAGGAAGGAAGGAAAGAAAAAAGGGAGGGGACGAGGAAGGAAGAGGGAGAAGAGAGAAGGGAGGAAGTAAGGACAAAGGTAGGCTGGTTCAGTACATAGCTGAATGTTGGCAGAGCTGGCCTGGCTCCGGCCCCTACATCTCCTTCCCCTCTCTTTCCTCACTTCTCTGTCTCCTGATCTCTAGCAGGCTTAACCTCCTGCAGTGTCTAAGATCAGTCCTACCTGACACAGTCAAGATTTAAGCCTGTTTTCTTTTTCTTTTTTAAATTTCTTTTCAGCATAACAGAATTCATTGTTTGTGCACCACACCCAATGCTCCATGCAATACATGCCTTCCTTAATACCCTCCACCTGGCTCCCCCAACCTCCCACCCCCCGCCCCTTCAAAACCCTCAGATTGTTTTTCAGAGTCCATAGTCTCTCATGGTTCACCTCCCCTTCCAATTTCCCTCAACTCCCTTCTCCTCTCTAACTCCCCATGTCCTCCATGTTATTTGCTATGCTCCACAAATAAGTAAAACCATATAACTGACTCTTTCTGCTTGACTTATTTCATTCAGCATAATCTCTTCCAGTCCCACCCATGTTGCTACAAAAGCTGGGTATTCATCCTTTCTGATGGAGGCATAATACTCCATAGTGTATATGGACCACATCTTCCTTATCCATTTGTCCATTGAAGGGCATCTTGGTTCTTTCCACAGTTTGGTGACCGTGGCCATTGCTGCTATAAACACTGGGGTACAGATGGCCCTTCCTTTCACTATATCTGTATCTTTGGGGTAAATACCCAGTAGTGCAATGGCAGGGTCATAGGGAAGTTCTATTTTTAATTTCTTGAGGAATCTCCACACTGTTCTCCAAAGTGGCTGTACCAACTTGTATTCCCACCAACAGTGTAAGAGAGTTCCCCTTTCTCCACATCCTCTCCAACATATGTTATTTCCTGTCTTGCTAATTTTGGCCATTCTAACTGGTATAAGGTGGTATCTCAATGTGGTTTTAATTTGAATCTCCCTGATGGCTAGTGATGATGAACATTTTTCATGTGTCTGATAGCCATTTGTTTGTCTTCATTGGAGAAGTGTCTGTTCATATTTTCTGCCCATTTTTTGATGATTAAGCCTGTTTTCTATTGTTTAGCATCACATCCCTTCCTGTAGCTCCACTCCTAAGATTGGGTTCCTGCAGACCAGCAAAGCCAGGGTTCCTGAATTTCTCTTACCATGCTGCTCTCTCATGACTGAGACTACTCTCCAGGCCCATGGGTGGGACCCCTTCACCTACTGAGCACAGGCCAGCTGGCTAACTCACTGCCAGACATGCTTGATGACCTCAGGGGCAACCCCAACAACCTACCTGCTTTCACTAGCCTTGGTCACTCACTGCTGACCATTATCCAAGATTCCTCCCAGCAAGCCTGAGGCCTGGGCCAGATCTCAATGTTCAACAAGAGTGAAAACACAGAATCTGTGTGGGGAGTGATATATGCCAGGGGCAAACCAATTGGTGTATAGAAAGAGGGTGAGAAGGCATTCCACTTTGCTTGTGAATGTTTACAAAGTAATTTATGAAAATACACCCACTTAAACACACTCAAAAAGCTCTTGAAATAAGTTGTTTTTCATGTTAGGAATTCTTGGTAACAAATCGGATTTTTCATGAAAAGAAGTTTTTGTTTTTGTTTTCCAGATATTTGTTCTGCTTTTTAAAGAAGAAATCTGGTGTCTGAAACCTTTGAAAGAACCTGGAGAATTCTATCAATGAAACAGGGACCATGATTAGTCACAGGGAAAGGGCTGTGCTTATTGCCAAATCAATAATTAAAACTGACACATAGTAGTTACTGAACTAGTATTTGCTGAATGAATGAATGAATGGATATCTGCACATCTGTGTGTCTGTATGTAGAAAAAGATGATGGGTGAGTGAGGAAACACTGATGGCATAACACCAACTAGTTTTATGATTTTAGGGCTTTTGAAGCATGCATTTTGACACCTCACACAAACTGCATGAACAAATAAGTGGCCATTAATAACAAAAAGGAATTATCTCTGCACATAGTATTGTCCAAACAAGAAATAAAAGACTTCAGAGAAACAGTTTCTAACCCAAGGCCAGTGAACCTTGCTAATCTAAGGGGGCACAAAAAAGAGCAAGAAACCTTTGGAAATAGTAAAGGTGATAATATATGCTATATTCTCATTCTAGAAAAATGGCTTTCCTATACAATCCATCTGAGTGGGCCTGAGTGTTTCTTTAGTGATAGTTGCTTACACTTAGAGTTTTTAAGATTAACCTGCCATAGAGTCACCTCAAGGATAAGCTAGAAAATTATAGCATTGATACAAATATATGTGTGTATGTGATTAAAACAGCAGTCCTACTAAGTTTTGTATAAAAACCCAACCTTAAATTGCCACTCTATCAGGAAATGTTACTTTAAAATCTAATATTATGTCTCAGATTTCAACACTCAGAAGATTTGACAGAGTGGTAAAGAAAGCAAATCCCATAAATAATGTCCTATTTGGTTTCTATCAGCAGTTACTGGTCTTACATTAATTATTATGACAACGAGAGGAGAAAAAACATTATCTAAAGTAAGAGACTGTAAATTATCTTCTGATCTATTTAATGTAATGATCTAAAGGAATTGAGGAATTAGCTCTTTAATTCTGATTTTCCTTTGTTAAATAATAAAATGTGTAACTCTTTTTCTTTAAAAAAAAAATCAATTTTCCTTCCTAATTCTGCTTCTTCACATAATTTGAAGCTAAATGCAAAGGTTGTTTTTTTTTTATATATATATATATTCCAAAAGTGTACCACAGGACTTTGTACATGTAAAACATTCTTATTACAGATGAGTGAACAGGTATTTAAAATACAGTGTATTCTAAGACTGAACCTTAAATATACAAAAAAGGTACATGAATCTGGGTAGCAATCCAAAACATGTTCAAATTATCAATTGAGTTTGAGACTTGTGAAAATAAGCCAAGGAAAACATCATCCATATCTCAAATGCATGTTTCCCCATCTCCTCATTCATTTTTCCCGGTGTAAACAGTTATCTACCTGTACACAGAAACAGCAAATCTAAAGAGCAAACACATATTAAAAACCACAGAGCAAAGACAAAGAGCTCTAGAGTAGAAATCAAGAACCTTGTTTTCTCATTCAACATTTACCCTTTATAAGCTGTATGGCATCAAAGAAGTCAGCAAATCCCCCAGAGTTTCATTTTCCTCACCATTAATTTAATAATAATAATAATAATAATAATAATAATAAACACTGATATCATTTGAACATGGTGGCAGAGACAATCGCTATGTATTTACCACACCATTTCTTCTTCCTGGAAACTCTGGAAGACTCCATTCCTCCCAACTTTCCTTGTAGTTAGGTTGGGGTGATGAACACCTGCCTGAATTCCAACCAATGAAATACTAACAGAAGTGATATAAGACATTCCCAAACTGGTCTGTAAATATATTTTACAAAATCCTCCAGCTCTCTCCTCCTGCTTTGTGACATTCTTAGCAGCTACACATCACACGGTGTAGCTACAAGATAAAAACAGCCCAAGTCTCTGTATTGCCACCTATAGGATAGTTAGGAGTGCCAACAGTCCTATTCAATAAATAAAACTTATTTTATTAAGCCACAAAGATTTTTAGGCTTACTGGCTACCACACATAATATAGCCTATGCTTACTAATGAAATGACTAAATTATCTGGTTTATATATCAACATGCCAAACAGCTAGCTATACAGGGTAGTACTGGTAGCAATGATAGAAAGCTTGTAAAAAACTATTACAAATTCTAAGGGTTTTTTTTAGCATTATAATGGTATGCAAAGGTAATGTAAAGGCTTCCTGAAACGTAGAATCCAGTCATCACAGACCAGCCACATACTTTTGTAAGAAATTAGTATTTGTCTCTCCTTTTAACATATCCAGGAAATAAAGACAGAAATGATCAAATTTACTAAGCATTTCACCTGAAATGATTAGGTAGTTGTGACCCCATCACCAGTGTTCATTATAATGAATACAGTCAGGGACGCTAAATTCCTAGAAAGAACAACCTCTAGCCCAAAGATAAAAATTCACACCAATGGGAAGAGATTCTCTCACTTTCAAATCAGAACTGAGAGGATGATTGAGGCCATTTTTTTTTTTTTTTTTTTTTAAATCGCCTTTTAGGAAACTTCTCTTCTTGGTTTATAAGCATTCAGAAAAGAACAACAAAATGTAAAGATTTTACAGATAATTTAATTTTATATACACTGATTTTGTCTTATTTTGTCTAAATTTCAAGTACTACTTACATACAATTGGGGCGAAGCCTTCTTGAGGGCCCGAAGAAATGGCACTTAAGATAACATTATTTTTTTTTCTGCAGTGTCGAATTTTCTTGATCAGATTGTTCAGTCAATCAAAGAATTATTCCCTTTAGAGGCTTTTGAAGGGATATTAATTCAAGTCAATAAAGGAAACCTCAATTAAATCCAAGAGAATTACATCAATTCAATTGTCCCTTATTGGATGATTATTAAGAATTATTTTATAAATATCACTGACAGGATTAAAAAGATTTGTCATAGAATCAGAAGACCAAAATTCCATTCAGAAAGGACTAAAAATATTCCTTAAATTTAATTTTTAAATATAGCTTTCCAAAAATCAGACATACTTTAGAGCAATCCTGACATGTCTAGAAGTGCATAAATAAATTTAAACCCATCAATGACCTACTTTAAAGAAAGAAATTACAGCCATCTTAAATACTTGTAATTTATCTTTATGATGATGCCAAGTCACTAATTTTAGAATTCAGAAATTAGAAATTATGGCATAAACTGCATTTTAGCAAAATCAACCATCTAGAGGAAGAAGTAAAGTATATACTTCAGGTAAATAGAAACCTGAATTTGCCTATTCCTGAATTTCTTGACACTGCTAAAAATTCATGATATTATCTTCTCACACAGATTAGAAGAACCATAAGAACATACAGGCCAAACACTAGAATTAGTTCTATGGACACCAACTGTATTTCCATGCATTAAAAACAAAGCAGCGTGGCAAGGCTTTCTGAACAGTAGCTGGCCTTCCCATCATGGCAGGAACTACTTATTGCCTATCAAATCCTCCACTATCCCCTTCCTTCTTAGGGGACAGAACACCACTTCTATTCCATTTTTAGGTATTTATCTGAAGAAAATGAAAAGGCTAACTCAAAGAAACAAGCACCCCTATGTTCATCACAGCATTATTTACAATAGGCAATATATGGAAGCAACATAAATATCCAGGGACAGACGAATGGATTGAAATATAGGAGATCATGTGTGTGTGTGTGCGCACACACACACAACAGAACAGTACCCATCAATAAAAAGAATGATATATTGCCACTTGCAATAACATGGATGGACCTAGAAGGTAGTATGCTAAGTTAAATATGTCAGACAAAGACAAATACCATATGATTTCATTCATATGTGGAATCTAAAAAGCAAAATATCATTAAAAAATAAAATAAAAAACAAAACAGATAAGCAATAAAACAAAATAAAACAGACTCAAAGATACAGAGAACAAACTGATGGTTGCCAGAGGGCAGGAGGGTAAGGGGATGGATGAAATACGTAAAAGAAATTAAGAGGTACAATCTTCCAATTATAAAAGAAATAACACATAAGGATGTAATGTGCAGCATAGAGAATACAGTCAATAATATTATAACAACTTTGTAGGGTAACAGATAACTAGACTTATAGTGACCATTTCATAATGTTTGTAAATATTGACTCATTACGTTGTACACTTAAAACTAATACAACACTGTATGTCAACTCTTCTTCTATAAGAAAAGAACAAATAGGAAGGAAAGGGGGAAGAAGAGAGGGGGGAGAGGGAAGGGAGGGGAAGAGAAGAGGTAAAGAAAGGAAAAAAGAAGGAAAGAAAGAGTCTCACTCTCTCTGGTAGTGAGGTCTAAATAACCTGCAGAAACTTCTCTGACCCTGTTCTTGGTTCCAACTAAAAAGAACTTTTTTAAATATGTCACTCCACTTGTCACTCCTTCCTCTAATACAGATGACCTAATACCCATCTGCTGTATGCCAGAAGTACAAAGTTCTTCCCCCTTCCCCCCATGGCCATTCGAAACAAGCATGTTTTTTCCTTAAAATTCTGTTTGTGATTATCTACGCTTGGTTGAAACAAAAGACTTAAACTTGGCACATGTCAACCTGTGTATCTGAGATTTTCCTCTATGAAAATATATTGTTATTTTTATTCCCTTTGTAAAGCAGTTAAGATCACCACGTTTTAAATAGAAAGGTATCATGGATAAGAAATAACCAGTATTAGTTAAATATAACCTAGCCAGAATAAAAAAAGAAAAGAAAATACAACATTAAGCACTTTTTCATGAGTGCATTGCTTCCTGGAATGAAATTATATGTATCCATTAATGACCCTTTGATAAGTTTAAGGCTAATGTAGACTTTCAGAGAAAACTACTTAAAGAAAATAACCATCTTTTAGGGGCGACCTTTTTTTATTTTTTGCCATCTTTTGTACTCCTCCTGACCCCCATATCTATAATGGCTAGAGCCATTTATTTACTCCAGTTACTACCATGGACCTGAGTTCCATGTACTAGGAAAAAAGAACAGAAAATTAAGAGCTTGAATGCTTGATGACACCATGGAATTACCATACAACCAGTCTAGTTTACATCTAGACTACTTGTACATGAGACAGATTTATCCTATTTAACAGTATTCATCAAATTGCTAAAATACCAAAATTTTGTTTTATAAGAAAATCAGCACTACGGGCAATTTATTTTAATGTCTTCTTGACAAGAGACACCTAGAAATAAAAATTTACTGGGATATTCCCAGTAAAATTTCCCAAGGAAAAATTTCCCTTCTCATTTCCCAAAATTACAATGTGAAATCTTATCAATTTATATTTTCTAAAGTAATTTAAGGAAGAAGACAAGAGATACTCTGTCATAGAATGTGCATTAACACGTGATAATATAAAGAGTACTTTCTCGATTGAACTGTTTTTCTATTATTTCTATTTCCAGGATTCTGTTTTCTAAAAATCTATTGATTCCTATATAGGAACAATGATTAACATTTTAGTTTCCAAATAAAATTTACCCAGTAACTTCTTCATGATAGCCAGAAAATTTTTTGAAAGCCTAAAGTTCTGTGCAATCACATTTTCTGCAACTATGTATATGAAAAGAGGGAGCAAAGGGAAAAGAAAAGTAAAAGAAAAAGAGAGAAAACAAATGTACTTATATCCATCTGGGTCTTAAATGAGAAGCACCCTATCTATTGTATAGTTTTCCTCCTACTATATTATATATAGATGGACTAGGAAAACTTTCATCTTTCAACATCTCCACGATTTTAGTAATAATAAAAAAATTCCTAGTATAGGAATCTCTCTTCTTCATCCCAATTTGATCTCATTCATTCTCCTCTAAACAAGCTAAGAGAAAAAGCAAAGTCCCAAGAGTAGTATCTTTTTATTTGTCACAGTAAGTGGCTGATGTATCAAGCTCTCACACTACAAAGCCATAGCTTTTTTTTTTTAAGTCATTATGATGAAAAAAGAAAAATACCTAAATCCACAAGTTTCCAAATGTACTGTTTTAGAATTTATATTAAATGTGACTCCATCACCTACTACATGTGTATTTGTCTCAATAGCTTAGGGCTGTTACAGCTTGTGCCAAAGTAAAATACAGTTTGAGGAGAAAAGAAACAGTATTCCACATATTTTGAAGTCTTAAAATAACATTAAGGCAAACCAATGTATTTACTTTTATTGTAAGTTATTTTCTAGAAGATTATCACTTTTGTGGTTAATAATTATAGCTAAATTAATTTTCTTTAAAGTGTCATAGAACTTAATATCTTGTGGTTGGTGTGGTTAAAAATATATTTTAAAATAAGTGATGTTCAGGACTTACCACCTCCTCCTCCAAGAAGACTGGCATTTGCTGTTTAAAACAAAACAAACATAAAAAACATTAAATAATACATAAGAACTATTTAAAGCAAAACAAACAAAAAACATAAAATAATACATAAGAACTATCATATGCCAGATAGTTTAAGAAAAAGCTGGTGGTGATCATGTCTCAGAAATACACAAAGAGTCACATAATGTACTTTCATATAAGGATAGATTTTATTACTCTTTATGATGGTATGAAAATTAAAATAATTCACTATCTCTTTTTTTCTCTTCAAATGACTATATTTATATGTATTCCCTTCTAATAAAATGAAGTACATATTGTGATTCTTTTATTTTCTATTCTGTATCTAAATTAATCTTCTATATTCTCTGATTTATCAAGTAGAGATAGAATAATGTTATTTAGGCAATTCAGCAGTTTCAAAGGACAATGTAACATAAAAGAATAATAATTTGAATAAAACATCATCAAATAAAGCTATCCTAAGACATTGTGCAGTAAGAACCCTTAACCAGTAACAGATTTATTACTTTTAGCACTAACTTTTTCTTTGAGGAAAATAAAAGCATTTTTGTAAAACAATATTGTGCCATATCTTACATAGTTACACATTATCCTAGCACACAGATTTATAGAAGCCAAATAACAAGCAAAGTATAAGATAATTCTACTTGAATTTCTTTCAAGAGGTCAAATATTCATAAAATTCCATTGAAGGTTTCTGCTGAAGTAGTAAACAACCTTATGCCTACGTTTATCTAATCATTATAACATCCAGAAAACAAAAGGTTATACAAACTGCACTGAGCTTTATTCCATAGAGTTCTTATGTATCCTAGGCATAATCTCACGCCATTATAAAAAAAGAAATCCAACAACAGTACAAAGAAAGTGTGTGGCATCCAGGGTCTCTTTCTTTGTGTAAAAACTTGAACTACCAAAACACAAACAAACAAAAAAACAACCAAAGAAATCATTTAGGAAAGAGAAGTAGGAGTCTTTAACTTGAACTTCAGTGTGCTGTCCACAAACCATTACAGTAATTAAGAGAAGCAAATACCTAAGCGTTACTGATCCCATCAATAAGTAATGGATCATTTTAGCAACAAATGCCCATATTCATAATTTCATGAGGTTAACTATGTGATAATTTTATACAACACTAAAGTTTACCATGAAAATGTATAGAGACAACATTCTTTTTAAGGTTATCAATATGTCAATATTAGAGCATCAAATCTTATTTCATATTATCTTCCAAGGACAGGACAATCTAATTGCTGCTTTTGCCTTCCTCTCAGTACTATTTCCACAAACATGAACTAGATAGCAATGGCATTTATCAATCATAAATAAAACACACTTCTGATGTCATAAAAACAGATGGTAGCCAGGACTTAATGTCCTGCACTGAATCAAAATTTGTACCTGTTAAAGTGGTACCTTGTTGCAAGGGCATGAGGAAAGAAGTTGTGAATTCTATTTTGGTTCCTACACCCTTCAGTGAATGGCAGGATTTCCATGATCAACCCATGTCTCTTGGCTAATTCAAGTATTTTCTAAAATCTCAGCTACCTACATTTATAAAACCATATGGCACTTCACACTCCTACTGATTATTTATTAATTTTTAAAATTATTTATTTTTATATGTCACTGAGAACTACTTCCCTATCTGTAAGTTTTCCAGATCCCTGAAACTCTGTTTTCTTCCACCCTTCACATATTCAGTCATAAAGAAAAAGGTATTTCCAAGAACAAACAACAATGAATGGTAGCTTTTCACTCAAATTATCATGGCCAGGAGCACAATAACACAATGCAGCTACTTTTACCTAATGTTTAGCTCAATAAAGATAGAGGTCACCTGTTTTGAGAACATAGCCCAAGGTCCATCTGTTTAACTAGGCACTTATCCAATAGATGAGGGTAGATGAATAGGCATAGGTACAGGAACTAGAACCCCAGTCCTGGAAAACTATCAAGTCAATTTATGTCAGATGTGTGCTCATGTCTAGATAAGTGTATCTGGTCACATTTTAATATCAACATAGAATTACTTTACCAAACTGTGGCATTCTGCATAGTGTACCACCACTGTGTGTGTGTGTGTGTGTGTGTGTGAGAGAGAGAGAGAGAGAGAGAGAGACAAGAGGGGACATGAAATGGCATCAGGAGAGGGAGAGAGAATCTTTTCTTCTTTTTTTTTTTTAATTTCTTTTCGGGCGTAACAGTATTTCATTGTTTTTGCACCATACCCACTGCTCCATGCAATACGTGCCCTCCTTAATACCAACCACCTGGCTCCCCCAACCTCCTACCCCCCGCCTCTTCAAAATCCTCAGATTGTTTTTCAGAGTCCATAGTCTCTCATGGTTCACTTCCCCTTTCAATTTCCCTCAACTCCCTTCTCCTCTCCATCTCCCCATGTCCTCCATGTTATTTGTTATGCTCCACAAATAAGTGAAACCATATGATAATTGATTCTCTCTGCTTG